>NC_056629.2:107091675-107691675 GCF_002870075.4 Lactuca sativa | reverse complement strand
TTACTCCTCTAAAATGGATCTAAGAACCGGTTATCATCAACTTCGAATCCGAGAAGATGACATTCCAAAAACTGTCTTCCGAACTCGTCGTGACCATTTCAAATTCATTATGATACCCTCCGGTCTAACAAATGCTCCAACGCTATTCATGGACCCTACGAACCAAGTTTTCTCAACCACTCCTAGTTAAACTTTTCATTATTTCCATCAATAGCATACTTATCTACTCATGATGCAAGAACAAAACACTGTCAACATCTACGACCAACCTTGAAAGCATCAAAGTCGGAGAATATCGCGAAGAAAGCACTACATGGATGGATAAAACCCTCGAAGTCGAAAGACAAAGCTTATTGTTATAAGAGTTGAGTTGGGCGCTATCTGGGTGATCGTCGATAGGTTAACCCAATCTGCCCATTTCCTGCTAATACAGATCGTGAGACTCCATGAAGTATCAGTATCTACTATCTACGATCGAGATAACGGGATTACTTCAAGACTTCGACAGTCATTTCAGAAGGCTATGGGAACATAACTAAATATGAGTGTTGTTTACTACACTCAAACCAATAGCCAAAGCAAACGAACCATTCAACCACTCAAATTCATGCTACAAGTCTGGGTGTTTGAGTTCAACAAGTCAGGGGATACCCAGTTTCCCTTGATTGAATTCTCATACCATAACATCTATCGCACAAGCATCAAGATTACTCCTTTCGAAACTCTTTATAGTCATAAATGCAGATCATTCGCCAGTACTCTCATGGGACCAGAAACCATTTGCGAAACAACAGAGAAGATAATCCAAATCAAATCTTGACTTCAAGCATCGCGAGACCGACATAAGAGCTATTCCGACAAGCGGTGTAAGCCATTAGGATGTCAAGTTGGGGATCGTGTGTTATTAAAGGAATCTACTTGGCAAGGAATGATTCGCTTTAGGAAACGAGAAAACCAAACCCACGATATATCGGACTGTTCGAGATTCTTGCTCGGATTGGTCTAAAGACTTATAGGCTGCAGCTGCCTGTAGAGCTCAGCAGTGTACACCCCGTGCTCAGCGTATCGAATCCGAAAAAGTGCCTATCAGGCAAAACTCTTATCATTCCGTTAGGAAGAGGTCGAAATAAGCGAGAATCTCCTGTTCGCCGAAGAACCAGTCGATGTATTGGATAAGGAAGTAAAGCGTACAAAACAATGACACATTCCGATTGTGAAGGTTCGATGGAGCACCAAGTGTGGATCGGAATTCACATGTGAACGCAAAGACCAGATGAAGCAGAAGTACCCTCACCTATTCTATCATTCATGAACCTACCTTTCGAAAGAATTTCGGGACGAAATTCCCTCTAACGAGGGGATGATGTCACAACTAGCATTTTTGCTAGGAAATTCTACTCTCAGGCAATCATTCACCTAGTGTAATAACTTTTACTCTAAGGGAATATCATACTCTATGCTCATTCAAATACATCTCATATGTTCAACTAAGGGTTGGAAACCCTAGACATCCCGCTTCAAGTTCACATTGGACTAGGATTCTCTTATTGGGCCTAAAGGACCAATAAATTATCAATTCATCAATCTATAACATTTTGGGCCATTTGGGCCTAGAATGATTCATTCTACCTCTAATGGGCCTTATTGGGCCATAACAACTCCAATTAACCTTAATGGACTTTAGAACCCATTCTTTTATACTATTGGGCCGTGAGATACCCTAAAGGCCCAATGGGCCGAAAGATGTTATGATTAGGCTCCAAAAATCCTAACTAAATCTTAATGAGCTCAAGCTATTCCAATTCCTACCGTCTTGGCCCAAAATTTCGGCCCAACACCATTTAAAAAAAATAATAAATAAATAAAAATAAAATGGGAATGAAGAAATATCCAACAAATGACACCTAATTTTTATATGATGGATATCCATGCAAGAGTGCATGTATCCATGCACCTATCACACCACCATAAGTCAAAATCTATGCCCCTTACTCCCTCACTCTATCTCTCGGCCACTCTCTCTCTCATTTCTCCAACATATCTCTTCCAAACTCAACTAAACTTCTCTACCCATTTTCTACAAGAAAACCGTAAGCATAAGGGAGAACACCAAGAAATCCATTTCAAATCTTCACAAAGTGGTAAGATCTCACAAACCAAAGTAACATACTTTCTCTTTAAACTTATTCTCTCCTCTTATGCCATATTTTCATGGATCATGACTCTTAGAACCATCCAAGTTCGAAAACTTCTTCAAGAGGCTTGCTAAAGCCGATATCTTCACCTTATTCTTCATGAAAACCAAAACTTCAAATCCAAGTGAGTTTCATACCCCTTCTTTTCGGTTTTATGAGTTTTTATGGGGGAGAATACAAGTAAATGTGTATATCTATGTGTAAATGTATGCTATGTGTGATTTGATGCATGTTTGTGTGTGATATCATGTGTTGTGATGAATATGTTATCCAAAAAATGTGTAAAAACCGAGATCTACAACATGAGGAAGGAAATAAACATAACTTAAACCATTTTACTCTAGTCAAGTCAAGAAAAATAACTCATATGGTTAGGATGAACATACTTGAACATAAAACCCATTTTTGGGCTTAAACTGTCAAAAATACAAACTAAGGGCCCAAACCGACAAATTATAATTTCTGGAGGTTCAAAAGGGTCCAAACAGTTTCTATAACAATTTTTCTGAACATCAACATTTTTGAGGGGCTTAAAATGTAAAATTTGAATTTAATGGGCTAAATTTGGGCTTTTCGGCCCAATAAGCTTCAAAATGCGAGATTTTTAAATTTGATGGGCTGGAAATGCAACTTTCTATAAAATAGGGGATTTCAAGTGTATTAAAACCATTTCAAAGGTCAAAAATGTTTTTCAAACTCAAAAGGATCAAAAATGCAAAAAATTTCTATTTTGGGCCAAAACTGTCAAACTTGCGAAAATGGGGGTTCTAACCGTGAAACTTCATTCTGGAAGGAATTAAGCTGTTTACAAAGTAATTTTGGGCTAAAAATGTCATTTCAACAAGTTTTGATACTAAAGTGTCAAAAAAAATGGTCTAAGGGTTAAAATGGAAACCCTTTTATATAAAGGACTAAAAGTGCTAATTTTATCAAAGAAGGGTCGTGAAAAGGTAAAAATCTAACTTTTAAACAAATAAATCCCTTAAGACAAAATACAAGATCCACGACTACCGGCGAAACATAATAATAAATACACTTTCAACACCAATATCGTTACCAAACGAATTGATTTGGTCTCGAATCAATAACAAAACAAAAATCAATAAACAATAGTACTTCAATAAACACGCTAAATCTACGAGGAGTCAATATTCAATCTTTGGGCTTGAAAGTTTCAAATCGTGCTTGTTGGGCCTTGCTAGCCCAATAACATGATCTTTAGGCCCGAAGGGAACGCGCTTAAATGTTAATGGGCCTTCTACGACCTAATTCCATGTAAAAGGACTTTCAATAACTCTATTGTGCTGTTGGGCCCCAAGGGTCCATTGGTACTGCTAATAAAGTCAATAAGTCAAATGCGAGTCGGGCCAAGCGCCTTTCGCATTCCCGATAACCTTGAACAACTTATGGAAATAAAGGGGGCTTCGTACCCTCCTTTCTCCTCGGTTGTGGGGCTATGAGAAATCGAGTAGACAGATTCGTGGCGTAAATCAAGAGAAGTCAGGGTGGTTGGATTAAGTGAGTAGTACGGAAGACGCCTAAAGGATCGTTTGTAATTGGTAGTTATAAACTAGTCATTTTCATTAATGCGTGATTATAACAACTCACAACCCATAATTAATCCAATTTCACCTGGGTAATCAAGAACAATCGTCGTATCGGTATAACAATAAACAAGACACGTAATTTTATGTATTGGGAAAACATCGGGTTTTCCCGGGGAGTTCAACACTTTTACCTATGTGATGTATACAAAGTTCAATAATTATACATGTTTACAAAAATCGACAAGCATACTTACGGATCTTCACACTTTTTATAAACAATACTCTTTTCAGAAAATATCGGATTTTCTGGGTTTTCTAACTTCACAAAAATCATTTTCCATAACATTACTTATGAACTCACCAACATTTCATATGTTGACGTTTTTCCAAAATAACTTGTATTCTCAGGTAACAGGTAAACCGAAGAATAAGTACCAAGTGATGTCATGGTGTTTTGCTTAGATTTACTATCGAATGGTTCATGTTATGAAATTGTAACATCTAAAACAATGTACTGAATGTAAACGTTATCAGTTGTAATATTTCAATGCATGGTGATGAATTATGTTACGATTCATGTATATTGATTGTGATGATATTCAATTTGAGTCACAAGAGCCCTCGGACGTTTCCGCCGTCCAGTTCGGGGGTGTGAGACCTACTAACATATAATAGCACATAAACATATCACAACACATAAGTTAAACATATACTAACAGATCATGTCCTAAGGCCTCGCTTATCTTGGGCCTCGCCCTTGTCCTGCTACTGATGAGTCATGGAACCCCGTGTACGCTCCTACTGATAGTGAGATACGGGCCCATCCCACACTCACTCTTTCCCTAACTTGGGACTCGCCCCTGTTCTGCTGCTAATGAGATGTGGAACACCATCCACACTCTACTATTAGTGAGATACAGGACCTCGCCCACACTTACCTCCCTACCAGGTACGTACGAGTATCACACAGACAACAAGTATAAACTATCACATAAACCATTCCTTGGGCACCCGCCCACTATCATTGGACCTCGTCCTGAATGTCTTACTAGCATATTGTGCCTAGGGCTAACCCCCGGGTCTTCTACTCATAACTACGTAGGCCGACATTGTGGCCTTAGGCCTATTCACACAAAGGGAAGCTCACATGCACTTGTTGAACTTGCTGATAACCCATCTAGCTGCTGCCCGACAACTCTCTGAACTCCTGCTCCACTAGCTCCCCGAGCTACCAACATCAATGCAACACTTAGTCTAACTGTCCCCCGAAAGTCACTAAGTCAACTCTGGTCAAAGTCAAAGTCCTGGTCAAGGTCAGCCTTCCAGGTCAACCATACTCGCCGAGTCAACCTACTAACTCGCCGAGTTCATATGCTCAGAGTCCTTCCATTCGCGACTCGACTCGCCGAGTCCACCGATTTCCGAGTCCTGTCCTGTCCAACTCAATGAGTCTCCACTCGGCTCACGGATTCGAGTCTCAACTCAAAGGGTTTTGGGATTTCGCAACTTGACTCGCCGAGTCCAAAGCAATCTTCAACAGACTCGCCAAGTTGTTCTTCCAACTCGCCGAGTTCCTTCCCAACTTCATCCAACTCGCCGAGTCCACCCATGTGACTCGCCGATTCGCTCCAGTTCTTAATCCATTCAGTGGCTTTTCGAGCCATGCAGGGCCTCCAAATCATAGATCCGTACTTCCAAAGCTCAATCCTTACGTAAAGTTGCAAACTTTACGTATAACTAAAGAGATCTAGGCTCAAAACACTCTAGGGCTAGGTTTTAGGACAAAAGGGCTTCACCAACTACTCAATATCTGATGCTTTATGACATATTGGACCATCCCAACACTAGATCTGAAGTGGCAACCACATATCTAAGCCTCAAACCCGAATTGGGTCTCAAACAACCATAAAACCCCCAAATCTCATAACAAAATAGATCTAGATGCAAAGGAGGGAAGATAGTAGCTTATTACATACAAGATGAACACAAACTGAAGTAGATCTCGGATCTACACCACTCCTTTGAAGCAACCCTCTTGATCTTCAAGTTCCTTTCCAAGGTTTCCTTCCTCCAAAGCTATTTCTCTCAAGTGATGGAAGCTACACGAAATCTAGGATTTACAGGCTCTCTAGGGTGATATGGAGGCTGAGGAACGGACATAACACCCTTTATATAGGATACAACTCCCAGGATTAGGGTTTTCCTTGTTCAAACCAGACTCGCCGAGTCCCCTTAGCCTACTCGCCGAGTTGGTCACTTACTCCTTGACCCGGATCCCGCTCGGACTCGCCGAGTTCCTCTTTAGACTCGACGAGTCAGCCCTTTAACTTAGGGTTTTCTTTCCTTTCTTGGCCTTCCTGATTTTGAGTGTTACAACTCTCCCCCACTTAAACAAAACTTTGTCCTCGAAGTTTGCTATGGCCAACCGCCTGCGATCTGCTTTCAATACTCTACTTATTAATCCAACACTAGCTGCCTACCTTCGTTGGCCTTTCGGCTGGTCATTCCGACTGACATTAATCCTTGCGGACAATAATCTTGGGTCAACCCTGACCCCGAACATTCTGGAAACACAACTTACTCAACCGACAATCCTTCTGGTACTCTCCGAGTACTGCAACTGAACCCATAGGGGTTCACCCCCCCTCTTTCCTTGTGCGATTTCCGCCCTTTCCAGGGCAACGTTCCATAACCAACTATTTCTTTTGTCACTGTGAAGGTCTTATCCTTCACCAACTCCATCACGCCTGCTACTTCTAGTACGAGTCATTACCGCCAGTATCCACTGACACTTCTCTCTGCTACAATTGGGTGCCGAGCACCCCACGATCAACTAACTGAATTCCACCATATACCGCTTACCAGCACTGCTACTGACTGAAAATTTCCGCTATTCCTTATCTGCCTTCCGGATGAACCGAGACCACCCTGGTCCCCATCAATCTATCAATATCTGGATTACCGGCGCCCACCGGTTGCTAGCCCCAACACAACTCCTAGTCGCTCCAAGCGACTTTCGAAGAAACTTCGACCACCTATAACTGCTCAATCTATTCTGCCATTCAGGCACTACAATCCTGGGATCCTCGATCCCCTATCAGACACTACGGTCCCTACCAGGTCCCACCTATGCTACTAAAACTCACGGGCCTCGCCCACGGGTAGAGATGAAAGTGGGTCCAAACCCGGACCCGGACCCGGAAAACCCGGAACCGGTTAACGGGATTTTATAGAACCGGAAACCGGACCGGTATATAGGAACCGATTCCGGTTCGGTTCCGGGTAAAGTGGGTCTAGACCGGAAAACCCGGAAACATCAAAGTAGGTAGGTTGGAACCGGATAAAGTGGGTTTAGACCCGGAAAACCCGAAAAAACCGGAATTTTTTGGTAATTACTTACAACTTAGTGGGTTGAACTTTGAAAATTTTCATATTGATATCCCCACTTTGGGGGGCTGTAACTTATTGAATACGAAACCACAATTAACAAAATTAGAGTCTAAAATCATGTACAAACTCTAAAATACACTCTGGAAAAACCCGCATGTCAATCCGAATTTAAACGAATGAGATATACTTGTGTTAATATTTTCACATAATACAAAGTACAAAAACAAATAGCTGAAAAGTTGAAAATTTTCAGTTTTGATATCCCGACTTCGGAGGACTGTAAATCATTGAATGTTAAACCAAAAATGACAAAATTATAGTCTAAACTCATGTACAAACTGTAAACTAGAAGTTGGAAAAAACCACATGTCAATCCGACTTCAAACGAATTAGATATGCATGCTTTAAAACTTTCACCGAATACAAAAAAACTAAAAAACTAAAAACTTTCAGCTTTGGTATCTCAACTTTTGAGGACTGTAAGTCAATGAATATAAAACTAAAAATGAAAAATTTATAGTCTAGAATCATGTACAAACTCTAAACTACATGTTGGAAAAAACCGTATGTCAATTGGAGTTGAAACAAATAAGATATGCATCTTGTAAACGTTTCACAAAAAGTGGTTCCGGCCCTAAAAGTGGTTCCGGTTCCAAAAACCGGTTCCGGATTTTAGACCCGGTTTACCCGGACCCAATGGACCCAAACCCGGATTACCTGGAACCCGGATAAAGCCAATTTTTAAACCCGGAACCGGACCCAGTTCTATATATTCCGGTTCTAACGGGTCCGGTTCCGGTTCGGTTCCGGTTCTGGTTCCGGTTTTCCGGTTCTAAATCTCATCCCTACCCACGGGTCTCACCCGCCTCTATCCTTCTAGTCTCACTTGTCTAACCACTCTCGCACGGGCCTCGCTCACGGGTCTCACCCAACCATACTACTAAGCAACCCTGCTCTCAAGTCTCACATATACTGCTACTCTCATACGGGCCTCGCCCACGTGTCTCACCCAACTACATCCTAGAGCGGCCTCTCCCAAGGTCTCACCTCTCTAGGGCTATACAGTCAAACTCCCTACTATTCTCATCCACTATCCATTCCTGGTCCCTATCTGGTCACTAGGAGATAAGGGCCTCGCCCCAACCCCACTAACGAAGCTACTATGGAATGCTACGGCTTACCCGCAGTCTTACATCACCTTCCATCTCTGACTGGTAGTGAATGCTACGGCTGCCTCGTAGTCTTACAACACATTCCACCACTGACTGCTGCTGGAGAAAGCTGCGACTCCCCCGCCGCTCTACCATGCTCTACATGCTGCCTCTACCACTATCTACTAACACGAAAGCATCCCATGCTATCTGTCCTCAAGATATTCATTCCGACTCACTCGAGTCCTACAGGCGATCCTCCAACCTGAATTCCCAACCACGTACTAACCATCACCATTACACGCACTAGCTGATGGGGAGTTTCTCAAACTCCCAACCCTAAGCTGCTCAATCCATCAAACGCTGTACTACTTCTTTTCCTTCTTAGTGATCGCATACTCATTCTGGATCTGCGTGCTCTTACCCTTGTACACTCGGAGGATTCTCCCCTACTTCGATCCTACTTACACCTCGCTGCTCAATGCTCGAAAAGAAATTCCAATCCTTGCTACCATTCCATACTCAATTTGCTGAGGAACACCAAGCTTACCATAGCTAGGGATCTAACCAGTCCATTTCTAAAACTATACGGCTCCGAACTAGCGAGACATACCAAGTCCCTCTCAGGCATGCTACATTTACTACATCATAAGTAACCTTCACCAATAGAACCCATCCCTTAACTACCATTCCAATATCCAAGGTATGCAGATGGCATATAACTCGATCACAAACAAGCCGCACAAAAATAAAATGCTCATACCGATAATGATGCAGAACCATAACAATATAATCATGTACAAATAAAAGGACTGAAAACGGAAGTCTCATACCTGCAACGTCCGACGCTACCCGCGTCTCCAAGGTAGTCATCTGAAAAGCCCTGCCTCCTACCTCAGGCGCCTCTGCACGGCCCTGACGGCCGTCTGTGATCCTCAATGTTACAGGGGCAAGTGCCATCACCCGTCCTGCCGGAAGCAAACTCGGGCACTGGGCCTTCTTGTGGCCCCGCTGGTTGCAGTGAAAACATATCAAGTATGATCCCTGTGTGGTGGTAACAGTACAATCCCTGCTAAAATGAGCAGTCCGACCACACTTGAAGCAGCCAGACTCACCACCGCTACTTCTCCGGCACGCGCCCCTGTGCGCCCTGCCACACTTCCCACACCGGTTGTGGTCCTGATAATCTCTCATCTCGAATCCAACCCCTTGGGCCTTTTGCCCGAACCCGTGGCTATCTGAACCTCATCCGGCTTCCTCTTCCAGATTTGCTCTAAATCAATTTCCCTCTCTCTAGCCCGAGAGATCATATCCTCCAATGTTTTGTAGCTGGACCTGCTCACAAACTGCCTGATATCATCCCTCAACATCTCATGGTATCTGCCTTCTTCATCTCCTCATCCGCGAAATACTGTGGTACAAGAAGAGCCCTCTCCCTGAACTTGGCAGTGGTCTGCGTCAAATCCTGAAACTCCCGTGCCAACTGCTGCACCTCAATAATCGGTGAAAACTCCGCCCTAAACCTGGCCGAGAAATCGGTCCATGTCATCGCGTCCAATGCGGCATAATCCCTCAAAGCATGACCGATCTCTTCCCACCAATCCCTCGCTCTGTCCTTCAGAAGACAGGAAGCGAGTCTGACCTTGTCCCCTTTAGGACATCGGCTCGTATGAAATGCATTGGCGACATCGGCCAACCACCTGCTGCTAGCAATGGGGTCCTTAGCCCCATGATAATATGGCGCTCCGCAAGCTCTAAACTCTCAGAATGTCAAAGTACGCACTTCTATCAATGCCATCATCTCGGTACGGAAGGCTCCCAGCCTCTTATCCAAGATCTCCAGTATACCCTCCTTGACCGTGCCAAAGATCACATGAGTCTGGTCTAGAATACAGCGCATAGCCTCAACTGATATCAACTCCCTTATTCACTCCTCGAGCTGCTCAGCCCCTGAACCCGAGCATGATCCCTCTTTGGCGCCTGAGCCGCCCACTGACCTCTCTCGCAAAGTCACCATGCTGAAAACATGTCGCACTACCATCAGAACACTCATCACTGCTGAGGGATCATACACACACACACACTACAAGTTCACCGGTCTCGCCTCGGCCTTTCTCGAATCGAGTACGGATCCTCTGCTTTCAGTAGTACGGGCCCATACTACCTTCCACATCTATCTGTACTTTCCTCAAGAACTGCTTCGACTCCACCAAGTCCCTTTTCTACTACTACTGCTCCCAACTCTATCTCATCCTAGGCTTACCCTAGGGAAACCTCTGACTCTAACCAAACCAATCCTCAGCCGCTGAAGGCCTCCTTGCGATGCCAATTAGCCATCACATGGATACCATTACATGTGACGAGGCTCAGATAATCCTGCGAGTAAAAGACTCGTTCCTACAACGGTTGGACTCAAACAAGAGCTGCGCAATAAGGCCAAATCTAGCACTCTAATATTATTCAACCCTGATCACATGTGACGTGACGTATTCACCTAATGGCTAACTCCCATCGCTCAGAATCCCACAATGCACAAAGCAAGCAACATTCAGACAAGGGTAAAATCTAACCATAACATACTCAAGCAATCATAATATCATATCAAGAATTTGTACTAGCATGCAACACAAACTCATAACTCAGGCATAACCTAAACAGGCTATCCTACTATTGTCTAATCAGCACTATCATGCAGCTCAAAGCACATATAACAGGCACATAAGGCATCCTCCCTGGATCCTTAGTCCTAATCTAGCATGCTATTCTACTAACTGATAATCAAATCATAAAATTGTATGGGTATTTTGGGGTACTTACTTGAGCTCGGCTGATTGCATGCACCACACCCTTTTCTCTTTTCAAAATTCCTTTCTTTCTGAGTTCTTTTTGCTTTTCTAAAACTATTTTCTTTCTCAAGTTCTTTTTACAAAACTGTCTTTTCATTTTGAAAACTTCCACACCAATTCCTTAGTTTGAGTTCAGACACACCCGAGAGCACGCCCGAATCCCTCAAACCAAGGCTCTGATACCAAATTTTAACGTCCCAAAATTCAAGACTAAAATTTTCTTTTAATAAAACATTACTTAAAGCAAAATCATCAATCCAAAACATATTCAGAGTATTAATTTCCAAACATATGTTCATTATCAGAGTAAAACATTCCCAGGCTGTCTAATCTATGGTGTGTGCCATGCGATCACCCCAAGCTCTTCCCTCCGCTACCGGGAGTACCTAAAACCAAACTTGAAAACCGTAAGCATGTAGCTTAGTGAGTTCCCCAACCTACCACATACCATGCATAACCACATACTGCACACGCTGGGCCACGCCTGCTATTCTGGGCCTCACCCCCTACCTCGGGCCTCGCCCGCTACAACGGCCTCGCCCCTCCAGGCCTCGCATGGCTTCGAGCCCCGCTAGGATACAAATCTGTTTCACTTAGGCCTCACCCGTCACAGGGCCTCACCCACTAACATATAATAGCATATAAACATATCACAAAACATAAGCTAAACATATACTAACGGATCCTGTCCTAAGGCCTCGCCTATCCTGGGCCTCGCCCTTGTCCTGCTACTGATGAGTCATGGAACCTCGTCCACGCTCCTACTGATAGTGACATACGGGCCTAACCCACACTCACTCTTTCCCTAACTTGGACCTCGCCCCTGTTCTGCTGCTAATGAGATGTGGAACACCATCCACACTCTGCTATTGGTGAGATACGGGACCTCACCCACACTCACCTCCCTACCAGGCACATACAAGTATCACACAGACAACAAGTATAAACTATCACATAAGCCATTCCTTGGGCACCCACCCGCTATCATTGGACCTCGTCCTGAATATCATACTAGCATACTGTGCCTAGGGCTAACCCCCGGGTCTTCTACTCATAACTACATGGGCCGACATTGTGGCCTTAGACCTATTCACACAAAGGGAAACTCACCTGCACTTGCTGAACTTGCTGATAACCCCTCTAGCTGCTGCCCGACAACTCTCTGAACTCTTGCTCCACTAGCTCCCCGAGCTACCAACATCAATGCAACACTTAGTCTAACTGTCCCCCGAAAGTCACTATGTCAACTCTGGTCACAGTCAAAGTCCTGGTCAAGGTCAACCTTCCAGGTCAACCCTACTCGCCGAGTCAACCTACTAACTCGCCGAGTTCATATGCTCAGAGTCCTTCCATTCGCGACTCGACTCGCAGAGTCAGTCCATGACTCACCGAGTCCACTGATTTTCGAGTCCTGTCCTGTCCAACTCACTGAGTCTCCACTCGGCTCACTGATTTGAGTCTCAACTTGAAGGGTTCGGGGTTTTGCGACTTGACTCGCCGAGTCCAAAGCAATCTTTAACAGACTCGCCGAGTTTTTCTTCCAACTCGCCGAGTTCCTGCCCAACTTCATCCAACTCGCCGAGTCCACCCATGTGACTTGCCGAGTCGCTCCAGTTCTTAATCCATTCAGTGGCTTTCCGAGCCATGCAGGGGCTCCAAATCATAGATCCATACTTCTAAAGCTCAATCCTTACGTAAAGTTGCAAACTTTACGTATAACTAAAGAGATCTAGGCTCAAAACACTCTAGGGCTAGATTTTAGGAAAAAAGGGCTTCACCAACTACTCAATATCTGATGCTTTACGACATATTGGACCATCCCAACACTAGATCTGAAGTGGCAACCACATATCTAAGCCTCAAACCCGAATTGGGTCTCAAACAACCATAAAACCCCCAAATCTCATAACAAAATAGATCTAGATGCAAAGGAGGGAAGATAGCAGCTTATTACCTCCAAGATGAACACAAACTGAAGTAGATCTTGGATCTACACCTCTCCTTTGAAGCAACCCTCTTGATCTTCAAGTTCCTTTCCATGGTTTCCTTCTTCCAAAGCTATTTCTCTCAAATGATGGAAGCTACACGAAATCTAAGGTTTACAGGCTCTCTAGGGTGATATGGAGGCTGAGGAAGGGACATAACACCCTTTATATAGGATACAACTCTCGGGATTAGGGTTTTCCTTATTCAGACCAGACTCGCCGAGTCGACCCTTTAACTTAGGGTTTTATTTCCTTTCTTGGCCTTCCTGATTTGGGTGTTGGAATTTAACTCGTTATTTATCTAAAAGGAGCATTCTAGAAATCCTAATGGAAAGCCCTAAAATCAGCCAACCTAGGAGGATTCTAGAATCCCTCTCTTGTTCACGTTTTGAACAATTACATCTTAGCCCCTACACTTTCAGTTAATTCTAACTAACCCAAAATGAATTCCAATTAATTTCTGATTAATTCTTAATTAATAATTACTATTTTCAAATTAATATATTAGATATAATATATTAATAAATTATTTATTTGAATTTCTAACTAATTTATTAATCATATAATTTTACAAATCATCGTCTCTCTCTCTCTCTCTCTCTCTCTCTCTCTCTATATATATATATATATATATATATATATATATATATATATATATATATATATATATATATATATATATATATATATATATATATATATATATATATATATATATATATATATATATATCTCCAAAAGTCATTCTATTCAGTTACTGGTTATGAGGGCAACCTAAAAAGGACTTTGCTTCTAATTTCAATAATATACTAATTTAGTTATTGGCTTAAACACCTTAATCCAATAGTCCCCCACTTGGATAAGTCTGTAAGTACAACTGTAAGAAAAGACCTTAAACTAAACATCAAAGTGTGCTTTCCAAAGTCACTATCTAACTCTAATTAAAATTAGTTATTGGCCACAAGATAAGTGATCAACTATTCCTTCATTCTTTATGATATCATATGGACACAAGACATGGATCAGAATCAATATTATTGTCTAAGACTTAGTTTCTCGATTTGTAAAGACTTTATTTGACTTCAAATTGAACACATCAGTTAGTCATGGCTGAGCCCAACACTATAATGTGAACATTAAATCATTGAGGGGCACAATGATACCACTTTTCTTGTTAGGGAAAAAGGAACAAATAAACTTCGACTATATAACTGTAACATTCACTTACCAAATCATATATGATGTTATGTTTTATAACATCAAGTTACTGATGCATTTATACAACATCGATATACAACTGATTTGTAGATTACAACTTATGTATCTCCGTTTGAAGAATAGTAGTATTATCATCTTCGAATTACTTGTGACTAGTGTTGGATTAGGTGTCTAAGTTCATAACCATTTCTGGGATGTACTTGACCTGGTTGGCATGGTCCATTTGGGTTGCATGACATTGCAACACTTGGATAGACCAAATGAGAGAAAGGACGCTTAAGGATTATTAATATATTATAACTTCTAATATATTAATAATATTATTTAATTAGTATTAATCAAAGAATTAATTTGAAATTAATTAAGTGATCAAAAAGAAACTAATTAAATATATGAGGTTGATTGTGTAAATAATCTATTCTTATATAGTGGGCTAATGATCCATGGTTTGTATGGATTGGGCTAAAACCCATAAGATACTCTATGGATAATCCATGGAGGTTACAAACCCATAGATCATGGAATATGAAAAGCCATGACAATTAGGGTTTACATGGTGTAACCCTACTTGTTCCACAACTATATAAAGACCCCTAGTCTAGCAAAATTGGCACTACTTGTACAAGATAGAGGGCTATCCAATTTTGAGGTGTAAGTAAACTTCTCTTAAGTCTATTCCAAGAGTTGTAGTATTGTGTGAGACATTTGAGACATCACACTTGAGGTGCTAGGCTCACAAGGTTCTCAAGGAATCCAAACTACAAAAGGTATGTTCTTCTTGTAGCATTTATGTTTTAAAGTTCCTCATGGTATGCTAGATTGGTTAAGAACCTTGGAAAATCAATTTTGCATGTATCATAGTAAAACATAGATCCAAGGTTTCTAGGGTTTCATGTACACCTTAGGAGTGTTAGAATGCTCTAAACCCAACAATGGTATCTGAGCCTAGGCTTGTTTTCTTGATATTTGATGCAAACTTGCTGAAAAACTCAAAAAATTGGCTATCTGGACAGTGGAGTTGCCGAGTCCATGGGGGGACTCGACGAGTCCATGCCTATATTCAACCAACTCGACGATTCACTTCATGCACTCGACGAGTTCGCTTGTCACAGTGTAGTTTTTCGACTTTTGTTCTTGGAAATGGACTAGAAACATTACCCTAAACTGTTTTGGTCTTATAAAACTTGTTTTAGATGGTGTAATGGTTATGCTGATCCATTTTCAATATCTATTATCAAAATTTCAAGTTTATATGGTTAATTTTATGATTCTTGAAATTGTTGATATGCATGTTCATGAACTTATGAGTTTAGAAGATCATAGGAGTTATTTGTAACTTGCTTGTTAGTTTAATTCTTAATCATTATGTGTTTTAATTGAATCCATAATTTGTCCTCAAGTTATGGATTACCAAAAGTCATATTTTGAAAGTCCATTAAAGAAACACATAGGTTACGTAAAATGAAAAGTCACTCATACTAATAAACCATTTAACTCATAAGTTATGAAAGATGAAAAGTTTTGAAAGTTACAAAACTTGCCCTCATGTTTTGGAACATGTAAAGTCACTTTAAAAACTTTAGTTCCAACCCTTAGAATTTTAAAAGTTAAAATTCAACCCTTATACTTTATAATATTATAAGTTAATATATATATATATATATATATATATATATATATATATATATATATATATATATATATATATATACCGTTAGTAGGCCTCATTTACGAAGCAGGTCTATAAGGGGGGTATAAGGTTGCTGCCTATAAAATGGCAGCTTAATGGGTGTCCACTCTTACCCACCGCTTCCTTGATTGGAGGAGGGTTGTTACCCGAACAGGTAGGAAAAGGACTAGAATTCTCCTTTCATTAAGAGTATTAATGATAAATACAAAGTAACTAAATGTTTTATAAATTCCCAATCTTAGTTACTATAGGAAAATGTGAATAAGCTGCTAACCCATGTAATTACACTTTGTGATGGGTTTTAGCCATAAGAACATCCTATGTGCTCATACAAACCCTAATGCTTGGATCTAGGTTTCTCTATTGTACATGCAATTCATCCAAGACTATAAACCCTAGATCTAATATATGATAATCAATATAACATATGAATTAGGGTTTAGATCATACCTTGATTGTTATGTAGCAATAACAATCTCAAATCCTTCTTGTATTGACTTTAGAAAGCTTAGAGTCCTAAATGTCACTCCTCTAATGGTTCACAAACACTGAGAGCAAGAGGATGAAGAAGAGAAGAGAAGGAGGCTGCCCAAAACGTGTGGAAACCCTAACCAATTAGTTCACCACGTTTTTGGGGCTTAAGGGTTCCTTAAATAGTGAGACTATTAGGGTTATCTAACAAGGAAACCCTAATTTGGATGCTTAGGCCCTAAGCAACCCATGAACTCCTTTCTTGAAGGCCTTTGGACGATTTCTAATGGGTTTCCCCATAGAATTCGTCCACCCCTTTAATATGGAGTCCATTAGCTCAATATTCAACTATCACACAATTGACAGTTCTAGTCCCTTAAGTTTAAATAATGTCTTTTAGCCACAAACTTAATTCTTATTAGTTATTGACTAATATTAATTAAACAATATGATTTCTCCTTTAATATATTATTCTCATAATATATTAATAAATCATATTTAATCCTTTCTCTCCATAATTCATCATATCAAGTTGCTTTGGTGAAGGCAACCCAAAAGGACCATGCACCATCGGGTCAAGTACATACCAAAATAGTTATGGACTTAGACACTAATCCAACAGTCTCCCACTTGGATAAGTCTAATAACTATTCCGCGTATGACTTCAGATCCTGATATGCAATCGTAGCTTTCTAAAGCCGCTTTCAACTCTGATTTTATCAGATACGCGTGTCCTTTAGATAAGGGATCATATATTCCTCCGTTATAGATATCGTATAGACTGAGACATGGATCTAAATCATTCTCTCTGTCTATGTACTGTTTCCCGAATTCAGATTTATGACGACTGACAACAGACTACAATTGATCCAAGTGAGCGTGGGTTTAATCCAATGCTCAAATCATATTCATAAGCACTCATGAACGTTGCCGCAAACATTTGATTATGTCTAATGCTCTTTAGACAATCCACACACCAATTCACGACAGTCTTCATTCATACCTACTTCCAAGATATGAACGACTGTGGCCCGTTCGAATAATTTGACTGTTCTTAACCAATAAAATTATTCAGGAAGTCAAAATATGCAAAGTGAAACACAAGAATAATACTAATCCCATATGGCCTCAACCTTTGAGTATAAATAAAACACCTTTTATTTTATCACCGTATCGATTACTCATTATTTGTCATTTCGGGTAATCAACTTCCTACTTGAATTACTTACCACACTTGTCCCATGCTCTTAGCATGCACACAATGTTTACATACGGTTCTTGCTTTGTGAAGTAGATCAAATGAACACATTTCCAATCATACTCATTTCACAACTCCTAATCCTTTCCACAAGTGAAAGAATATTAAATTCTTGCCACTTATAAAATATGCTAGATTCTAACATCTTATGCAATGATCCTTTCGTAATGTCATAGCACAAAAGTCACAATGACTATTGCCAACGAAATTACAAAGTCCTCTATCAGAGATTGTTACAAGATAATTCCTTATATGTGATGTCTCTCACTCAAAGTACATTCCTTTGAACATCCTTTTGCATAATGTGACAACCCGATATTTCAAAACGATATGATGAGACGCAAGTCAAATTTAGGTCAAAATTTAACTTTCCTAAAATCTTATTTGGGTTAAATAAAGTAGAAGGAATCGTATCAAGGTTTCCAAGCATATAAAGAACACTAAAATCCAAGTCATAACGAAGAAGTTATGACCATTCTAAGTTTTTCCAACAGAAAAACGGCAATACGAAGTTACGTAAAAACTCGAATCGGATATCGAGCGACTTTTGGCCAGAATGACCTAAACGGGAATTGAAGGTCTCGTCAATGGTATTTCAGCGGTAAAAAGTCTGGCAAAAACCGGCGTCAGATAAAGATGTTACGAATTTTTAAAGAAATTCCTTAATCATGTCATTTTAATAAATAAATAATAAAAAATTATTTCATAATTTGCCAACGGAATCTAAACGAAAGTTGTAGATCTTAGTCTCACCTTCGCGTGGATATAAAGAACGTCGAAAACGGAGTTCGTATGAAGGAGATATGAATTTTTGAAGTTTATTTAAAATAAATATAAATTTAAATAAAAACTCCCGGTATTATCCGAAGGGGAGTCATCGGATAGGACCGGAGTACGCCCTGCGTACCCTCGTACGCCCCGCGTACTCAGATCGAAGGCCTCGGATCGTCCACGTCGCCCCTATGCGAAGCTATCTGACCCGTCCGACCCGCCGTCCCATCCGACCCGCTCCATCCGAAATACGTAAGCGATGACGTCTCGTACGCGCTGCGTACCCTCGTACGCCCAGCGTACCGAGGCGGTTCAGCACCCCTATAAAAGGGATGCGAGGCTTTCTGAAAAATTTGCTCAATTCTTCTCTTTTCTCTTGCGTCTTGCCTCGTTTTCCGTGCCCGTTCAAACCCGAAGCTCTGGCCTTTTTGCTCAAGTCCCGAGGGTCGATTTTACTCCCGAGATTCCCGAGAATCCCGAGAAAAATCCGTTTCCCGAGACGAAACTCTGCCCGGTTTTCCATCTCGCTATCTTCAAACTTTCAGGAGAGTTCATACCCCTAAAATCCACACTTTTAAATGTTTTATAAATATTTTTATATGCTTTTAAGGGGGGGGGGGGGGGGGGGAATACAAGTAAAACACACGATGATTATCGTATGTTATATAAAGTTTCATTATACACTTTTATTCAACGGAATCGCATGTGATTTATAATTATTATAAAGAAACTTTCGTATGCAAAATGTATCACGATAACATCATATCTTTTGGAAATGAAAAGTGTTGTTATTTATATATAAATCAAACACTCCGCTTATACTGTATGTATATGTGTCCACCTATCATACTACAAACATACAATTATTTTGGCACGAAAAACATCAATATTTTGGGATACTTCTTGTTAATAAATCAATCATATGTGATTTATAACTAGTATACAAATGGATTTACTACAAGTTTAACAGTTTTACTAAACATATTACTTCAAATGACTTTCTTAAACGTTTTTACATGATTAAAGCTCGTTATCAAACTGTCTTACATACTGTAAGCTTCCTTTCAAACTCGGTTACAAAGGTGTTTTCAAAACAGTGGTTTTCCGTGTACTTAAAATGTCTTATCAAACAAAATACTTTCAATCATTTTATAAACTGACATCAAGTCACAAATTCTTTATTAGACTTTTCAACGGTTTTACAAAACTTCTTTATGCTTTTGTATTATAAATTGCATGCCTCTATATATATAGTTATATAATAAATGTTTAAAAGACTTAGGAAGGCTATCCACCCTATTTCCTTTTCGCGCCTTGAGATGTGGTCTGGTGGGATATTGGGTATTCGTCCGAAAGTCGTTTAAATATTAGTTATATATCATGTATACATATATGGTCATAAATGTTCCATCAGTTAATTTAGTTCCGATACTCTTAGGTAGCAATGGTGTATAAACCTACTTGGACACTCATCAATTACATTCTAGTAAACTATTATAGGAATAGTTTAGAGTAAACAAAACATTTTCCCTACTACAAGAAATTACACCGGAGTCAGTTCATTCATGAGTCTAGACTACATGTTATATGAAAGAATACTCTTACATGAATGCTTATACATGAATACTTTTACATAGACATTATATGGCAGATTACTACTACATGTTATATGAAAGAATACTCTCACATGAATGCTTATACATGAATACTTTTACATAGACATTATATGGCAGATTACTACTACATGTTATATGAAAGAATACTCTTACATGAATACTTATACATGAATACTTTTACATAGACATTATATGGCAAATTACTATTACATGTTATATGTCTAGATACGGTTATATCGCTCGCCTTTCTATCTTTACCTTGTGATACAATCACATCATCGACGAGATAGATTGGGACTTTATCTCCTAGTACCACAGGATACTTTGAGGGACTAACCATTCCGACAACCACTGTTAGCTACAGAGGTAAATGAACAATCTACGGATGTTTTAGGTTGATACCATCGCGGGTATACATAAGGGACTAACTATTCCTAAACCCGGCTGTTAGCAACAGAGGTAAATGAACAATCTACGGATGTTTTAGGTTGATACCATTTCAGGTATACTTAAGGGACAAACTAATAAGAGTTAAACAGGGAAAAACCGTCACATTTTCAAGAGATGCGTACTTTCAAAACAGTCAGGTCTAGGTAAAAGACTACTTTCAAAACATTCGGGTCTTGGTAGAAGACTACTTTTATACTAGTAGGAAATATGGGATTTTCTAGAGTTTTCATACTTATACTAAATGTTTCATCAATCATTCACCAGTCTTTCATACCAACAAATCAAAGCAATGACATTAAATACTTATGAACTCACCAGCTTAAATGCTGATCTACTCTTTCAAAATAACTTGTATTCTCAGGTTATAAATAGACAGGTGTCGATGCAAGGTTTAGAGAAGACGGAGCAGTCAAGACTCATCTTTTATTTTGATTAGTTATCATGTTGTCTTGTACTATGAAAGAAAACACTTGTAACTAAAATTATACTATTAATGCAATGGATGATGTTGTTGCTTGTTTACTACTTTACATTTTTTGTGATGCATACATGACTTCCTCCGCCCCAGAACGTTTCCGCCGTTCTCGGTTTTGGGGTGTGACAGATTGGTATCAGAGCATTGTTTATAGTGAATTGAGTATATCAACCCATAAAAGATATACTAACTATAAATACAATGGGATTTAAAATACTCTGATTTAGAGTTTATACTTTAAATAATAAAATATTTAAGTAAGTATACGTGCGTGCATTCATACTAAACTCAGTGTCACTAGGACAGTACAAAAGAATTACGATTGTTGGGCAACACAAGTGGGCTTAGAGACATATGGTCAAAACTGGGAAGATATAGCCTGATCGCCTATATTATCCGAGGGTTGACTAGCATGTGCCTAAGTTTAAGTGTGTAGTCGCAACAATGCTAAAATCTTACCAACCCTACCACAATGAGAAGAATAGAACATAACATTAAAATTAAAATACTATAGGAGTATTTGGTGTTACTATACGTACTTTATACTTGAGAATTAAAACGGGATCCTTATTACTAAGTTGATAGTTGCTAAGTGGATACACTAAGGCTACATGTAATTAAGATGTTATAGACTTAGAATCAGTGATAATTTTTCCTTACCCCTATTCTTTGTGAATTTGGAAATAAGGTCACTTATTCGAAGGTCTATCCTGTTTAGATTACACATAGCGGGTATGCACTTCACAAATAGCGATGTAACCAATGAGGGTTTTCTAAATAATTATCTAGATAGTTCGTCTAATAATTATCCACTTACCCTAAATTCTCGCATAGAAATCATAGTTGGACTCCATCCCCTTGACAACCAGTATCTTCCGAATGAAGTCATAGCTGGTTGGTGTAGAGAAGAACCAGAGAATGATCATCCTGTCCCCTTGAATGATCACCGTGATGAAGACTTTTTGTATGATGCTAACTCCAAACCAGAGGTTGAGAACCTACCCCGAGCAACTCCCTTTCAAATTCCTAACCCTTGTCTTGCTTTTCATGGCCCGACGCCGGTGTCGGTGGAATGCTTGGAAACATGGAGCCAAGAACAAGATCAGCCCATGCCATTTATTGGCGACCGGAACTTTTACGACCTTAGCAATGGGGGCTCAGCATGCAGAATCTTGCCAATCTTGGTCCGTGGAGTGGCCCAAAATGAGATTCAAGGCAGGACAACCCTACATCAGATTGCCGAAGTTGTCACCGATGCGAGAATGCATACCCTCCGCACCATTCATCTAGAAGATGCTCACGAGAGATCAAAGAGAAACCATGAGAACCTGCTGCAAGCACTAGCTGAAAACCCGAGCCAAAGTCATAGAGCTCCAAGTATGCCAGAGAGTGTACGAGAGACACCTACTTGACATGGAACGTCAATTGGTTGAACTAAGAGTTCACCAGAGGAATGACCGTCGCCAGTAGTAGACGCTTTACTTTATTTCCCTTATAAAAAGAGGAATCGTATTTTTCTGTCTATGCCTGATGTGGCATTTTCTATGAAATTATCTTGTACCGTAAGTACTTTAGTTAGGTCTTTATGCTGTCAGGAACTATCTCCTGTGGATATGATGTAAGATCTTTACAAGGTCATTTCCTTCCTTCAAGTACTCTTATCATACTCTCATTGGAGTCTATCTGAAACCTGATTTAGTTAAGTCATTGGACCATAGCAAGTTAGATACGGAGACATTTCCAAGTCTCTTTCAGTGGTTGGATTTTTGTTATTCACCGACCCACGATACCTCAACTTGTACAACAAACGTCTTGAGACCATTCTACGAACTTACCTCTACTCATTTCTAGGACTTCATCATAGGGATGTAGGTCAAACCTTCGCGAACATACTTTCATTCTGTACTAGGACTGCATCATAGGGATGTAGGTCAAACTTTCGAGAACATCGTCGTACTCTTTACTTGAACAATCTAAGTACATTAGGGTCAACTAGAATCGCTCACAAAATCCTTACTTTTTGTGTTATAGAATCATGTCGTCATCCAGAAGCAATAAGTCGATCAGCGAAACCCCCACTTTTCCTATGGACGCCGCTACCTTTCAAACAACAGTTACAGCTGCCATGGTGGCTGCCGTAACCGCGGTCCTTGCACACCGTAGCACTAATAGCACAGTCAATACAACTGATGGGAACGAAGTTTCCAATCGTGGTATCCATCCAGGAAGTCGTCAAACAATATCAGTCACAGGCTCGCAAAGTCAGAAAACAGAAATCAAGAAACGAAAGCGTCAAGCCCGGAAGGAACGCAAGAGATCCCAAAAGCTGGCTATACAACAGCAACAAGTGGAAACCCCTGCCATCCCAGTATCGAGCAGGCCATACGAGGGAAAACTCCCGAAGTGTGTTAAGTGTAGTTTCCATCATCATGGGGCTTGCCATGAGATGCAGTGTTGCAATTGCCTAAACATAGGGTACCATGCTCGTAACTGTGGAGCACCGGCGCGACCCATCACTCAAGTCCCTTTCATCGAGACTAAACCTGCACACAAGATTTGTTATAGCACCGAACGATTTAAGAAGCTGTTTTCAAAGTGGAGTAACGAGGAAGGCACTCGTGTCCACATAACATTGGCTAAACACCGCAATCCCGTCTCCAAGTCTAGTGCTAGCTAGTCATGCCACCAATGCGGTGAGGTAGGGCACTTCAAGAAAGATTGCCCGATAACAAAGAACTCTGGCGCAGATGGGAAAATTCTCAGGATCACAGCTGCAGGAGAGCCCACTCCGTAACCACGTTAAATGTAATTTGAGCGTTTTGTTGTAACAGACTTATAAACTATCTAGAATTAGTGCAACTAGAGTCTTACCTTTTGCGAGATCCTGTCTGTATAGGAATTCTCGTCCTGCGTATACTTGTCTTTTGTAGTATATCATATTCGCAGCAATAGTCTTGTGGTAAATCTAAAGTACCGAAACTCTGTTGATGGTTGCACGGTTGTTTTGTCTGTAAACATCTTTTGTTCAAATCTAATGTCTTTAAGTTTCCTTATGATTACGACATTATCATACTACTTGATTTAATTCTATTCTCACAAGATGCAGCTTCATACGTACATCTATTCCTCCGAAATCGTCTTTCTAGCAAAACCTTCATTCCAGAACAACAAGTACTCGTACATAGAGCACCTCATGTTTCTCATCCCCTCCAAAGAGAAACTTAGAAAACCGCCCGAAGTACCACTCGTACAATACGTCAAGTTCAATCCAAAGACCCACAGTTTCAAGCTTATTTATATAGGACTCGTATACCCGAGACTGTGATTGGTGAGCCTGGTATAGGTTCTACTATGAACTTCAGGACGGAGAGTGCCCAAGATTTACGAGTGATTATGCTACCATGCGAATAAACTTAGAAGCCAACACGTGCCCTTTCTGTCGATTGGGACAAGAAAGTCAGATAGAACAAAAGTACCTATCCTTTTTCCTTAATTCATGAGTAGTCATACTTTATTTTAGATCTTCACGTCATCTAATCAACCACAAGGTTCTGACTTCATAATCAGTATGAATTGGTTTTGTTCTTATACAAGAGGAAAGGTCACTGCCTATACCTCGAGACAACTTAAGATGCAGGAAGTTAACTATACAGCACATAATCTTGAGTCAGGGACAGCGGTAATTGTATGGAAGATCTGGAGGCACTACTTGTAGGATACAAGATGTACTATCCTCACAGTCCACAAAAACATTCAACATACGTTCGACCAAGAAGAGTTATCACACCAGTAAGGCCAACAAAAGAAACAAAGCCGTTCCCCAATAGTGAAAGGTTCGCTAGAAGGCCATGCGAGGATCTAAATTCACTTAGGAATGCAAAGATCAAATAAAACTTCTATCTGTAGCGTAGTATCAATTCTGCTTAAACTCTAATTTCGGGACGAAATTCCCTCTAACGGGGGGATGATGTGACAACCCGATATTTCAAAACGATATGATGAGACGCAAGTCAAATTTAGGTCAAAATTTAACTTTCCTAAAATCTTATTTGGGTTAAATAAAGTAGAAGGAATCGCATCAAGGTTTCCAAGCATATAAAGAACACTAAAATCCGAGTTATAACGAAGAAGTTATGACCATTCTAAGTTTTTCCAACAGAAAAACGGCAATACGAAATTACGTAAAAACTCAAATCGGAGATCGAGCGACTTTTGGCCAGAATGACCTAAACGGGAATTGAAGGTCTCGTCAATGGTATTTCAGCGGTAAAAAGTCTGGCAAAAACCGACGTCAGATAAAGATGTTATGAATTTTTAAAGAAATTCCTTAATCACGTCATTTCAGCGGTAAAAAGTCTGTCAAAAACCGACGTCAGATAAAGATGTTATGAATTTTTAAAGAAATTCCTTAATCACGTCATTTTAATAAATAAATAATAAAAAATTATTTCATAATTTGCCAACGGAATCTAAACGAAAGTTGTAGATCTTAGTCTCACCTTCGCGTGGATATAAAGAACGTCGAAAACGCAGTTCGTATGAAGGAGATATGAATTTTTGAAGTTTATTTAAAATAAATATAAATTTAAATAAAAACTACCGGTATTATCCGAAGGGGAGTCATCGGATAGGACCGGAGTACGCCCTGTGTACCCTCGTACGCCCCGCGTACTCAGATCGAAGGCCTCGGATCGTCCACATCGCCCCTATGCGAAGCTATCCGACCCGCCGTCCCATCCGACCCGCTCCATCCGAAATACGTAAGTGATGACGTCTCGTACGCGCTGCGTACCCTCGTACGCCCAGCGTACCGAGGCGGTTCAGCACCCCTATAAAAGGGATGCGAGGCTTTCCGAAAAATTTGCTCAATTCTTCTCTTTTCTCTTGCGTCTTGCCTCGTTTTCCGTGCCCGTTCAAACCCGAAGCTCTGGCCTTTTTGCTCAAGTCCCGAGGGTCGATTTTACTCCCGAGATTCCCGAGAATCCCGAGAAAAATCCGTTTCCCGAGACGAAACTCTGCCCGGTTTTCCATCTCGCTATCTTCAAACTTTCAGGAGAGTTCATACCCCTAAAATCCACACTTTTAAATGTTTTATAAATATTTTTATATGCTTTTAAGGGGGGGGGGGGGGGAATACAAGTAAAACACACGATGATTATCGTATGTTATATAAAGTTTCATTATACACTTTTATTCAACGGAATCGCATGTGATTTATAATTATTATAAAGAAACTTTCGTATGCAAAATGTATCACGATAACATCATATCTTTTGGAAATGAAAAGTGTTGTTATTTATATATAAATCAAACACTCCGCTTATACTGTATGTATATGTGTCCACCTATCATACTACAAACATACGATTATTTTGGCACGAAAAACATCAATATTTTGGGATACTTCTTGTTAATAAATCAATCATATGTGATTTATAACTAGTATACAAATGGATTTACTACAAGTTTAACAGTTTTACTAAACATATTACTTCAAATGACTTTCTTAAACGTTTTTACATGATTAAAGCTCGTTATCAAACTGTCTTACATACTGTAAGCTTCCTTTCAAACTCGGTTACAAAGGTGTTTTCAAAACAGTGGTTTTCCGTGTACTTAAAATGTCTTATCAAACAAAATACTTTCAATCATTTTATAAACTGACATCAAGTCACAAATTCTTTATTAGACTTTTCAACGGTTTTACAAAACTTCTTTATGCTTTTGTATTATAAATTGCATGCCTCTATATATATAGTTATATAATAAATGTTTAAAAGACTTAGGAAGGCTATCCACCCTATTTCCTTTTCGCGCCTTGAGATGTGGTCTGGTGGGATATTGGGTATTCGTCCGAAAGTCGTTTAAATATTAGTTATATATCATGTATACATATATGGTCATAAATGTTCCATCAGTTAATTTAGTTCCGATACTCTTAGGTAGCAATGGTGTATAAACCTACTTGGACACTCATCAATTACATTCTAGTAAACTATTATAGGAATAGTTTAGAGTAAACAAAACATTTTCCCTACTACAAGAAATTACACCGGAGTCAGTTCATTCATGAGTCTAGACTACATGTTATATGAAAGAATACTCTTACATGAATGCTTATACATGAATACTTTTACATAGACATTATATGGCAGATTACTACTACATGTTATATGAAAGAATACTCTCACATGAATGCTTATACATGAATACTTTTACATAGACATTATATGGCAGATTACTACTACATGTTATATGAAAGAATACTCTTACATGAATACTTATACATGAATACTTTTACATAGACATTATATGGCAAATTACTATTACATGTTATATGTCTAGATACGGTTATATCGCTCGCCTTTCTATCTTTACCTTGTGATACAATCACATCATCGACGAGATAGATTGGGACTTTATCTCCTAGTACCACAGGATACTTTGAGGGACTAACCATTCCGGCAACCACTGTTAGCTACAGAGGTAAATGAACAATCTACGGATGTTTTAGGTTGATACCATCGCGGGTATACATAAGGGACTAACTATTCCTAAACCCGGCTGTTAGCAACAGAGGTAAATGAACAATCTACGGATGTTTTAGGTTGATACCATTTCAGGTATACTTAAGGGACAAACTAATAAGAGTTAAACAGGGAAAAACCGTCACATTTTCAAGAGATGCGTACTTTCAAAACAGTCAGGTCTAGGTAAAAGACTACTTTCAAAACATTCGGGTCTTGGTAGAAGACTACTTTTATACTAGTAGGAAATATGGGATTTTCTAGAGTTTTCATACTTATACTAAATGTTTCATCAATCATTCACCAGTCTTTCATACCAACAAATCAAAGCAATGACATTAAATACTTATGAACTCACCAGCTTAAATGCTGATCTACTCTTTCAAAATAACTTGTATTCTCAGGTTATAAATAGACAGGTGTCGATGCAAGGTTTAGAGAAGACGGAGCAGTCAAGACTCATCTTTTATTTTGATTAGTTATCATGTTGTCTTGTACTATGAAAGAAAACACTTGTAACTAAAATTATACTATTAATGCAATGGATGATGTTGTTGCTTGTTTACTACTTTACATTTTTTGTGATGCATACATGACTTCCTCCGCCCCAGAACATTTCCGCCGTTCTCGGTTTTGGGGTGTGACAGATTGGTATCAGAGCATTGTTTATAGTGAATTGAGTATATCAACCCATAAAAGATATACTAACTATAAATACAATGGGATTTAAAATACTCTGATTTAGAGTTTATACTTTAAATAATAAAATATTTAAGTAAGTATACGTGCGTGCATTCATACTAAACTCAGTGTCACTAGGACAGTACAAAAGAATTACGATTGTTGGGCAACACAAGTGGGCTTAGAGACATATGGTCAAAACTGGGAAGATATAGCCTGATCGCCTATATTATCCGAGGGTTGACTAGCATGTGCCTAAGTTTAAGTGTGTAGTCGCAACAATGCTAAAATCTTACCAACCCTACCACAATGAGAAGAATAGAACATAACATTAAAATTAAAATACTATAGGAGTATTTGGTGTTACTATACGTACTTTATACTTGAGAATTAAAACGGGATCCTTATTACTAAGTTGATAGTTGCTAAGTGGATACACTAAGGCTACATGTAATTAAGATGTTATAGACTTAGAATCAGTGATAATTTTTCCTTACCCCTATTCTTTGTGAATTTGGAAATAAGGTCACTTATTCGAAGGTCTATCCTGTTTAGATTACACATAGCAGGTATGCACTTCACAAATAGCGATGTAACCAATGAGGGTTTTCTAAATAATTATCTAGATAGTTCGTCTAATAATTATCCACTTACCCTAAATTCTCGCATAGAAATCATAGTTGGACTCCATCCCCTTGACAACCAGTATCTTCCGAATGAAGTCATAGCTGGTTGGTGTAGAGAAGAACCAGAGAATGATCATCCTGTCCCCTTGAATGATCACCGTGATGAAGACTTTTTGTATGATGCTAACTCCAAACCAGAGGTTGAGAACCTACCCCGAGCAACTCCCTTTCAAATTCCTAACCCTTGTCTTGCTTTTCATGGCCTGACGCCGGTGTCGGTGGAATGCTTGGAAACATGGAGCCAAGAACAAGATCAGCCCATGCCATTTATTGGCGACCGGAACTTTTACGACCTTAGCAATGGGGGCTCAGCATGCAGAATCTTGCCAATCTTGGTCCGTGGAGTGGCCCAAAATGAGATTCAAGGCAGGACAGCCCTACATCAGATTGCCGAAGTTGTCACCGATGCGAGAATGCATACCCTCCGCACCATTCATCTAGAAGATGCTCACGAGAGATCAAAGAGAAACCATGAGAACCTGCTGCAAGCACTAGCTGAAAACCCGAGCCAAAGTCATAGAGCTCCAAGTATGCCAGAGAGTGTACGAGAGACACCTACTTGACATGGAACGTCAATTGGTTGAACTAAGAGTTCACCAGAGGAATGACCGTCGCCAGTAGTAGACGCTTTACTTTATTTCCCTTATAAAAAGAGGAATCGTATTTTTCTGTCTATGCCTGATGTGGCATTTTCTATGAAATTATCTTGTACCGTAAGTACTTTAGTTAGGTCTTTATGCTGTCAGGAACTATCTCCTGTGGATATGATGTAAGATCTTTACAAGGTCATTTCCTTCCTTCAAGTACTCTTATCATACTCTCATTGGAGTCTATCTGAAACCTGATTTAGTTAAGTCATTGGACCATAGCAAGTTAGATACGGAGACATTTCCAAGTCTCTTTCAGTGGTTGGATTTTTGTTATTCACCGACCCACGATACCTCAACTTGTACAACAAACGTCTTGAGACCATTCTACGAACTTACCTCTACTCATTTCTAGGACTTCATCATAGGGATGTAGGTCAAACCTTCGCGAACATACTTTCATTCTGTACTAGGACTGCATCATAGGGATGTAGGTCAAACTTTCGAGAACATCGTCGTACTCTTTACTTGAACAATCTAAGTACATTAGGGTCAACTAGAATCGCTCACAAAATCCTTACTTTTTGTGTTATAGAATCATGTCGTCATCCAGAAGCAATAAGTCGATCAGCGAAACCCCCACTTTTCCTATGGACGCCGCTACCTTTCAAACAACAGTTACAGCTGCCATGGTGGCTGCCGTAACCGCGGTCCTTGCACACCGTAGCACTAATAGCACAGTCAATACAACTGATGGGAACGAAGTTTCCAATCGTGGTATCCATCCAGGAAGTCGTCAAACAATATCAGTCACAGGCTCGCAAAGTCAGAAAACAGAAATCAAGAAACGAAAGCGTCAAGCCCGGAAGGAACGCAAGAGATCCCAAAAGCTGGCTATACAACAGCAACAAGTGGAAACCCCTGCCATCCCAGTATCGAGCAGGCCATACGAGGGAAAACTCCCGAAGTGTGTTAAGTGTAGTTTCCATCATCATGGGGCTTGCCATGAGATGCAGTGTTGCAATTGCCTAAACATAGGGTACCATGCTCGTAACTGTGGAGCACCGGCGCGACCCATCACTCAAGTCCCTTTCATCGAGACTAAACCTGCACACAAGATTTGTTATAGCACCGAACGATTTAAGAAGCTGTTTTCAAAGTGGAGTAACGAGGAAGGCACTCGTGTCCACATAACATTGGCTAAACACCGCAATCCCGTCTCCAAGTCTAGTGCTAGCTAGTCATGCCACCAATGCGGTGAGGTAGGGCACTTCAAGAAAGATTGCCCGATAACAAAGAACTCTGGCGCAGATGGGAAAATTCTCAGGATCACAGCTGCAGGAGAGCCCACTCCGTAACCACGTTAAATGTAATTTGAGCGTTTTGTTGTAACAGACTTATAAACTATCTAGAACTAGTGCAACTAGAGTCTTACCTTTTGCGAGATCCTGTCTGTATAGGAATTCTCGTCCTGCGTATACTTGTCTTTTGTAGTATATCATATTCGCAGCAATAGTCTTGTGGTAAATCTAAAGTACCGAAACTCTGTTGATGGTTGCACGGTTGTTTTGTCTGTAAACATCTTTTGTTCAAATCTAATGTCTTTAAGTTTCCTTATGATTACGACATTATCATACTACTTGATTTAATTCTATTCTCACAAGATGCAGCTTCATACGTACATCTATTCCTCCGAAATCGTCTTTCTAGCAAAACCTTCATTCCAGAACAACAAGTACTCGTACATAGAGCACCTCATGTTTCTCATCCCCTCCAAAGAGAAACTTAGAAAACCGCCCGAAGTACCACTCGTACAATACGTCAAGTTCAATCCAAAGACCCACAGTTTCAAGCTTATTTATATAGGACTCGTATACCCGAGACTGTGATTGGTGAGCCTGGTATAGGTTCTACTATGAACTTCAGGACGGAGAGTGCCCAAGATTTACGAGTGATTATGCTACCATGCGAATAAACTTAGAAGCCAACACGTGCCCTTTCTGTCGATTGGGACAAGAAAGTCAGATAGAACAAAAGTACCTATCCTTTTTCCTTAATTCATGAGTAGTCATACTTTATTTTAGATCTTCACGTCATCTAATCAACCACAAGGTTCTGACTTCATAATCAGTATGAATTGGTTTTGTTCTTATACAAGAGGAAAGGTCACTGCCTATACCTCGAGACAACTTAAGATGCAGGAAGTTAACTATACAGCACATAATCTTGAGTCAGGGACAGCGGTAATTGTATGGAAGATCTGGAGGCACTACTTGTAGGATACAAGATGTACTATCCTCACAGTCCACAAAAACATTCAACATACGTTCGACCAAGAAGAGTTATCACACCAGTAAGGCCAACAAAAGAAACAAAGCCGTTCCCCAATAGTGAAAGCTTCGCTAGAAGGCCATGCGAGGATCTAAATTCACTTAGGAATGCAAAGATCAAATAAAACTTCTATCTGTAGCGTAGTATCAATTCTGCTTAAACTCTAATTTCGGGACGAAATTCCCTCTAACGGGGGGATGATGTGACAACCCGATATTTCAAAACGATATGATGAGACGCAAGTCAAATTTAGGTCAAAATTTAACTTTCCTAAAATCTTATTTGGGTTAAATAAAGTAGAAGGAATCGCATCAAGGTTTCCAAGCATATAAAGAACACTAAAATCCGAGTTATAACGAAGAAGTTATGACCATTCTAAGTTTTTCCAACAGAAAAACGGCAATACGAAATTACGTAAAAACTCAAATCGGAGATCGAGCGACTTTTGGCCAGAATGACCTAAACGGGAATTGAAGGTCTCGTCAATGGTATTTCAGCGGTAAAAAGTCTGGCAAAAACCGACGTCAGATAAAGATGTTATGAATTTTTAAAGAAATTCCTTAATCACGTCATTTCAGCGGTAAAAAGTCTGGCAAAAACCGACGTCAGATAAAGATGTTATGAATTTTTAAAGAAATTCCTTAATCACGTCATTTTAATAAATAAATAATAAAAAATTATTTCATAATTTGCCAACGGAATCTAAACGAAAGTTGTAGATCTTAGTCTCACCTTCGCGTGGATATAAAGAACGTCGAAAACGCAGTTCGTATGAAGGAGATATGAATTTTTGAAGTTTATTTAAAATAAATATAAATTTAAATAAAAACTACCGGTATTATCCGAAGGGGAGTCATCGGATAGGACCGGAGTACGCCCTGCGTACCCTCGTACGCCCCGCGTACTCAGATCGAAGGCCTCGGATCGTCCACATCGCCCCTATGCGAAGCTATCCGACCCGCCGTCCCATCCGACCCGCTCCATCCGAAATACGTAAGTGATGACGTCTCGTACGCGCTGCGTACCCTCGTACGCCCAGCGTACCGAGGCGGTTCAGCACCCCTATAAAAGGGATGCGAGGCTTTCCGAAAAATTTGCTCAATTCTTCTCTTTTCTCTTGCGTCTTGCCTCGTTTTCCGTGCCCGTTCAAACCCGAAGCTCTGGCCTTTTTGCTCAAGTCCCGAGGGTCGATTTTACTCCCGAGATTCCCGAGAATCCCGAGAAAAATCCGTTTCCCGAGACGAAACTCTGCCCGGTTTTCCATCTCGCTATCTTCAAACTTTCAGGAGAGTTCATACCCCTAAAATCCACACTTTTAAATGTTTTATAAATATTTTTATATGCTTTTAAGGGGGGGGGGGGAATACAAGTAAAACACACGATGATTATCGTATGTTATATAAAGTTTCATTATACACTTTTATTCAACGGAATCGCATGTGATTTATAATTATTATAAAGAAACTTTCGTATGCAAAATGTATCACGATAACATCATATCTTTTGGAAATGAAAAGTGTTGTTATTTATATATAAATCAAACACTCCGCTTATACTGTATGTATATGTGTCCACCTATCATACTACAAACATACGATTATTTTGGCACGAAAAACATCAATATTTTGGGATACTTCTTGTTAATAAATCAATCATATGTGATTTATAACTAGTATACAAATGGATTTACTACAAGTTTAACAGTTTTACTAAACATATTACTTCAAATGACTTTCTTAAACGTTTTTACATGATTAAAGCTCGTTATCAAACTGTCTTACATACTGTAAGCTTCCTTTCAAACTCGGTTACAAAGGTGTTTTCAAAACAGTGGTTTTCCGTGTACTTAAAATGTCTTATCAAACAAAATACTTTCAATCATTTTATAAACTGACATCAAGTCACAAATTCTTTATTAGACTTTTCAACGGTTTTACAAAACTTCTTTATGCTTTTGTATTATAAATTGCATGCCTCTATATATATAGTTATATAATAAATGTTTAAAAGACTTAGGAAGGCTATCCACCCTATTTCCTTTTCGCGCCTTGAGATGTGGTCTGGTGGGATATTGGGTATTCGTCCGAAAGTCGTTTAAATATTAGTTATATATCATGTATACATATATGGTCATAAATGTTCCATCAGTTAATTTAGTTCCGATACTCTTAGGTAGCAATGGTGTATAAACCTACTTGGACACTCATCAATTACATTCTAGTAAACTATTATAGGAATAGTTTAGAGTAAACAAAACATTTTCCCTACTACAAGAAATTACACCGGAGTCAGTTCATTCATGAGTCTAGACTACATGTTATATGAAAGAATACTCTTACATGAATGCTTATACATGAATACTTTTACATAGACATTATATGGCAGATTACTACTACATGTTATATGAAAGAATACTCTCACATGAATGCTTATACATGAATACTTTTACATAGACATTATATGGCAGATTACTACTACATGTTATATGAAAGAATACTCTTACATGAATACTTATACATGAATACTTTTACATAGACATTATATGGCAAATTACTATTACATGTTATATGTCTAGATACGGTTATATCGCTCGCCTTTCTATCTTTACCTTGTGATACAATCACATCATCGACGAGATAGATTGGGACTTTATCTCCTAGTACCACAGGATACTTTGAGGGACTAACCATTCCGGCAACCACTGTTAGCTACAGAGGTAAATGAACAATCTACGGATGTTTTAGGTTGATACCATCGCGGGTATACATAAGGGACTAACTATTCCTAAACCCGGCTGTTAGCAACAGAGGTAAATGAACAATCTACGGATGTTTTAGGTTGATACCATTTCAGGTATACTTAAGGGACAAACTAATAAGAGTTAAACAGGGAAAAACCGTCACATTTTCAAGAGATGCGTACTTTCAAAACAGTCAGGTCTAGGTAAAAGACTACTTTCAAAACATTCGGGTCTTGGTAGAAGACTACTTTTATACTAGTAGGAAATATGGGATTTTCTAGAGTTTTCATACTTATACTAAATGTTTCATCAATCATTCACCAGTCTTTCATACCAACAAATCAAAGCAATGACATTAAATACTTATGAACTCACCAGCTTAAATGCTGATCTACTCTTTCAAAATAACTTGTATTCTCAGGTTATAAATAGACAGGTGTCGATGCAAGGTTTAGAGAAGACGGAGCAGTCAAGACTCATCTTTTATTTTGATTAGTTATCATGTTGTCTTGTACTATGAAAGAAAACACTTGTAACTAAAATTATACTATTAATGCAATGGATGATGTTGTTGCTTGTTTACTACTTTACATTTTTTGTGATGCATACATGACTTCCTCCGCCCCAGAACATTTCCGCCGTTCTCGGTTTTGGGGTGTGACAGATTGGTATCAGAGCATTGTTTATAGTGAATTGAGTATATCAACCCATAAAAGATATACTAACTATAAATACAATGGGATTTAAAATACTCTGATTTAGAGTTTATACTTTAAATAATAAAATATTTAAGTAAGTATACGTGCGTGCATTCATACTAAACTCAGTGTCACTAGGACAGTACAAAAGAATTACGATTGTTGGGCAACACAAGTGGGCTTAGAGACATATGGTCAAAACTGGGAAGATATAGCCTGATCGCCTATATTATCCGAGGGTTGACTAGCATGTGCCTAAGTTTAAGTGTGTAGTCGCAACAATGCTAAAATCTTACCAACCCTACCACAATGAGAAGAATAGAACATAACATTAAAATTAAAATACTATAGGAGTATTTGGTGTTACTATACGTACTTTATACTTGAGAATTAAAACGGGATCCTTATTACTAAGTTGATAGTTGCTAAGTGGATACACTAAGGCTACATGTAATTAAGATGTTATAGACTTAGAATCAGTGATAATTTTTCCTTACCCCTATTCTTTGTGAATTTGGAAATAAGGTCACTTATTCGAAGGTCTATCCTGTTTAGATTACACATAGCAGGTATGCACTTCACAAATAGCGATGTAACCAATGAGGGTTTTCTAAATAATTATCTAGATAGTTCGTCTAATAATTATCCACTTACCCTAAATTCTCGCATAGAAATCATAGTTGGACTCCATCCCCTTGACAACCAGTATCTTCCGAATGAAGTCATAGCTGGTTGGTGTAGAGAAGAACCAGAGAATGATCATCCTGTCCCCTTGAATGATCACCGTGATGAAGACTTTTTGTATGATGCTAACTCCAAACCAGAGGTTGAGAACCTACCCCGAGCAACTCCCTTTCAAATTCCTAACCCTTGTCTTGCTTTTCATGGCCTGACGCCGGTGTCGGTGGAATGCTTGGAAACATGGAGCCAAGAACAAGATCAGCCCATGCCATTTATTGGCGACCGGAACTTTTACGACCTTAGCAATGGGGGCTCAGCATGCAGAATCTTGCCAATCTTGGTCCGTGGAGTGGCCCAAAATGAGATTCAAGGCAGGACAACCCTACATCAGATTGCCGAAGTTGTCACCGATGCGAGAATGCATACCCTCCGCACCATTCATCTAGAAGATGCTCACGAGAGATCAAAGAGAAACCATGAGAACCTGCTGCAAGCACTAGCTGAAAACCCGAGCCAAAGTCATAGAGCTCCAAGTATGCCAGAGAGTGTACGAGAGACACCTACTTGACATGGAACGTCAATTGGTTGAACTAAGAGTTCACCAGAGGAATGACCGTCGCCAGTAGTAGACGCTTTACTTTATTTCCCTTATAAAAAGAGGAATCGTATTTTTCTGTCTATGCCTGATGTGGCATTTTCTATGAAATTATCTTGTACCGTAAGTACTTTAGTTAGGTCTTTATGCTGTCAGGAACTATCTACTGTGGATATGATGTAAGATCTTTACAAGGTCATTTCCTTCCTTCAAGTACTCTTATCATACTCTCATTGGAGTCTATCTGAAACCTGATTTAGTTAAGTCATTGGACCATAGCAAGTTAGATACGGAGACATTTCCAAGTCTCTTTCAGTGGTTGGATTTTTGTTATTCACCGACCCACGATACCTCAACTTGTACAACAAACGTCTTGAGACCATTCTACGAACTTACCTCTACTCATTTCTAGGACTTCATCATAGGGATGTAGGTCAAACCTTCGCGAACATACTTTCATTCTGTACTAGGACTGCATCATAGGGATGTAGGTCAAACTTTCGAGAACATCGTCGTACTCTTTACTTGAACAATCTAAGTACATCAGGGTCAACTAGAATCGCTCACAAAATCCTTACTTTTTGTGTTATAGAATCATGTCGTCATCCAGAAGCAATAAGTCGATCAGCAAAACCCCCACTTTTCCTATGGACGCCGCTACCTTTCAAACAACAGTTACAGCTGCCATGGTGGCTGCCGTAACCGCGGTCCTTGCACACCGTAGCACTAATAGCACAGTCAATACAACTGATGGGAACGAAGTTTCCAATCGTGGTATCCATCCAGGAAGTCGTCAAACAATATCAGTCACAGGCTCGCAAAGTCAGAAAACAGAAATCAAGAAACGAAAGCGTCAAGCCCGGAAGGAACGCAAGAGATCCCAAAAGCTGGCTATACAACAGCAACAAGTGGAAACCCCTGCCATCCCAGTATCGAGCAGGCCATACGAGGGAAAACTCCCGAAGTGTGTTAAGTGTAGTTTCCATCATCATGGGGCTTGCCATGAGATGCAGTGTTGCAATTGCCTAAACATAGGGTACCATGCTCGTAACTGTGGAGCACCGGCGCGACCCATCACTCAAGTCCCTTTCATCGAGACTAAACCTGCACACAAGATTTGTTATAGCACCGAACGATTTAAGAAGCTGTTTTCAAAGTGGAGTAACGAGGAAGGCACTCGTGTCCACATAACATTGGCTAAACACCGCAATCCCGTCTCCAAGTCTAGTGCTAGCTAGTCATGCCACCAATGCGGTGAGGTAGGGCACTTCAAGAAAGATTGCCCGATAACAAAGAACTCTGGCGCAGATGGGAAAATTCTCAGGATCACAGCTGCAGGAGAGCCCACTCCGTAACCACGTTAAATGTAATTTGAGCGTTTTGTTGTAACAGACTTATAAACTATCTAGAACTAGTGCAACTAGAGTCTTACCTTTTGCGAGATCCTGTCTGTATAGGAATTCTCGTCCTGCGTATACTTGTCTTTTGTAGTATATCATATTCGCAACAATAGTCTTGTGGTAAATCTAAAGTACCGAAACTCTGTTGATGGTTGCACGGTTGTTTTGTCTGTAAACATCTTTTGTTCAAATCTAATGTCTTTAAGTTTCCTTATGATTACGACATTATCATACTACTTGATTTAATTCTATTCTCACAAGATGCAGCTTCATACGTACATCTATTCCTCCGAAATCGTCTTTCTAGCAAAACCTTCATTCCAGAACAACAAGTACTCGTACATAGAGCACCTCATGTTTCTCATCCCCTCCAAAGAGAAACTTAGAAAACCGCCCGAAGTACCACTCGTACAATACGTCAAGTTCAATCCAAAGACCCACAGTTTCAAGCTTATTTATATAGGACTCGTATACCCGAGACTGTGATTGGTGAGCCTGGTATAGGTTCTACTATGAACTTCAGGACGGAGAGTGCCCAAGATTTACGAGTGATTATGCTACCATGCGAATAAACTTAGAAGCCAACACGTGCCCTTTCTGTCGATTGGGACAAGAAAGTCAGATAGAACAAAAGTACCTATCCTTTTTCCTTAATTCATGAGTAGTCATACTTTATTTTAGATCTTCACGTCATCTAATCAACCACAAGGTTCTGACTTCATAATCAGTATGAATTGGTTTTGTTCTTATACAAGAGGAAAGGTCACTGCCTATACCTCGAGACAACTTAAGATGCAGGAAGTTAACTATACAGCACATAATCTTGAGTCAGGGACAGCGGTAATTGTATGGAAGATCTGGAGGCACTACTTGTAGGATACAAGATGTACTATCCTCACAGTCCACAAAAACATTCAACATACGTTCGACCAAGAAGAGTTATCACACCAGTAAGGCCAACAAAAGAAACAAAGCCGTTCCCCAATAGTGAAAGGTTCGCTAGAAGGCCATGCGAGGATCTAAATTCACTTAGGAATGCAAAGATCAAATAAAACTTCTATCTGTAGCGTAGTATCAATTCTGCTTAAACTCTAATTTCGGGACGAAATTCCCTCTAACGGGGGGATGATGTGACAACCCGATATTTCAAAACGATATGATGAGACGCAAGTCAAATTTAGGTCAAAATTTAACTTTCCTAAAATCTTATTTGGGTTAAATAAAGTAGAAGGAATCGCATCAAGGTTTCCAAGCATATAAAGAACACTAAAATCCGAGTTATAACGAAGAAGTTATGACCATTCTAAGTTTTTCCAACAGAAAAACGGCAATACGAAATTACGTAAAAACTCAAATCGGAGATCGAGCGACTTTTGGCCAGAATGACCTAAACGGGAATTGAAGGTCTCGTCAATGGTATTTCAGCGGTAAAAAGTCTGGCAAAAACCGACGTCAGATAAAGATGTTATGAATTTTTAAAGAAATTCCTTAATCACGTCATTTCAGCGGTAAAAAGTCTGGCAAAAACCGACGTCAGATAAAGATGTTATGAATTTTTAAAGAAATTCCTTAATCACGTCATTTTAATAAATAAATAATAAAAAATTATTTCATAATTTGCCAACGGAATCTAAACGAAAGTTGTAGATCTTAGTCTCACCTTCGCGTGGATATAAAGAACGTCGAAAACGCAGTTCGTATGAAGGAGATATGAATTTTTGAAGTTTATTTAAAATAAATATAAATTTAAATAAAAACTACCGGTATTATCCGAAGGGGAGTCATCGGATAGGACCGGAGTACGCCCTGCGTACCCTCGTACGCCCCGCGTACTCAGATCGAAGGCCTCGGATCGTCCACATCGCCCCTATGCGAAGCTATCCGACCCGCCGTCCCATCCGACCCGCTCCATCCGAAATACGTAAGTGATGACGTCTCGTACGCGCTGCGTACCCTCGTACGCCCAGCGTACCGAGGCGGTTCAGCACCCCTATAAAAGGGATGCGAGGCTTTCCGAAAAATTTGCTCAATTCTTCTCTTTTCTCTTGCGTCTTGCCTCGTTTTCCGTGCCCGTTCAAACCCGAAGCTCTGGCCTTTTTGCTCAAGTCCCGAGGGTCGATTTTACTCCCGAGATTCCCGAGAATCCCGAGAAAAATCCGTTTCCCGAGACGAAACTCTGCCCGGTTTTCCATCTCGCTATCTTCAAACTTTCAGGAGAGTTCATACCCCTAAAATCCACACTTTTAAATGTTTTATAAATATTTTTATATGCTTTTAAGGGGGGGGGGGAATACAAGTAAAACACACGATGATTATCGTATGTTATATAAAGTTTCATTATACACTTTTATTCAACGGAATCGCATGTGATTTATAATTATTATAAAGAAACTTTCGTATGCAAAATGTATCACGATAACATCATATCTTTTGGAAATGAAAAGTGTTGTTATTTATATATAAATCAAACACTCCGCTTATACTGTATGTATATGTGTCCACCTATCATACTACAAACATACGATTATTTTGGCACGAAAAACATCAATATTTTGGGATACTTCTTGTTAATAAATCAATCATATGTGATTTATAACTAGTATACAAATGGATTTACTACAAGTTTAACAGTTTTACTAAACATATTACTTCAAATGACTTTCTTAAACGTTTTTACATGATTAAAGCTCGTTATCAAACTGTCTTACATACTGTAAGCTTCCTTTCAAACTCGGTTACAAAGGTGTTTTCAAAACAGTGGTTTTCCGTGTACTTAAAATGTCTTATCAAACAAAATACTTTCAATCATTTTATAAACTGACATCAAGTCACAAATTCTTTATTAGACTTTTCAACGGTTTTACAAAACTTCTTTATGCTTTTGTATTATAAATTGCATGCCTCTATATGTATAGTTATATGATAAATGTTTAAAAGACTTAGGAAGGCTATCCACCCTATTTCCTTTTCGCGCCTTGAGATGTGGTCTGGTGGGATATTGGGTATTTGTCCGAAAGTCGTTTAAATATTAGTTATATATCATGTATACATATATGGTCATAAATGTTCCATCAGTTAATTTAGTTCCGATACTCTTAGGTAGCAATGGTGTATAAACCTACTTGGACACTCATCAATTACATTCTAGTAAACTATTATAGGAATAGTTTAGAGTAAACAAAACATTTTCCCTACTACAAGAAATTACACCGGAGTCAGTTCATTCATGAGTCTAGACTACATGTTATATGAAAGAATACTCTTACATGAATGCTTATACATGAATACTTTTACATAGACATTATATGGTAGATTACTACTACATGTTATATGAAAGAATATTCTTACATGAATGCTTATACATGAATACTTTTACATAGACATTATATGGCAGATTACTACTACATGTTATATGAAAGAATACTCTTACATGAATACTTATACATGAATACTTTTACATAGACATTATATGGCAAATTACTATTACATGTTATATGTCTAGATACGGTTATATCGCTCGCCTTTCTATCTTTACCTTGTGATACAATCACATCATCGGCGAGATAGATTGGGACTTTATCTCCTAGTACCACAGGATACTTTGAGGGACTAACCATTCCGACAACCACTGTTAGCTACGGAGGTAAATGAACAATCTACGGATGTTTTAGGTTGATACCATCGCGGGTATACATAAGGGACTAACTATTCCTAAACCTGGCTGTTAGCAACAGAGGTAAATGAACAATCTACGGATGTTTTAGGTTGATACCATTTCAGGTATACTTAAGGGACAAACTAATAAGAGTTAAACAGGGAAAAACCGTCACATTTTCAAGAGATGCGTACTTTCAAAATAGTCAGGTCTAGGTAAAAGACTACTTTCAAAACATTCGGGTCTTGGTAGAAGACTACTTTTATACTAGTAGGAAATATGGGATTTTCTAGAGTTTTCATACTTATACTAAATGTTTCATCAATCATTCACCAGTCTTTCATACCAACAAATCAAAGCAATGACATTAAATACTTATGAACTCACCAGCTTAAATGCTGATCTACTCTTTCAAAATAACTTGTATTCTCAGGTTATAAATAGACAGGTGTCGATGCAAGGTTTAGAGAAGACGGAGCAGTCAAGACTCGTCTTTTATTTTGATTAGTTATCATGTTGTCTTGTACTATGAAAGAAAACACTTGTAACTAAAATTATACTATTAATGCAATGGATGATGTTGTTGCTTGTTTACTACTTTACATTTGTTGTGATGCATACATGACGTCCTCCGCCCCAGAACGTTTCCGCCGTTCTCGGTTTTGGGGTGTGACACATAAAGGTTTCTAATCTAGACATAGATTCTCAATATCTAACTCCCAATATGGAAACGTTTCCATAATTTCCATATGACAACTCATTCTTAATAGATTATTTTCTATTCATAATAATGTCGATATGGTCCATCCAATACTATACTTCACTTTACTCACAAGCGACCAATCCTCTGCGAACTTTGGATTGTCCTTTGATAATTGTTTAATTATCTTAGTCAAAACCGATTCCTGTCCTTTTCCCTCTAAATACACTAGACATTTGAAAAATTTTAGAATGGTCAAATATTATTGCATTTACAATCGATCCTATACCCGAAGCGTATGGGACACGATGCATAATGTCTTACATAAAGATTTGATACTTTATCAATCTTCTGCCATGATATTTTTATGTGCTACGTTCTCACAATTCGAAATATGAAGAGGAATGCCGTAATCATAATCGAAATTTAAGAATGTGCTATGTATCCTTGACTAAATTTATTAACATTCCACAACCTAAGCTTTTAGATTTGAAATGAAGCATAATATTCTCTCCCTTAATTATAGCAAAACAACTTTACATCCTTACAACTTTGCAATGAATGACTCTTGTTTTCTATAATTAATATTGATAATTTGCAATACTTGCCTTAATAATCATACAATCATAACATTTATGCTCTCACTATCATGATGATTATTATAAACATAACACTTATGCTCCCACTAGCTTTGACATGTATTCAGAAACCAGCTTAACTTCCAGAAAAACAATACTTATTGAATTTCTTAAGTTCATGTTTCTAATACTTAATGCTTTGATAATCCTTTATCTAAGCTTATACACCTTTCCCTCAGATAGCTCATATGTGTGTCTAAATAATTCAGACTAATTTCCAAATCTTACAATTCGAATCATGAAAGGGATACCGTAACCATAATCAAATTCGAGAATACAATTTCACAATCACTATCTTCTTAAAATCTCTATTAGTGAAAGCATTTCCTCACAGTCATTTTCATGAAGGAGGGAATCTTATGACACTTAGATTTTAATGGTGTATGTGTTCCTATCCATGTGAATTTGTCAAAAACAAAGTTTACGTCAAATTCGAACTCATATGGACCGAACTTTCTTAATCTTGATTTCTTGCCTTATGGTAACATGGCTGCCCACCATGTCTTCCAAGTAGTTAAGCAGCTCACCCTTTCCCATCAATGTACTTTTCATTGATTAAGGTGCTTGCCTTTTATGCGTTCAAATGAGAACTCATAGAACTCACATGCATAATTAACTCAATTGGAACGGTACAGAAACAAGATAGTGTCAACACGACAGGTTGTAAACCTCAAGTCGTCTGCTAGTGATGATCGATAAGGTTTATTCTTTATTAGTTCTTGAAACTTTTCAAGACCATTAAGACTCCCACTGACTCCTTGACATATAAGGTTCTCTTGTCAATAAGCATTTCTTGACGAACAAATATTCAAGAGTTAGTGTATCTTTTATAAAGACAAAACACCATATAAAATTGGTCCTAGTTGGTCTTTGTCTTATCCAAGACATCACAACTTTCCAATTTCAAATGTACAAAAATAAGAAAATCCTTTTTTTTTTTTTTTTTAAATTCTACACTTGATGAATGTTATAAACCTTCTTGAGACTTGTCACTCAATGTCACAATCTTAACTCTAAGATTTGGTTTTGGAACGAAGTATGATTGACTTCTTGATTTAACCATTTCTTCAATTCCTGATTCCTCTTTCTTAGACATACAATTGCACAAAGATTCATTTAGAGGATCAATTGAGACACGGTTCTTAATCATTTAGACCTATCATAAAGCATAAAAGGTACTCTCCCTTCTTCTTAGAATAGAGAAACTTTTATCTTTCTGCCTATTTGATTCTTCTAATTCATTCTGCTATTAATTTAAACTCTTTCAATCAATTCAAAATTACACTTAATCATATTTACTAAACCTTGATGAAACCATGACGAATTTCTTGTTACTCTTGTGGTGGACTTGATCAACACACAACTTTGTGCACTCGATCTCCTAGTCCTTCACTTGACACTTTGTCAACGAATTAGTCTAATTTCCAAATATGAAATTTCTCATTCATCATGCAACCAAGTTGCGTGATTCCAAATCTCTATCTAATTGAAACTTGGGCGACGAGAAACTCTCCCTATTTGGTAAATTCTCAACATTTCCACAAACAACATAATTAAGAATCACATCCATAGAAATATGCAAACATCAATTTTTTTATAACGATTTTATTGCAAGGAAATAAATAAATAAATGAGTTGAATCAAAATTTATTTTATTCATAAAGCAACAAAAAACATTTTGTCCTTACAATGCAAAATCAACTGAAAAAAAAATATGTAATCAAATATTCCTAACAACTCTATCATAACTTTCTTAGCTCAAATCTAATCTTCGAATCCATGCGATCGAGATCCATTTTTTCGTGATTAGACTCATCTTGCTTTCTCATCAAGCTTCCTCTCTTTTCACTGATCCTGCAAAACATTCAAATGCAATCTTATCATATTATGTATTAAGAATCAATGAATAGGAACTTAATGGAGTTACATAGTGGATTTTACCTGAAGCATAACCATACTCTTTGACTCACCCATCTTCTAGACTCTTTAGGCTCTTAGGGCAGACTTGTATCCAACGCCCTTTCTCTTGGCAGTAAACGTAGGTCGGTTCTCCTAGAACGTCCTCGGAAGCATGGTTGGTTGACTTTCCCAACAAATACGCTACATTACTTCGCCAAATCATTTCTGATTCAGCAACAATGAGCATGTAAGTTAGGTCAATGAGGTTTTCGTCTTGATCCATCATATAATACTTTCTCTTGAACTCATTATATGGTTCGGGAAGTGACTGCAGAACCCAGTTCGCACCCAACATTATCAACCTATCGATGTGTGATTTCATTCCTAGAACGTGGGCACACACGGGTTTACCATCTTCATGTTTCATTTCCAATAGGGCTTTAGTGACATTGAACCTTTCAATTCTTCGATCTTGTGGGTTAGGGAGAATAACGGGAGGAGGAGGAGGAGGAAGTGAAGCATGATCTCTTGTTCCTTGATCGAATCGTGGAATATCATCTTCATGTGGAATGCTTGTTCCACGGGATTTGGGAAGACCATAGTTGTCGTACTTTGACATCTACAAAACGGGAGAAAACAAATTCAAGTTAGTTGATCGATTGAGTCCTTAATAAATCACCCAAATGAGATATTAAGGCTAGGACCCAACACAATACGCTACAACCTAGAAAAGGGATGCCGTAATCTAGTTGCAGAATATTTGAAGGTAAGTGAATGACGATTCACTAATTTTCCACCATGAAAAATGAAAAACAGATTAAGTCTTAAATGTATTGAAAACTCCTAGATCCTTTTAGATTCATTGAACCTTTTCAATGGCATGTTTAAATCTTGATATGCCCCTCTAGTTTGTGACTGGGATACCGAGGATCACAAAGCGGATGTGAATATCCATGCAAAATTACATGGTGCCCCCACATGTTACAATCACATATTCGATGTGCCGGTTAACCACACACGCTCCACCGAACTATGAAAAATATTGAGTCACCCTTTGTTACCTTTGCTTAGAACCATTTAGTGTGCCGGTTAACCACACGCGCTCCACTAACGTCTTCGCAAGGGCACAAAGTGTAATTTCATGGAATTGCATCAATTCACTTTTGCCTAAAGTAACTAAGATTGGGAATTTTATGAAAACATTTAGTTACTTTTATAATTCATTATACTTATAATGGAAGGTTTTGTCCTATCCTACCCGTTCGGCTAACGACCCTCCACTAGTCAAGAGTGCGGTGGGTAAGAGTGGATACCCATTCAATCGCCATTTTATAGGCAATTTACTTAAACACCCCTTATAGACCAGCTTCATGAATGAGGCCTACTAACGGTAAGACAGACTTTTACTTATACATATATATAATGTTAGACTTTTAAAGTTATATATGCTATAGGGTGTATTTTATACTTTTAAAATACTAGGCGGTCTAATTTAATAATTCTAATTTTAATTTAATTAAATTGTACACAAAAACTTTATGGATTTACTAAATCTCTTTTAATTATACACTTTAATTAATTAATAAAACCATAAGGGTGTGATTTGAACTTTTCAAAACAATACTAGGGTTTTAGAATTTAACATTTCTAAATTAAACTATTAATCAACTTTTAAATTCCAAAACTTGAGGGCAAGTTTTGAAACATTTCAAAACATTAGGGTTTAGAATTTAAATATTTCAAAATCAAACTTTTCAATCAAAATTTAAATTCCAAAACTTGAGGGCAAGTTTTGAAACCTTTTTCAAAACATTAGGGTTTCAACTATTTAAATTTCAAAACAAAACTTTTGAGTTCTAATTTAAACTATAAAACCTAAAGGGATTAATTTGAAACTTTTCCAAACTTTGTCAAGAATATTCTAGATCACATAATTCAAATAAGGCAATTAACTATTAATTGGTGGTTATCTAATTAGATGACCAAAATCTTTTAGTTTGACAAGGATAATCATAAGGAATTAATAAAATTTGAATTTTATTAATTTTAAACAATTATGACAATTATCCTAAGTCAAAATAGGTAAAAAATCCCAAAACTACCTCCTTCTGACGCTCGAACTCGTCGAGTTCCTCTATGGACTCGCCGAGAAGGAGCAACTTGCCGAGTCCACATTGGAACTCGCCGAGTTCATCAGGCAGGAGGCAAAAAAACGATTTTTTTAAGGCTTGGATAAATAACCAAGGCATCAATACAATAGAAACCAATCAGGGCTCTGATACCACTGATGGGTTTTCGCCATAAGAACATCCTATGTGCTCATACAAACCATAATGCTTGGATCTAGGTTTCTCTATTCTACATGCAATTCATCCAAGACTAATCAATATAACATATGAATTAGGGTTTAGATCATACCTTGATTGTTATGTAGCAATAACAATCTCAAATCCTTCTTGTATTGACTTTAGAAAGCTTAGAGTCACAAATGTCACTCCTCTAATGGTTCACAAACACCAAGAGCAAGAGGATGAAGAAGAGAAGAGAAGGAGGCTGCCCAAAACGTGTGGAAACCCTAACCAATTAGTTCACCACGTTTTTGGGGCTTAAGGGTTCCTTAAATAGTGAGACTATTAGGGTTATCTAACAAGGAAACCCTAATTTGGATGCTTAGGCCCTAAGCAACCCATGAACTCCTTTCTTAAAGGCCTTTGGACGATTTCTAATGGGTTTCCCCATAGAATTCGTCCACCCCTTTAATATGGAGTCCATTAGCTCAATATTCAACTATCACACAATTGACAGTTCTAGTCCCTTAAGTTTAATTAATGTCTTTTAGCCACAAACTTAATTCTTATTAATTCTTGACTAATATTAATTAAACAATATGATTTCTCCTTTAATATATTATTCTCATAATATATTAATAAATCATATTTAATCCTTTCTCTCCATAATTCATCCTATCAAGTTGCTTTGGTGAAGGCAACCTAAAAGGACCATGCACCATCGGGTCAAGTACATACCAAAATAGTTATGGACTTAGACACTAATCCAACACTTTGCACTCTGCTTAAGGCGGTAAGTAGAGCGCGTGTGGTTAATTAGCACACTAGCTGGACGTAACAAGGTAGGCAAAGGGTAAATTAATGTTTATCACTGTATTGATGGAGCACGTGTGGTTAACTGGCACATCGATTGAGGGGTAAACATTAAGGGTACTAAGTAATTTGCATGGTTACTTCACACCTTGTTTTGTGATCTTTGGCATCCCAGTCACAAAACCTGAAGGGAACACTCGAGATTGAAACATGCCATTGAAAAGTTCAATGAATCTCAAAGAATCTAGGAGTTTCAAAACCAATTAAAACCTAATAATTTATTTCGTTTTTCATGGTGGAAATTGGTGAATCGTCATTCACCTACCTTCAAATGTTTTATAGCTTAGATTACGACATCCCTGTTCTAAGTAATAAAATATTGTGTTGGGTCCTAGCCTTAATATTTCACATTGGGTGTTATATTAAGGACTTACAAAATTCAACTAACTTGAATATCTCCCATTTTAGATGTCTGGTTTAGATAAATATGATCTTCCTAAATCTCATGGAAATCATACATCTCTACCTCCACCTCCTCCATTTATTCTCCCTGACCCACAAGCTCGAAGACTTGAAAAATTCAAGGTCACCCAAGCCCTACTAGCAATGAAACATAAAGATGGAAGACCTGCGTGCACTCATGTCTTAGGAATGAAGTCACACATTGATAGGTTGAGAATGTTGGGTGTCGTTGTCCCAAGGAAGTTGGCTATTGACTGGGTTCTTCAGTTACTTCCTGAGTAATATAGTGAGTTCATTAAGAACTACTATGTGACGGATCACGAATTAACCCTAATAGATCTATCTTATTTGTTTGTTGCTGCTGAGTCATAAATGATGTGGTGCAATGGTCAAGAAAATATGGGTGGAAGGTCTATTTCTCAAACTTCCATGGACATTGACAATGGTAACATTGGAAGTCCAGAAAAGCTTTCTCTTCCCAATCGAAAGGGATCGGCCTTGGTAAACCCGGTTGACCAAAGGTAAAGGGAAAAGCTAAGTCTGTGATAGTCCTGTGTACCATTCCTAAAGAATCTATATGTTTTCGTTGTCAAGAGAAGGGGCATTGGTTGCGAAACTGCCCAAACTACCTTAAAGATCATAGAGAAAAGGAAAAATCAAAAAGGTTTGACTCTGCTTCAAGTAAGTCCACTATCTAACTCTGTTAAGTTCCTTATTGACGATTCTTAATACAAAATGTGACTCAATTACATTTTGTTGTTTGGCAGGATCGATGTGACAACCCGATATTGCAAGTCAATGTAATGTTCAAAAAGTCAAATATTATAATCTATTTTGGAATCAATAAAAATAACGTCAAAATGATATGTTCAAAAGTCTCAATTGGGATACATAAAATGTTAAATACCATGTCAAGGTTTTCAGAAATATAAAGAACACTCAAATCCGACTTATAACGAAGTAGTTATGACTGATCAAAGATTCGCGACTAAACCGGTAAAATGCTGTTAAGCGTAAAAAGTGAAATTTCAATAAAATACTTTTTAGCCTTAAGTATCTAAACGAAAGTCATAGATAATAACAAACCGTGAGCATACATAAAAAGAACGTCCAAATCTGACTTCTTGTGAGGAAGTTATGATTTTTATAAGTTTCAGAACAACAGTAGACAGCTAAAAACTCAAAACAAAGATCGAACGATTTTTAGCCGATGCAACCTAAACGAGAATTGAAGATCTCGACAATAGTAGTACAACGGTAAAAAGACAGACGAAAACGAACATCGGATGAAGAAGTTATGAATTTTTAACGGATTTATGCTGTCCCAGCCTATTAAAAATACATTATTAAAAATAAATTCAAAAATAGCTGACGGATTCTAAATAAAAGTTGTAGAGTACATTCTCACCTACGCTTGCAAATAAAGAACGTCAAAACGGAGCTCGTATGCGAAAGTTACGGAGTTTACAAGTTCGAGGTACACAAAGCAAGACGATTTACGCCCAACGTACTCGGGTGCTAGGCTTCGATTCGTCCACGTCGCCCCTACGCCTCTATGCCCTTGTCCAATCCAAAGAACGATGACCAAGGATGCGTTCACGCATGACGTACGATATGCGCCGCGTAACTTCAGTGGTACGCCCCGCGTACGTGAGGGTTCCAGCCCCTATAAAAGGGATGCGAGAGTTCCGGGTTCCTTTGCTCATTTTCTCTCCTTCTCTCTCGTTTTTACCTCGTTTTGCGTGCAAGTAATATCCCGAAGTCCCGGTTATCATATCCAAGCCCCGACGAAGGTTTGAAGCTCCGAGATTCTCAAAAAACTCACCACTTCCCGGTCGAAGTGCTGCCCGAGGAAAAATCCCGTTTTCGTCAAATCACCACACTTTCGAGGTGAGTTCATACCCCTACATTTTTCCCGTTTTCTTTAGTTTTCAGGGGGGAATACAAGTTAAAACACCACAATATATTTAAAACTTAACTTGACATCGTACAACAGCAAAGTTGTCGCCTGTTTATAGGTTGTTTTTGATGGGTTTTAGCCATAAGGACTTTCCTATGTGCGCATGCAAAACCCTAATGCTTGGATCTAGGATTTCTAATTAAACATGCTTTGAATCCAAGACTTCTAATGACTAATTAGGTATAAGAACAATACAAAATCAGATCTAGAAGTTTACCTTTGAATCTCTTGTTTGATCTTGTTGTCTTGGAGCTCTAGAGTCACAATTGTCACTCCTCTAATGGCTTACAAACACCAACTAGCAAGGAGGATGATTTGAGAGAGAGATTAGGGAAGAAATTCGGCCAGGGTTTTCTTCCTTCAGAAGAGATACCGAATCCCCTTGCTCTACGGATCTATTTATACTTGTAGACTCCTTAGGGTTTCACCTTTAAACCCTAGTTGGATAATCTTTCCTTAAAGCAATCCAAATCCTTGCCATAGATAAGCCTTGGACGATTTTGAGCTATCCCTAGCCCTAGAATTCGTCCAACCCATATCACTTAAGGATTACAGTCTAAAGTGTAACTATCAAACAATTGACAGTTTATACCCTCTTATTTAATTAATCTCTTTAAGTCACCAAATTAATACTAATTAATTCTATGACTTATATTAATCAAATAACAATATTATTATTCCTTATATTATTCTCATAATATATTAATAATATTTATTCTCTCATAATAAATCATCCTATCAAGTTGCTATGGTGAAGGCAACCCAAAAGGACCATGCACAATCGGGTCAAATACTTTCCTAATATAGTTGCAGCCTTAGACACTATTCCAACAGACTCCCACTTGGATAAGTCTAGTAACTATATGCACAAGTACAATTCGATTTGCAATCGTAGCTCTCAAAGTCGCTGTCAAACTCTGATCTAATCAATCTTGTCCTTTAGATAAGGGATCGTACAGTCCTCTGTTATATATCATGCTGGCAATTCTATGGAATGATTTGTCAAGCATTTAGGTTTCTTGATCTCCGATTTATTCGACATGGAACTTAATCGAACACATCAATTCAGTTCTGACCGGGCCCGACACATAAGTCAAATCAAATCATCGAGCGGCCGAGATATCGCTTTTACCCTCTTGGGATAAAAGTTACAGATAAACTTCGACTTATATGCATTTACTTATTCATTAATCAACTATACACAACAATGCGTTTTATAACACTGAGTTACTGATGCGTTTTCGCATTATAATTGTACAACCAATTAACAAATAACAAACCATATATCTAGGTTTTAAGACTATATGATATTATCGTCTTGCGATCACCCTTTTATATCATATTCCATAAGGTAATTCCAGCAAGCGCGGGTTTGTTCCAATGCTCAAAACCAGTTCATAAGCACTCATGAACGTCGCAACAATCTTTTGCTATGTCTAATACCATTTAGACAATCTACACACCAATTCATGACAATCTTCATTCATATCTACTTCCAACATATGAACGATTGTAGACAATTTGAATAATTCGATTATTCTTTAGAAACTCAATTATTCTGGAAGTCAAAACATGCAAAAATGAAACAATAGTTAAACAATTAACATAAGATAGTAACATTACTCATAAATAAAACTCCTTTATTTAATTATCAAATGTTAATTTACATTTATCTATTACACATTTCTAATACTATCTATCTAATCTATGCTAATATCATCCTTCAGCCCAATACTCTTCGCATGCTGCAAGTGCTTAACCCTACTCAGTCCCTTCGTAAGCGGATTTGCTGGGTTATCTTCTGATGATATCCTCTTCACTACGAGTTGTCCTTCTTCTACACGATGTCTAATAAAATGATATTTTCTGTCAATATGTCGTGATCTACCATGATCTCTCGGTTACTTGGTCAAGGCAACCGCTCCTTCATTATCACAGAAAATCTTCATGGGCTCCTTTATGGCAAGTACAACTCCAAGATCACCGATGAAGTTCTTCAGCCATATTGCCTCCTTTGATGCTTCGCTCGCTGCAATGTACTCTGATTCACACGTTGAATCAGCTACGGTTTCCTGCTTGGTACTTTTCCAAGTCACTGCTCCTCCATTCAAGGTAAAGACCCAGCCCGACTGCGAACGGTAGTTGTCCCTATCGGTCTAAAAGCTGGGGTCACTATACCCTCTCACCTTCAAGTCATCACTCCCTCCGAGGACTAAAAAACCATTCCTTCGTCCTCCGAAGGTACTTAAGGATATTCTTCACCGCAATCCAATGGGCTCTGCCAGGATTCCCTTGATATTTTCTAACCATGCTCAAAGCAAAGGCTACATCAGGGCGAGTACAAGTCATAGCGTACATGATTGAGCCAACTGCGGAAGCGTATGGTACTCGGCTCTTTTATGCTATTTCAGCTTCGGTACTCGGACTTTGAGTCTTACTCAACTTGGCATTACTTTGTATCGGTAATTCTCCCTTCTTCGAGTTTTCCATACTAAAACGTTTTAGTACCTTCTCTAAGTAAGTGTTCTGACTAAGCCCTATTAGTCTCTTACTTCTTTCTCTCACTATCCTTATTCCCAAAATATAGGAAGCCTCTCCGAGGTCCTTCATAGCGAAGCACTTCGCGAGCCAGGACTTAACTTCCTGTAGAGTCGGGATGTCGTTTCCTATGAGTAATATGTCATCGACATGTAGAACGAGGAAGCTTACTATACTCCCACTGGCTTTGACATATACACACGATTCATCTTCGCTTCGTACAAATCCAAACTCTTTGACTTTCTCATCGAAGCAAAGATTCCATCTGCGAGATGCTTGCTTAAGTCGATAAATGGACTTCTCAAGATTACACACTCTATTCGGATGCTTCGTATCCACAAACCCCTCTAGCTGAGTCATGTAAACATCCTCGGCCAGCTTCCCATTAAGGAAAGCGGTCTTGACATCCATTTGCCAAATCTCATAATCATGAAATACGGCAATCGCTAGCATCACTCTAATAGATTTTATCTTCGCAACTGGTGAGAAGGTCTCATCATAGTCAACTCCGGGAGTTTGAGTAAAGCCCTTCGCGACCAATCGCGCTTTATATGTGTGTACGTTTCCATCCACGTCGGTCTTCTTCTTGAAGATCCATTTACACCCAACAGTCTTACGTCCGGGCACATTATCAACCAAATTCCAAACTTGGTTATCATACATGGATTGGATCTCGCTATCCATTGCCTCTTTCCATTTTGCAGACTCCGGGCCTGCCCTGGCTTCCTTATAGCTATTAGGTTCATCAAGGTTTATTAGTGTACCATCACTAATATACGTGTCCCCTTCGGTAGTAATATGAAAACCATAAAACTGGGGTTGAACTCTAACTCTTTCGGAACGTCTAAGAGGTAAGGACTCGTCAATTGGTTCAACCGGAGTTTCCTCCTCGGGTTGAGTGCTAGCGGTATAGGTTCCTTCATCTATTGACTCTTGAATCTCTTCAAGCTAGGTTTGCCTCGCACTGTCTCCTTGGCTTATGAGTTCTTGCTCTCGGAAAACTCCTCTCCTCGCAACGAAGACAACATTGTCCTTCGGTCTATAGAAGAGATATCTAAAGGATTTCTGCGGGTAGCCAATAAAAATACATCGCTCACTACGAGGTTCGAGCTTGTCGTGAGTATCTCGTCTTACGAAAGCCTCGCAACCCTAAACCTTGATATGTGCTAACGAGGGAGATTTCCCTGTCCACATCTCGTGAGGTGTTTTGGCAACCTTCTTAGTAGGGACTCGGTTAAGGATATGGGCGGCAGTCTCTAAGGAATACCCCCAAAAAGAGATAGGTAGTGAAGCACGACTCATCATAGAGCAAACCATATCCAATAAGGTTCGATTACGCCTTTCTGCCACACCATTCAATTGTGGTGTCCTAGGTGGCGTCAATTGTGAAACTATTCCACACTCCTTGAGATAATCGTGGAATTCAAGACTTAGGTACTCTCCTCCTCGATCGGATCGAAGCATCTTGATCTTCCCGCCCATATGATTCTCCACTTCATTCTTGAACTCTTTGAACTTTTCAAAAGTTTCTGACTTTTGCTTGATTAAGTAGATATACCCATATCTACTATATTCATCGGTAAAAGTCACGTAGAAGCGGTTCCCATCCTTCGTGGTTGATCTAAACGGTCCACATACACCGGTATGTATTAGGTCCAATAGACCCTCACCCCTTTCGCAAGAACCATCGAAGGGTGACTTAGTCATCTTTCCAAGCAAACAAGACTCGCATGTGTCATCTTCCCTAAGGTCGATTGACTCCAACACTCCATCCATTTGGAGTTGGGCTATGCGTTTTTGTTGATACGTCCAAGGCGACAATGCCACAAGGATGCCTTATCCATACTATTGGAAGAATCTATGTTCAAAACATTATTTCCTAAGTTATCAACAATCATAACGGTTTCATAAATTCCATTACATGGTATAGCTTCAAAATAAAAGACACCATTTAGATAAGCTAAAATAGAACCATTCTCATTATTAAAAGAAAATCTAAAACCTTGTCTAAACAAACCATGAAATGAAATGATGTTTCTAGCCATTTCTGGCGAATAGCAACAATTGTTCAAATCTAAACTTAAACCATTCCTAAGCACTAAAGAATACACTCTAATCTTGGTCACAAGCGACGATCTTCTGTTCCCCATGATTAGATTTATTCTTCCAGCCTCCACATCCCTATTTCTTCTTAGTCCTTGCACATTAGAACAAATGTGGTAACCACAACCGGTATCAAGAACCCAAGAAATAGCATGAAATGAATCTTTAGATTTAATTGTGTATATACATGCGAAAGACGGCTTGATCTTTCCTTCCTTGATGGCTTGCAGGTACTCTGGGCAGCTTCTCTTCCAATGTCCTATCTTGTCGCAGTGGTGGCACTCTGCCTCTTTTGGGTTAGGGCAGGGCTTAGCAGGATCAACTTTGGTCCCACTAGAATAGGCACCATCTCGGGCTTTAACCTTACGATAGTTCTTAGACGAAGCCTTCCTCTTCTTTCCCTTTCCTTGTCCAATAGCCAATACAGGAGCAGCGGGTGGATTGGGAGTTGGTGCAGCAGACTTGTCCTTGAAGTTGCTCTCAGCGACCCTCAAGAGACCTTGGAGTTTGCTTAGGGTGACCTCCTCTTTGTTCATGTGGTAGGTCATCCTAAATTGATTGTAGCTTGGAGGCAAAGAGTGAAGCACCATGTCGATCGCCAAGTCTTCACCAAAGTCAACATTGAACTTGCGAAGGCGGTCGACATACCTTTGCATCTTTTGTAGGTGCACGGTAAGAGACTCTCCATGACCCATCTTAGCGGAAATCATGTTATTGAAAATCTCATAACGCTATTGTCTCGCGTTTTGGTGGTATCTCTCCAATAAGTCTTGATGCATCTTGTATGCGTACATGTCCTCATAGGACTTTTGGAATTCGGAGTTCATAGTGGCTATCATGATGCAATGTACCTTCGTTGCATCGCGCTCATGAGTTTCAAAAGCAGTCATTTCAGCCGGAGTAGCGATTTCAGGGTTAATCTTCTCGAGCTTCTCATTGAGGACATACTCCTAATCCTCATAGCGAGCAATGGTGCGAATGTATCTTATCCATTCGCTAAAGTTCGTCCCATCGAACGTGACCTTTTAACAAAGGCTCATCAATGTGAAAGAACTAGCAGCAACGTTGTTTGCGTTCGACATCTACAAATAGAAAGGATAAAGATAGATTAGAATATGAATCCCTAATTATCACCCAATAAGAAAAATTAGGGCTAGGATACAACAACAATATTTACATATTAGAAAAGGGATGTCGTAATCCAACATGCAAATAATATGAAGGTAAGTGAATGACGATTCACTAATTCTCCACCACAAAAACATAACTTTAAGTCCTAAATGTATTGAGAATTCCTAGGTTCAGATGAGATTCATTGAAACTATTCAATGGCATGTTTAAATCTCGATGTGCCCCTCTTGTTTGTGACTGGGATACCGAGGATCACAAAGCAGGTGTGAATTACCATGCAAATTCACATGGTGCCTTCATTGTAACGATCACCTATTCGATGTGCCGGTAAACCACACACGTTCCATCGAACTATGATAAACAATGAATCACCCTTTGCCGCCTTTGCTTAGAACCAATTAGTGTGCCGGTAAACCACACACGCTCCACTAACTTCTTAGCAAAGGTGCAAAGTGTAATTTCATGGGATTGCATCAATTCACTTTTCCTAAAGTAACTAAGATTAGGAAATTTTATAAAACATGTAGTTACTTTGTATTTCAAATTATACTTTTAATGAGAGGATGAGGTTGCCCTATCCTACCCGTTCGGCTAACGACCCTCCACCGATCAAGCAAGCGGTGGGTGTGAGTGTACACCCATTAAGCGCCATTTTATAGGCCGCAACCTTATACCCACCTTATAGATCGGCTTCGTGAATGAGGCCTACTAACGGTAAGACTAGCATTTTAGTTATATATATATATATATATATATATATATATATATATATATATATATTAATCTTGTAATATTATATTAGTATAGGGTTGTATTTTAAACTTTTAAAAATCTAGGGTTTGAAATTTAAATTGTCTAAATTAAAACTTTTAATCACAAAACATAAATTTCAAAACTAGAGGACAAGTTTTTAAACATTTAAAACATGGAGGATCAAATAACAAATAATTTTAATTAACAATTAATTCCATAATTATCCATATTTGATTTATTCAAGATTTCTTGCAAGATAATTACCAATTTAATCAAAATAATTAATTAATTATCATATAAGGAAATTAAATATTTTATTAGTTGATAAATATCTTTAATTAGATCAAGATTATAGTCATATATATCAAAAAATCGGATTAGGGTTGATCTAATATGATTAAGGCAAGTTTCCATAAGATAATCATCAAAAAATCCCGAATCTGGCCTTTCCTGACGCTTGGACTCGCCGAGTGCACCAAGGGACTCGCCGAGTCAAGCCAACTCGCCGAGTCCACAATGGGACTCGCCGAGTCCATGACTCAGAAACATAAAATCAAAATTTTCAAGCAAGATTCAAACAAACAAGCAACAATTTAATAGAAACCAACCTGGCTCTAATTCCACTGATGGGTTTTAGCCATAAGAACTTTCCTATGTGCGCATGCAAAACCCTAATGCTTGGATCTAGGCTTTCTAATTAAACATGCTTTGAATCCAAGACTTCTAATGACTAATTAGGTATAAGAACAATACAAAATCAGATCTAGAAGTTTACCTTTGAATCTCTTGTTTGATCTTGTCGTCTTGGAGCTCTAGAGTCACAATTGTCACTCCTCTAATGGCTTACAAACACCAACTAGCAAGGAGGATGACTTGAGAGAGAGATTAGGGAAGAAATTCGGCTAGGGTTTTCTTCCTTTAGAAGAGATACCGAATCCCCTTGCTCTAGGGATCTATTTATACTTGTAGACTCCTTAGGGTTTCACCTTTAAACCCTAGTTGGATAATCTTTCCTTAAAGCAATCCAAATCCTTGCCATAGATAAGCCTTGGACGATTTTAAGCTATCCCTAGCCCTAGAATTCATCCAACCCTTATCACTTAAGGATTTACAGTCTAAAGTGTAACTATCAAACAATTGACAGTTTATACCCTCTTATTTAATTAATCTCTTTAAGTCACCAAATTAATACTAATTAATTCTATGAATTATATTAATCAAATAACAATATTATTATTCCTTATATTATTCTCATAATATATTAATAATATTTATTCTCTCATAATAAATCATTCTATCAAGTTGCTATGGTGAAGGCAACCCAAAAGGACCATGCACAATCGGGTCAAATACTTGCCTAATATAGTTGCAGCCTTAGACACTATTCCAACAGTTTTACCCAACCTAAACTTGATATTTTTACAAAACTGTCGAGTACATGTTTAAGAGTTATCCACACCTTGTAACATTTTGAGCAAGGTGTGTACAATTTACACTCATTATTTCAAATGTCATTTTATGGAAATACAATGACTTGCATAACAAGGTTTCATCCAAGCACACACAACACTTTTGATAAACTATAATAGGTAAAGTTTGAACACTTCGTTTGACAAAGAAATAGTAACCCAATCGACTCACAGAACAAATATTTCATTGCACACTAAGTGAACTTGTTGATAAATAAACTTGCGAGACATTCTCCTTCAGGATACTCCTAAGTACCACAGAAAAGTCCTGTAGTTATAATCAGAATCTCCTGGAGGGAGAACGTGATAGTTGTGTATTGATCTATACTGGGTCTGATAAACCTGCACCTAAGCAGCTTGCAACAGCTAGACCGGCAGGTCTGGGGTGACAAGTGTCATAACATTCCGACGCCTGAAGAACGTCGCATACGAGGTCTTCTAGTCTTTAGTATGGTTATAACATCTCACATGGGGTATTAACAAAACATAAAGTTCACGGGAATTCTAAGATTTTGCACAAAAGAGTTTTATTTAAATATAAAACCACACATAAGTATGATGGTTTACTTACATATACTAAGTCTCGGTTCAGTTGAGACTACAACAAACCTTTTTGAAAATATTGGATTTTCTGGTAACAAACTTAAAGGAACTACATTCATTCTTCACTCATAAATTGCTTATGAACTCACTAGCTTTATGCTGATACTCTCTTTTCAAAACAACTTGTATTCTCAGGTAATCAGTAAGTCAGGTAATCACAAGATTTCTGAAGTCAAGACGCTAAGGCGTAGATTCTTTTCCTATATTTTGAACATCATATATAATTTATTTGGAAACATGTATTTTGGAAACAATGTAACCTTTTAAATTATATTTATGATGGTTGTGTTTGCTTTCTTCATTATGGTTATGATACTGAGCATGACGTCCTCCGCCCCCGAACGTTTCCGTCGTTCAGGTTTTGGGGTGTGATAGATTGGTATCAGATCTTTGTTTATAGTGAACTAAGTATATCGAACCACATAAGATATACAAACTATAAATGCAACGGGACAAAACTCCTCTGATGTAACTTTTCAAAAATACTTTAAAAATAAAAATTTGTATTTTTATAAAAGTATTCGTACAATCGACTCGCTAGTTCAGTATCACAATGGCAATAACATAAAAGTATTGAGACAAGTCGGACACAATGATCCAGGTTCGGGGTGTGAAGTCATATCTTGGATAAATATAGCCTGATCAACTATGTTTTGGCCAAGGTATGACCAACATATGACGAAGAAGAATCATGATGAACTACAAGTCTTCAACTTACCAACAAACTTGAGAATCAAAGATAAAATACTATAGGAGTATTTTAGCACAATTAATCACATTATATATCTACGATAACTAATTTCTTATCCCAAAATTCCACACGATATCCTTCTTATCCCTATTCTCATATAGGCGCGATGGCAGGATTTCACTTGCCTGGTGATCCCTACTTTCCCAACCAAGGGAATGTCAGTTGGATTATGGAAGACCCAGTGGAGGATTACGAAGAGGAACCCATGGAGGATGAGGAACCTATGGAGGATGAGGAACCCATGGAAGTGGAAGAATCCGTAGACGGTGAAGAGGAAGAAGACTCCGATGGAACCGACTCAGAACTCGAGGTTTACAACCCATACCCTGCCCCTATCCCTCCGCAACGCTTCCAAGACTCGACGCCCCAATGGGCCGAAACTATACATCGATGGAGCCGAGAGCAAGGTCTCCCTATGGCATGGAATGAAGTTTCTACGATCTCGACAGAGAAGGGTCAGTCGACCGAGCCCTTCCCGTCACAGTTCACCGTGTCACACGCCACGAGGAGCAAACAAGATTTAACAGCCGCCACCTCATGGAAGTTGGAGCAACCCGCCAAGTCCACTCTATTCGCATTCGCCGGTAGGATGATGACCACAATCGAACTCGAGACCGCACCAAGCTGCTTCGACGGGAAATGACTGCAACCCGAGCTGAAGTGCAAGAACTCCGAGAACACCGAGCCACTCTAGAAGGACGTCTGACAGATGCAGAACGCCAGGCGGCTGAATCCAGAGCCGAAATGAGGAACCTTGTGTCATCATTTCGTGATCCTCAGAGCTTCAACCCCCACAAGTAGTGTTGCACTGCTCGCTTCAGTCCAATCTAATTTTGCGGATAAATACTACTATTATTTTCTAGTATTTTATGTACGATCTCGCGACTTAAGTGTTTACACTTCCGGGATCTGTTAGGCGGTCAAAATTTTGCCATACATTGATGTAACATAGACCCCTTGTAAGGTCAAATTTTCCCCAATATTGTATACTAAGTTATATCAATAAAATTGACACGCTATTTGCTTTATTACATCAAGTTCAACACAGGAATTGTTTTCAGACTAAATTTACGGGTGTCCGATTTATGATCGTTTGATGTATAAATAAAAGTTATGTATAATTAAGACCATGTCGACCTAGAAATGGTGGTTCCGCCTTGGATCCTGTTCCTTGTTTGGTTGTGGGCCCATGGCAGACCCATTAGATTCGAAAGTTTATTTAAAACTTGATTATATATAAATATTATACATCGAACGATTGTTGGATGAGCCTGGTATTGGTACTATCACAGACGTTCCATACGAACCAAATCTACCAGCATTCATTAAGTCTATATTTCATTATCTATAGACCTCTGGTATGAATGGATTCATACAATATCTTTACAAGTCTAAATCATGATGCATATGAAGTACTAATAACGTTTAGTCTTAGCTCTCGACTTATGAACGCTATCGAAGACTTATTGTCTTTTCATTCTTAATATGGCAGAAATTGCCACCTCATAAAAATCCTAGACGTGGCGGCATCGTAGGAGCTGTACCACCACCACCACCACCTCCACCACCCCCTCAGTTCGACCCAGTAATGTTCCAGGTTGCCATGACAGCCGTAGTAGCAGCTGCAATATCCCAAATCAGCACCAATAATGCGTGTGGTGCGGGTAGTGGTGCCACCAATTCTAACCAAGGGGATAGCCAGGGACACTCGAGAGAGTGTACCTACAAAGACTATACAAATGCCAAACCCAAAATCTTCAATGGAAGCGGAGGTGTCATAACATTACTGCAATGGTTCAAGAAAACCGAATCCATCTTCGAAATATGCACATGCCCTGAAGCAAGCAAGGTCAAATTTGCAGCATGCACGTTCTCTGAAAGGGCCCTCACCTAGTGGAATGGCCACCTCAAAGCATTGACACTTCCGGTGGCTAACTCGATAACATGGGAAGACCTGAAAACCATGTTGATGAAGGAGTACTGCCCAAGGGGCGAGATAAAGAATTGGAAGAAGAACTTTGGGGTCTCAAAATGACAGGCTCTGACATCCTATCTTATACAGTGAGGTTTAGCGATCTAGCCGTGATGTGTCCCGGGATGGTTCCTTCAGAAAGCAAAAAGGTGGAAAGATACATATGAGGACTATCTCCTAAACTTCAAGGAAATGTATTGGCCTCAAATCCAACTACCTTTGACAGTGCCAAGGAGCTGGCACAACAACTTATCGACCATAAAGCCAGCCATGGCACCGTGGCAAGCACCACTGAACAAGCAAAAGGGGGGAACAACAAAAGAAAGTTCTGGAACCAGAAGAAGGGTCAAACTACTCAAGACCCTGCCAAAAAGAACCAAGTGATTGCAGTGCACGCTGCCACAACCACTGCTAACCCAACTCCGATAAGGCAATACGCCAGGAACCTACCCAAGTGCAAGAAGTGCAACTTTCACCACAACGGCACATGCCGAGAAATGCAGTGCACCAACTTTAACAAAAAGGGGCTCACAGCCCGGTTTTGTAGAGCTGCAGTCCCACAGAACACACAAGCTGCCAACACCGGAGCTAGCCGGACCTGCTATGGATGTGGAGAAGTAGGACACTTCAAGCGTAACTGCCCGAAGGCAAGAAACCCCAACCCTGGTGAAGTGCGCAGAGTGCTAGTGATAGGTCAGGAAGAAGCAGTTGCAGATCCAACTGTGGTCACCGGTACGTTTCCCCTCAACAATACATACGCATGCATCGTTTTCGATAGTGGCACGGAGAAAAGCTTCGTGAGCCATCAATGTAAATACTTGCTTAAACAAAAACCACAAACACTAAAAGACACATTCAACGTAGAAATGGCTAACGGAAAAACAGAGAACCCTAACGACATTTACACCGAGTGTACCCTCACCTTAAACAATCACTCTTTCAAAATCGATCTTATGCCGGTCACCATAAAAAGTTTTTATGTCATCATTGGCATGGATTGGTTGTGCCTTCACCATGCTGAAATCCTATGTCACGAAAAGGTCGTTTGCCTTAATCTGCCAAATGGTGAAACTCTCATCGTTTATGGCAACAAACCTACCTCAAGCTTTCAGATCATCTCTTGTGTCAAGGCTCAAAAGTATCTCCGCAAGGAGTACCACGCCTTCCTAGCCCACGTCATAGACACAAAACAAGAAGCGAAAAACATCAAGGACATTCCAGAGGTCTGTAATTTCCCCGACGTATTCCTAGAAGACCTTCCCGGAGTGTCTCCTGCTAGACAAGTCGAATTCTGAATCGACCTAATTCTTGGGGCTACCCTTGTAGCCAGATCGCCATACCGTCTAGCCCTAGCCGAGATGCAGGATATGTCCAGCCGAGATCGCCATACAGGCCAAGCTTCTCACCTTGGGGAGCACCGATCCTGTTCGTTAAGAAAAGGATGGATCGTTCCGTATGTGCATCGACTACCGTGAATTATACAAACTCACCATTAAAAACCGATACCCTTTGCTTCGAATCGACGACCTCTTTGACCAGCTGTAAGGAGCAAGTTTCTTCACAAAGATTGACCTTAGATCGGGGTACCATCAACTACGAGTTCAAGAGGAGGATATTCCCAAGACTGCGTTCAGAACGCGCTATGGTCACTATGAGTTTGTAGTGATGCCCTTTGGCTTAATAAATGCACCCGCGACTTTTATGGACCTGATGAATCGGGTGTGTCGACCTTAATTAGAGAAGTTTGTGAACGTTTTCATCGATGATATAATAGTCTACTCCCGATGTGAGGAAGAACATAGCAAACATTGTCACACCCCCGAACCGAATGGCGGAAACGTCCGAGGGCTCTTGTGACTTAAATTGAATACCATCACAATGATTATACATGAATCATAACATCATTCATCACCATGCATTGAAATATTACAACTGCTATTGTTTACATTCGGTACATTGTTTTAAACATTACAATTTTCATAACATAAACCGTTCGATAAATAATCTAAGCAAAACACCATGACATAGCTTGATACTTATTCTTCAGCTTACCTGGTACTTGAGAATACAAGTTATTTTAGAAAACGTCAACATATGAAATGTTGGTGAGTTCATAAGTAATGTTATGGAAAAAATGATTTTTGTGAAGTTTGAATAACCCAGAAAATCCGATATTTTCTGAAAAGGGTATTTGCTTATAAAAAGTGTGAAGATCCGTAAATATGCTTGTCGATTTTGAAAACATGTATAATTGTTGAATTTTGTTTACATCACATAGGTGAAAATGTTGAACTTCCCGGGAAAACCCAATGTTTTCCCAATACGTAAATTACATGAATTGTTTATTGTTATACCGATACGACGATTGTTTTTGATTACCCAGGTGACATTGGATTAATTAAGGTTTGTGAGTTGTTACAATCACGCATTAATGAAAATGACTAGTTTATAACTAAAAATTACGAACGATCCTTGAGGCGTCGTCCATACTACTCACATAATCCAACCACCCTGACTTCTCTTGTTTAACTTCATGAATCTGTTTACTTGAATTCTCATAAGCCGGTCAACCGAGGAGAAAAGAGGGTACGAAGCCCCCTTTATTTCCATAAGTTAATCAAGGCTATCGGGAATGCGAAAAGCACTTGGCCCAACTCTCATTTGACTTCTCGACCTCACTAGCAGTACTAATGGACCATTAGGGCCCAATAACACATGAGAGCTATTGAAGTCCTTTTACATGGAATTGGGTCATAGAAGGCCCATTAACACGTGAGCGTACTCCCTCGGGCCCAAAGATCATATTATTGGGCTAACATGGCCCAACAAGCACGATTTGAAACTTTCAAGCCCAAAGTTTGTTTATTGGCTCCTCATAGTTATCGTGTGTTTATTGAAATACTTTGGTTTATTGATTTTTTTGTTTTGTTATTGATTCGATACCGAATCAATTCGTTTTGTAACGATATTTGTTATTGAGAGTGTATTTGTTTTTACGTTTCGTCGGTAGTTCGTAGATCTTGTATTTTGTCTTAATGAATTAATTTGTTTAAAAGTAAGAATTTTACCTTTTCACAACCTTTCTTTTATAAAAATAGCACTTTTAGTCCTTTATATAAAAGAATTTCATTTTAGTCCTTAAAACATGATTTTGACACTTTTGTATCATAAACTTGTTGAAAAGACATTTTTACCCCAATTTTGTTTTGTAAACAGCTTTAGTCCTTCCAGAATAATGTTTTCTCGGTTAAAACCCCCAATTTCACAACTTTTACAGTTTTGGCCCAAAATAGAGAATGTTTACATTTTTGATCCTTTTTGAATTTGAAAAGCATTTTTGAACATTGGAATACTTTTTATACATTTCAAATCCCCTGTTTTACATAGAATTTCATTTTCAGCCCCTCAAACTTAGAAATCTCGCAAATTTGAAGCTTATTGGGCCGAAAAGCCCAAATTTAGCCCATTAAATCCAAAATTTACATTTTAAGCCCCTCAAAAATGTTGTTTTTTAGAAAAATTAACATAGAAACTGTTTGGACCCTTTTGATCCTCCAGAATTTATAATTTGTCGGTTTGGACCCCAAGTTATGTATTTTTGACAATTTAAGCCCAAAAATGAGTTTTATGTTAGAGTATGTTCATCCTAACCATGAAAACTATTTTTCTTGACTTGATTTGTGTAAAATAGTTTAAGTTATGTTTATTTCCTTCCGCATGTTTTAGATCTCGGTTTTTACACAAGTTTTGGATAACATATCCATCACAAACACATGATATCACACACATACATGCATCAAATCACACAGAGCATACATTTACACATAGATCTACACATTTACTTGTATTCTCCCCCTTAAAAACTCATAAAAACTAAAAGGAAGGGGGTATGAAACTCACCTTGTGGTTTGGATTTGGTTTTGATGAAGATTTGAGAGAAGATTTCGGCCCTTGCAACTTTTTGAAGAAGTTTTCGAACTTAGATGATTCTAGGGAGTTAGATCATGAATTTGCATGAGTTAAGATGAGATGTATGATAAAACAAAGAATGTAGATCATATATCTAAATATAAACTTACCTTGGATGATGATTTTTGTGGAAAGTCTCTTTGAAAAGCTCTTGATGCTCGAAAATTTGATGAAGAAAAGCGAGGATGTTCTTTGAGAGAGTTTGTTTAAGAAAATTGGATGAAGTGTGTATGTTTGGGAGGCTCTCGGCCGAGAATAAAGAAGAACAAGAGAAAGAGAGTTGAGGTGACTAACTTAGATGCATGTTGGTCCATGCATGGAGGTATGTGATGTATAAACGAGATGGCAATCTCACAAGTCAACTCTTCCTTCTTTGGTTGGGCTTGGGCTGAGATTTGGAGGAAAGAGAAGAGAGTTTTGGGCCTTAAATGCTTAAGCCCAATTTTCGTGGTTATGTTGAGTGATTTTTGGTCCAAATAAATATAAATGTGATTTTTATGACCTATTAGGGCTAAATTAGGTTAATTACGGCCCAATATGGTTCATTTAAATAATTTATTTCATTCTAGGCCCAATATGGTCCAAAATATTGAAATAAATGGAAGTGGGTCCAATTAGAGCCCATTCAAGAGTTCTAAGCCCAAGATAGTCCAATTGGAAGCTTATTGGTCCATTGGGCCCAATAAGGAAATCCTAATCCATAATGGACTTAAACAATGATTTCTATGGTTTCCAATTGTTTGTTGACTATTTGTAGTGCTTGTATGAAGTGTTGCAGTTACAAGCCATAAAAATTTCTAGTTGTGACAAACATTTAAGTCAAGTCTTGGAGACGCTGAGAGCGGAGAAATTGTACGCAAAATTCTCAAATTGAGAATTCTTGATTCGAGAAGTGAATTTCCTCGGACATGTGGTCAGCGAGGAAGGAATTCATGTGGAAACATCAAAGATCAAGGCAGTCGAAAGCTGGGCAGCACCAAAGACACCCACAGAGATCCGAAAATTTCTAGGACTCGCCGGTTACTACCGAAGATTCATTCAAAACTTCTCCGAAATCGCAAAACCACTCACCATCTTGACTAAAAAATGAGTGACCTTTTTCTGGGGGGATGAAAAGATGTATAATCACTAGTAGTTATGATACATCAACTAATCAAGTCGAGAAATACTCACGTTTTCGGGAAATCGGGTGAAAACCGGGATGATAATTGAGAGTGTTTGGAGTTTACTCTTTAGAGTGAAAATGAGAAGTGAGGTACTTTGGGGAGTAAACTCATGCTTAAGCATGAGTTTATGGTTTTTGGCAAAGTTTACGGCCCAAACATAACAGTTTGGCCGTGAACTTCTAAGCTACGTGGTATTCGCGGTTTTGAAATTTCAAGACCCAAGACGTTACATTCTTTCACCCGTTCATTTAAAGAATGATTATTATAATAGCCAAACGAACTTTAAATTTGTTAAAAACAAATAGAAATGAAATTGACTTATAATATGAAGTGATTGACTTTTAGGGTTTGACCGAATGAAAATTTTGGATTGTCACATCATCCTCCTGTTAAAGGGAATTTCATCCCGAAATTAATGTCTAAGCAAATATAGTATTTATAGATAACAAAATGAATAGATGAGGGTATTTCAGTTTCATCTGATCCTCATGCTCCCAAGTAAATTCCGGTCCTCGCTTGGCGTTCCAGCGAACCTTCACAATCGGGATGCGGCTTTGTTTCGTTTGCTTGACCTCTCGGTCCATGATCTCTACTGGTTCCTCCACGAAGTTGAGGCTCTTGTTAATCTCGATCTCGTCAAGTGGAATAACAAGAGTCTCATCGGACAGACACTTTTTCAATTTGATACGTTGAAGGTAGAATGTACGTTACTAAGTTCGTGCGGTAAGTTAAGTTTGTAAGCTACAGGGCCGATTTTGGCTAGAATCTCGAAAGGCCTAATGTACCTTGGATTTAGCTTTCCATGCTTTCCGAAGCGTATCAAGCCCTTCCAGGGTGAGACCTTCAATAGAACACGGTCACCCACATGGAATTCCAACGGTTTCCTACGTTTATCAGCGTAGCTTTTTTGTCGGTCTCTGGAGGCTTTCAATCGTTCACGGATCTGAACGATCTTCTCCGTCATTTCCCGTATGATCTCCAGACCTGTGAGAGTGCTTTTAGGAATTCATCCTTTAGCTAACTGGGTATCACCCACCTCAGCCCAGCACAGAGGGGATCTGCACTTTCAGCGGGTAGCTGCAGTCTGTACGCCACTGGACATATTCGGGCAAGTATCTCGAAAGGTCCAATGTATCATGGGTTCAGTTTTCCCCATTTTTCAAAACGAATGACCGCTTTCCAGGGTGAAACTTTTAACAGTACTCGATCCCCGACCTGAAATTCTAAGGGCTTTCGCCGTCTATCAGCGTAGCTCTTTTGTCGGTCGCGCGAGGCTTGTAGTCGAGATTTGATTTGAACTACCTTTTCTGTTGTTTCACGTATGATCTCCGGTCCTATTAACGTCTTGTATGACGCTAGTTCCCTTGCTAACTGGGTGTCGCCCACCTCAACCCAACACGACGGTAACCTACACTTACGTCCATATAACGCTTCGAAAGGAGCGACTTTGATGCTCAAATGGTAACTGTTGTTATACGAGAATTCAACTAAGGGTAAGTGGGTATCCCAGGACTTCCCAAAGTCTATCACACATGCGCGAAGCATGTCTTCGAGCGTCTGGATGGTTCGTTCGCTTTGACCGTCTATTTGTGGGTGATAAGCAGTGCGCATGTCGAGATGGGTTCCAAGTGCCTTCTGAAGTGATTGCCAAAAACGTGAAGTGAACCTACTGTCTCTATCTGAGATGATAGATACTGGCACTCCGTAAAGCCTCACGATTTCTCGAATGTATATTCTTGTCAATCTCTCCATCTTGTAGGATTCTTTTATTGGCAGGAAATGGGCGGATTTTGTCAGTCGGTCGACTATTACCCATATTGTGTCTAATCCATCTGACGTCTTGGGTAGCTTGGTCACAAAGTCCATAGAAATCCCTTCCCATTTCCACTCGGGGATTTCTGGTTGCTGCAATAACCCCGAGGGCTTCTGGTATTCCACCTTTACTTTGGCGCAAGTAAGGCATTTGCTGACATTGGTGGCAATTTCTGCCTTCATGTTAGGCCACCAATAATGTTTTTTAATATCCAAGTACATTTTTTCCGAACCTGGATGGATGGAGTATCGCGTCTTGTGAGCTTCATTCATGACTACCTCCCTAAATCCTCCAAATTTAGGGACCCCAATACAGATCATGAAATAGTATACTCCATCCTCTTTCACCTCGAGATTCTTCTCCATTCTGCGTAATGCTTCGCTTGCTCTGTTTTTCGCCTTCATGGTATCTGACTGGGCTACCCTGATCTGAGTGGTCAGGTGAGATTGGATGGTTATTGAGAGAGTTTTCACGCGACAATTAGAGTACTCTTTCCGGCTCAAGGCATCAGCTACCACGTTGGCCTTGCCTGGGTGGTACTTGATTTCACACTCGTAATCGTTTAATAGTTTAACCCATCTTCGATGCCTCATATTCAGATCTTTCTGATTCAAGATGTGCTGGAGACTCTTGTGGTCCGTGAAGATGGTGCACTTTGTACCATAGAGGTAATGCCTCCAAATCTTCAGAGCGAAGACCACTGCTCCCAATTCCAGATCATGGGTTGTATAATTCACTTCGTGTGTCTTTAGTTGGCGGGATGCGTAAGCTATCACTTTTCCACGCTGCATGGGAACGCAACCTAAACCCTGATTTGCCGCGTCACAGTTGACCACGAAATCTTCCATTCCCTCTGGTAGAGATAGTACTGGGGCACTGCAGAGTGCTTGTTTCAGAGTTCGGAATGCAACTTCTTGTTTGTCCATCCATTTGAATGGTACGCCCTTTTGTGTAAGCGAGGTAAGTGGCTTGGCGATCTTAGAGAAGTTCTGAATGAACCTCCTATAGTAGCCTGCTAGGCCTAAGAATTGGCGAGTTTCTGTAGGTGTCCTCAGAACTGCCCATCCTTCAACGGCTTTGACCTTAGAAGGATCCACATGTATTCCTTCCTGACTAACAACATGACCTAAAAAGTTCACTCTACGGAGCTAGAACTCACACTTGGAGAGTTTTGCGTATAGCTTCTCCGTTCACAAGGTTTCCAGGATTTGTCGGAGATGTTGGCCATGCTCTTCTTTGCTTCGGGAATAGACTAGAATGTCATCAATGAAAACGATAACAAAGTTGTCGAGGAATGGGCGACATATTCGGTTCATTAGGTCCATGAATGCGGCAGGGGCGTTAGTTAGACCGAAGGGCATTATGACAAATTCATAATGTCCGTAACGAGTTCGGAAAGCGCTTTTGGGAATATCCTCTTCCCGGACCTTGAGTTGGTGGTATCCGGATCGTAGATCTATCTTAGAGAAGTAACTAGCTCCTTGGAGCTGGTCAAATAGATCGTCGATTCGTGGGAGTGGATAACGATTTTTGACAGTGAGCTTGTTTAGCTCCCTATAATCGATGCACATCCTAAAAGATCCGTCCTTCTTTTTGACAAAGAGGACCGGAGCTCCCCATGACGAGTAGCTGGGTCGGATGAATCCTTTGCCCAGGAGTTTGCTGAGTTGGCTGGACAATTCCTGCATCTCAGCAGGTGCTAGTCGGTAAGGCGATTTAGCGAGGGGAGTTGCTCCTGGAACAAGATCAATTCGGAATTCAACTTGTCTCTCTGGGGGTACTCCAGGAAGTTCTTCAGGAAATACGTCTGGGAATTCACGTGCTACCGGAATGTCTTGAATGCTAACCTCTTCCTTGGTTTTATCCACTATATGAGCCAGGAACGTCAAATCGTTCTTTCGCAGATGCTTCTGTGCCTGGATGCACGAGATGAGGCGGAGGTTTGTGCTAGGTTTGTCTCCGTAAATAACTAGGGTTTCGTGATTGGGAAGGTGAAGGCGAACGACCTTCTCGTGACACATAATTTCAGCATGGTGGGGCTTAACCAGTCCATGCCAATAATCACATCGAAACTCCTAATGGAAATAGGCATTAAATCTATTCGAAAGACGTGTTGATTTAGAGTTAGGGTACATCTGATGTAGACTTCCCCAGTGGATTCGATTTTCCCATTGGCCATTTCCACCGTAAAGGTTTCATTGAGCTTCTGGGGTTGTTGTTTTAATAAATGTTTAAACTTATTGCTCACAAAACTTCGCTCCGCTCCGGTGTCAAATAGGATGCATGAATAAGTGTGGTCTAGGAGAAACGTATCGGTAACAACAGCGGGATCCTGAATCGCTTCTCCCTGACCCATAGTCAGCACCCTTCCTGTTCCTCCATTTCCGGGATTGTTGTTGTTGGGGCAATTTCGACGGAAATGCCCAGTCCTTCCACATCCATAGAAGGTGTGGCTAGGTCCTGCATTGTTGCCGCCAGTGTTGGTGTTGTTGTTGTTGCGGTTATTGTTGTTGTTGTTTCCCTGTTGTTGGTTCTGAGGAGGGTAGGTCCTGCAATACCTTGCCGTGTGCCCCTTCCAATTTCAACTAGTGCACTGCATCTCTTTCCATTCTCCATTGTGATGGAGACCGCACTTGTTGCACTTAGGAAGATTACCGGAATAAGGTCTAGGAGCACTTGGAGCAGCTGAGGTTGGAGCATGTGGTGTGGATGGAACTTGAGTGGTTGCAGCATTAACTGCCACTGTTTGCTGCTTCTTGGATGATTCGGTGCCTTGAAGTCCCTTCCTCTTGTTGTTCTTTCACTTCTTGCTATCATTTTCCTTCTTAACTTCAGTCTCCATTGGTTTCTCACCCTTCTTGTTGTTGTGGTCATACAGCTTCTTGGCCAATGTCTTGGCACCGTCAAAAGTTTTGGGATTTGCAGCTATCACGTTTCCTTGGATCGGGGAGGTTAGTCCGCAGATGAATCGCTCGATCTTCTTACCCTCTGAGGTAATCATGCCAGGGCATAGAAGACACAGTTCGCTGAACCTTGATATGTATGCATCTATATCCGAGTTTCGGACGGTGAGGTTCCACAGCTCTTGTTCCATTTTCTGAATTTCACCTCGAGGGCAATACTAGGCCATCAACATTTCTTTCATCTCCGTCCATGGCATGGAATTGGCTACGGGGAGTGTCATGGCTTCCACGTGTCCGTTCCACCAAGTGAGCGCTTAGTCAACGAAAGTGCACGCGGCAAACTTTACCTTCATCTCTTCAAGGCAATCGCATATCTCGAATACTGATTCCACCTTCTCGACCCATCGTTTCAGGGTGATCATTCCTCCAGTGCCATTAAAGGTTCGTGGTTTGGCGTTGGTGAAGTCTTTGTAAGAACATGTTTTGGTGGGTCCTTGATTCATCCCGTTGTTCGAACTTCCGGCCCCTTGTCCGTTGACTCCTCCATTGTTCCCTTGGTGAATTTGTGCCATTGCTGCGGTGACCGCAACCGACACTGCTGCCTGAAAGGCAACAGAGTTGAACTCGGGAGGGTTTGGCTCAGGGTTTCTACGGGTTGGTCGTCGAGGCATCTTTCTGCCATGGAACAGAAAGATGTTGAGTATCTGTGCTTTTTGTGAGAGTGTGATCCTATAAGCTAGGTGTGAGGCACGAACTTAGGTACTTTCACAATTTCGCACACAATCATGGATATGTAACACATAGCAGATTACAACGTCAAAGTAAAACATATAAAATTTTTACTAATATTATCCGCATTTGATACATGAAAATTTTGCTCGTAAGAGAATACATAGGTGATACTAGTTCGACAGCATAACGGCTCTATGAGTAGTGTAGTCACTTAAACATAAAGTCGGGGTACAAAACATGGATCCTAATGACATAACACTAAATACTGATACTGCTATCCCTAGTCGCGGTGAGATGTGCCAGGGGGTGGGGTTGAGGAAGTGGATGCTCCCTGAAGACGAGCCACCTGTCGTTCTGCGTCCCGGAGTCGGGAATCCCACCTCACCTGCCTCATGTGGAACTCTTGAAGGATGTCTCGTGTCTCCTGCTCTGCACACTCAACCCTAGCCCATATATGGCGTACCTGGTCGGCGGTGCTCTGAGCTAGGTCGCCGGTGTTCCGTAATTGTCTCACCATGACCGGAAGGGCTCGATCGGCCGTTCCTCCATCCCTCAGGTCAAAGAACTTGCGTGACATGCCGAATGGGGGTCGTTGTCCCTGCTGCCTGCTCCATCTCCAAAGATCAATACCCCAAGGGGGTGTAGGGCCAGTGGGGCCCACCCGGTAAGCGGGCACCCTAATCGGGTAAGGAGGGTTGATGACTTCGGACTCCGCGTTCGAATCACCCCCTTCGCTATCGCTGGGTTCCTCCTCGAAGCTTCATTCATCTTCTTCCTCCTCCTGTTCTTCTACTGGTTCGGCAGGTTCGACTTCTGCCTCCGGTTCCCCGTCAGATTCCTCCTCGGGGTCTTCCTCAAGCTCTTTTTTAGGCCCTTCGTCCAACCATCCGTTATTTCCTTGATTAGGGAAGTAAGGATCTCCGGGGTGATGGAAATCAGACATGCTGTCTAAGAGAGTGCGTAAATATGCTAACATTATTCCTAAGACGCTACAACTATTGTACAGATTGAGTTGAGGTTCTCTTCTTGGTGATAAAGGGGTATGTCTTTAGGTTCCCTAGCTATGACGATTTCCTCAGAGCATGTGATAGTTGTACCTTGGAGTAAATGTAGTTGATCAGGCTACATCCACTCCTTGATACGACTAAGAACAGTCCTGACTTAACCGAGATACTAGCATTATCTTATTTGGTTCGATATTATGTTCTTTTTCCTAATACAAGCAAGGATGTTTTTATTGTTATGTTTTACTTGTTTTGTTCAGAGTTGTGTTAGTCCCACTTTTTGGTTTATAGTTGCATATCAATGTGTGGTTAGATATGCTAGTTCACTATAAACGGAACTCTGATACCAACCTGTCACACCCCCGAACCGAACGGCAGAAACGTCCGAGGGCTCTTGTGACTTAAATTGAATACCATCACAATGATTATACATGAATCATAACATCATTCATCACTGTGCATTGAAATATTACAACTGATATTGTTTACATTCAGTACATTGTTTTAAACATTACAATTTTCATAACATAAACCGTTCGATAAATAATCTAAGCAAAACACCATGACATCACTTGATACTTATTCTTCGGCTTACCTGGTACCTGAGAATACAAGGTATTTTGGAAAACGTCAACATATGAAATGTTGGTGAGTTCATAAGTAATGTTATGGAAAAAATGATTTTTGTGAAGTTTGAAGAACCCAGAAAATCCAATATTTTCTGAAAAGGGTATTTGTTTATAAAAAGTGTGAAGATCCGTAAGTATGCTTGTTGATTTTGAAAACATGTATAATTGTTGAATTTTGTTTACATCACATAGGTGAAAATGTTGAACTTCCCGGGAAAACCCGATGTTTTCCCAATACGTAAATTACATGACTTGTTTATTGTTATACCGATACGACGATTGTTTTTGATTACCCAGGTGACATTGGATTAATTAAGGTGTGTGAGTTGTTACAATCACGCATTAATGAAAATGACTAGTTTATAACTAAAAATTATGAACGATCCTTGAGGCGTCGTCCATACTACTCACATAATCCAACCACCCTGACATCTCTTGTTTAACGTCATGAATCTATTTACTCGAATTCTCATAAGCCGGTCAACCGAGGAGAAAGGAGGGTACGAAGCCCCCTTTATTTCCATAAGTTAATCAAGGCTATCGGGAATGCGAAAAGCACTTGGCCCAACTCGCATTTGACTTCTCGACCTCACTAGCAGTACTAATGGACCAATAGGGCCCAATAACACATGAGAGTCATTGAAGTCCTTTTACATGGAATTGGGTCATAGAAGGCCCATTAACACGTAAGCGTACTCCCTTCGGGCCCAAAGATCATGTTATTGGGCTAGCAAGGCCCAACAAGCACGATTTGAAACTTTCATGCCCAAAGTTTGTTTATTGGCTCCTCATAGTTATCGTGTGTTTATTGAAATACTTTGGTTTATTGATTTTTTTTTGTTTTGTTATTGATTCGAGACCGAATCAATTCGTTTTGTAACGATATTTGTTATTGAGAGTGTATTTGTTTTTATGTTTCGTCAGTAATTCATAGATCTTGTATTTTTTCTTAATGAATTAATTTGTTTAAAAGTAAGATTTTTACCTTTTCACAACCTTTCTTTTATAAAAATAGCACTTTTAGTCCTTTATATAAAAGAATTTCATTTTAGTCCTTAAAACATTATTTTGACACTTTTGTATCATAAACTTGTTGAAAAGACATTTTTACCCCAATTTTGTTTTGTAAACAGCTTTAGTCCTTCCAGAATAATGTTTTCTCGGTTAAAACCCCAAATTTCGCAACTTTTATAGTTTTGGCCCAAAATAGAGAATTTTTACATTTTTATACATTTCAAATCCCCTGTTTTATAGAAAATTTCATTTTCAGCCCCTCAAACTTAGAAATCTCGCAAATTTGAAGCTTATTGGGCCGAAAAGCCCAAATTTAGCCCATTAAATCCAAAATTTACATTTTAAGCCCCTCAAAAATGTTGTTTTTCAGAAAAATTAACATAGAAACTGTTTGGACCCTTTTGATCCTCCAGTATTTATAATTTGTCGGTTTGGACCCCAAGTTTTTTATTTTTGACAATTTAAGCCCAAAAATGAGTTTTATGTTCAAGTGTGTTCATCCTAACCATATAAACTATTTTTCTTGACTTGATTAGTGTAAAATAGTTTAAGTTATGTTTATTTCCTTCCCCATGTTTTAGATCTCGGTTTTTACACAAGTTTTGGATAACATATCCATCACAAACACATGATATCACACACATACATGCATCAAATCACTCATAGCATACATTTACACATGGATCTACACATTTACTTGTATTCTCCCCCATAAAAACTCATAAAACCGAAAAGAAGGGGGTATGAAACTCACCTTGTGGTTTGGATTTGGTTTTGATGAAGATTTGAGAGAAGATTTCGGCCCTAGCAACTTTTTGAAGAAGTTTTCGAACTTAGATGATTCTAGGGAGTTAGATCATGAATTTGCATGAGTTAAGATGAGATGTATGATAAAACAAAGAATGTAGATCATATATCTAAATATAAACTTACCTTGGATGATGATTTTTGTGGAAAGTCTCTTTGAAAAGCTCTTGATGCTCGAAAATTTGATGAAGAAAAGCGAGGATGTTCTTTGAGAGAGTTTGTTTAAGAAAATTGGATGAAGTGTGTATGTTTGGGAGGCTCTCGGCCGAGAATAAAGAAGAACAAGAGAAAGAGAGTTGAGGTGACTAACTTAGATGCATGTTGGTCCATGCATGGAGGTATGTGATGTATAAACGAGATGGCAATCTCACAAGTCAACTCTTCCTTCTTTGGTTGGGCTTGGGCTGAGATTTGGAGGAAAGAGAAGAGAGTTTTGGGCCTTAAATGCTTAAGCCCAATTTTCGTGGTTATGTTGAGTGATTTTTGGTCCAAATAAATATAAATGTGATTTTTATGACCTATTAGGGCTAAATTAGGTTAATTACGGCCCAATATGGTTCATTTAAATAATTTATTTCATTCTAGGCCCAATATGGTCCAAAATATTGAAATAAATGGAAGTGGGTCCAATTAGAGCCCATTCAAGAGTTCTAAGCCCAAGATAGTCCAATTGGAAGCTTATTGGTCCATTGGGCCCAATAAGGAAATCCTAATCCATAATGGACTTAAACAAGGATTTCTATGGTTTCCAATTGTTTGTTGACTATTTGCAGCGCTTGTATGAAGTGTTTGATTGAAATTTTGTTGTCATAGAGTAAGCATCATACATGCTTTCATGTTTTTGATTCATAATTGACATAAGTGTTGCAGTTACAAGGCACAAAAATTTCTAGTTGTGACAAACATTTACGTGAAGTCTTGGAGACATTGAGAGCGGAGAAATTGTATGCAAAATTCTCAAACTGCGAATTCTGGATTCGAGAAGTGAATTTCCTCGGACATGTGGTCAGCGATGAAGGAACTCATGTGGAACCTTCAAAGATCAAGGAAGTCGAAAGCTGGGCAGCACCAAGGACACCCACAGAGATCCGAAAATTTCTAAGACTCGCCGGTTACTACCGAATATTCATTCAAAACTTCTCCAAAATCGCGAAACCACTCACCATCTTGACTAAAAAATGAGTGACCTTTGTCTGGGGGGATGAAAAGATGTATAATCACTAGTACTTATGATACATCAACTAATCAAGTCGAGAAATACTCACGTTTTCGGGAAATCGGGTAAAAACCAGGATGATAGTTGAGAGTGTTTGGAGTTTACTCTTTAGAGTGAAAATGAGAAGTGAGGTACTTTGGGGAGTAAACTCATGCTTAAGCATGAGTTTATGGTTTTTGGCGAAGTTTACGGCCCAAACATAAAAGCTTGGCCGTGAACTTCTAAACTACGTGGTATTCGCGGTTTTGAAATTTCAAGACCCGAGACGTTACATTCTTTCACCCGTTCATTTAAAGAATGATTATTATAATAGCCAAACGAACTTTAAATTTGTTAAAAACAAATAGAAATGAAATTGACTTATAATATGAAGTGATTGACTTTTAGGGTTTGACCGAATGAAAATTTCAGATTGTCACATCATCCCCCTGTTAAAGGGAATTTCGTCCCGAAATTAATGTCTAAGTGAATTCCGGTCCTCGCTTGGCGTTCCAGCGAACCTTCACAATCGGGATGCGGCTTTGTTTCGTTAGCTTGACCTCTCGGTTCATGATCTCTACTGGTTCCTCCACGAAGTTGAGGCTCTCGTTAATCTCGATCTCGTCGAGTGGAATAACAAGAGTCTCGTCAGACAGACACTTTTTCAAGTTCAATACGTGGAAAGTAGAATATACGTTACTAAGTTCGTGCGGTAAGTTAAGTTTGTAAGCTACAGGGCCGATTCTGGCAAGAATCTCGAAAGGCCCAATGTACCTTGGATTTAGCTTTCCACGCTTTCCGAAGCGTATCAAGCCCTTCCAGGGTGAGACCTTCAATAGAACACGGTTACCCACCTGGAATTCCAACGGTTTCCTACGTTTATCAGCGTAGCTTTTCTGTCGGTCTTTGGAGGCTTTCAATCGTTCACGGATCTGAACGATCTTCTCCGTCATTTCCTGTATGATCTCTAGACCTGTGAGAGTGCTTTTAGGAATTTGTCCTTTAGCTAACTGGGTATCACCCACCTCAGCCCAGCACAGAGGGGATCTGCACTTTCGGCTATAGAGGGCCTCGAATGGAGCATCCTTTATGCTCGTGTGATAACTGTTGTTGTAGGAAAATTCGACAAGGGGTAAATAAGTATCCCATGCTTTCCCGAAGTCTATTACACAGGCTCACAACATATGTTCCAAGGTTTGGATAGTTCTCTCACTTTGCCCGTCGGTCTGTGGATGGTAAGCTGTTCTCATGTCCAGCCTAGTTCCTAGGGAACTTTGTAAGGACTGCCAGAACCTCGAAGTGAATCTACTATCTCTATCTGAGATAATGGATAAAGGAACACCGTGCAGTCTTACAATCTCCCTAATGTAAGTTCTTGTAAGTTTCTCCATCTTGTCTGTTTCATTGATCGGCAGGAAGTGTGCAGACTTGGTCAGTCTATCGACGATGACCCATATGGAATCAAGTCCACCCGTCGTCTTGGGCAACTTCGTTATGAAATCCATAGTTATCCGCTCCTACTTCCATTCCGGTATCTCAGGCTGTTGTAGTAGACCAGAGGGTTTTTGGTATTCGACCTTGACCCTTGCGCAAGTAAGGCATTTACTCACGAAGGTAGCAATCTCTGCTTTCATGTTAGGCCACCAGTATAGCTTTTTGAGATCCAGATACATCTTATTTGAACCCGGGTGCACGGAATAACGAGTGTTGTAGGCCTCGTTCATGACCAAGTCTCTGAAACCACCGAGTTTCGGGGTCCATTTCCGGTCTATGAAATAATAAGCTCCGCCACCCTTAACCTCCAAGTTCTTATCCATCCCTCTTATGGATTCACCCGCCACATTTTCAGGCTTCAAAGCGTCAAGCTGATCTGCCTTAATTTGTGTGGACAAGTGTGAATGGATAGTCATAGTCAATGATTTGACTCTACGACCAGAATATTCCTTCATGTAGAGTCTATTGGATTGCGTCATGGGCTCGGTCCTTAGCCCAGTTTGAATGCCGGTTTTGGGCCTCTCCAGCCGTGCATAATTTTGTATTAGGGTTTAGTATATAAGCTGCATGCATGCAGGCTTAGATGTTATCGCTTTAATTGTTTTATTTCACATCGTTTGTCAACCCTAGCTCGCCTCTACAGCGGAAGTTCTTCATCGAACTCTGTTGAGACGTGACTCAGTTTTGAATCAAAAGCATAAGTTTGATTCTGTTTAGTGTTCATACTCGTATTGATCGTAAACTGTTTTATTACTTTTATCGTACTTGTGAAAGATCTAATCGATCTAAGAGTTTTTGAACTCATCAATTGGTATTAGAGTAGGAGACTGTGTAATTCATACACATCTCTTCTGTTGAAAAAGATCTTAGGGTTTTTAATTCCGCATTGATTGATATTTATTGAGCCATCACTCTTTATTGACGTATCTCATTAAGTGTTGATCTAACCCTAACGATATATTACAAGTCTGATCTTTTATAGGTTTTCGATCAAAAGTATCTATGATGTCCATGGACGATTCACAAACCAATCCAATCAATATCTCCAACAGCATAGGGTCTACAACAAGAATACCAATCTTGTATATACAAGACTATGAAGTTTGGCGCATCACTTTGAAGACTACGTGATTGGATCGGAGGACAATGGGTATATAATCTAGGAAGCAATCACTTCAGGCCCATTCGCTCACTCAAGCACATCAAAGATTGTTAAAACACAGAAAGAATACAATCAGCTTGTCAATGACGTCAAAGACATTCCTCAAGATGAAAAAGAGAAGTTTCAGTGCAACATCAAAGCTGTACATATGATAAGGTTTACGCTGCAATCGGATACGTTTCGTTTAGTGAGTTCTTGTGCTACAGCTAAGGAGATCTGGGATAGATTGAAGGAATTATATTCCACAGATGAAGATCTGGAGCACTCTATCCAAACTCTCTTGTTATCTGAGTTTGGTGACTTTAAGCAAAAGCCTGAAGAAAAACTTGTCCAAACTTTCGATCGTTTCAATCATCTTTTGAGTAAGATGATAAAGCAAGGAATTGAAAGAAAGGTAATATAACAAAAGGTCACCTTCATGAACGGTCTCAGACCTGAATGGATGGCTGTTGTGTCAACTGTCAAAGCTCATGAACAGTTGAAGTCTTATTCTCTGGCAAAACTTGTGGGTATTTTAAAATCCCATGAGAATGCCTTATCAAAGGAAACGAATGTGGTCTCGGGTCTGGGTTCTTTAGCTCTTGTCTCCAAAGGAAAGAGATCAGTTGAAGAAGAAGAGGAATTAGATCTTGCAGATTTTGATCTAACCGACGAAGAATACGCCATGATGGTGTCAAATCCCAGAAAATTCATTAAGAAGAAATTCCCAGCCAACAAGAACCGAAACTGGCAGGGAAGTTATAGCGCTGAAAGGATCAAGGAGGAACCGAAGATGGGGTTAAATTCCGAAGAGTCAAAGAAGGAAGCTAAAGTTGGAGGAGACTCGGGATTCGATTATCATTACTGTGGAGGCAAAAATTAGTTTGCTAAAGACTGCATGCTGAGAAAGAAAGAAGAAAAGACAAACGAAGAAGATGAGGAAGCGAGCCTCCAGAGAAGATTGCATATGTTGAAGGGCTCCAACACAACCTCATCAGCGTATCACAGCTGGTGGTTGGTACCGGATTAAAAGTATCATTCGACGATGAAGGCTTAGAAATTGTCGAGAAGAGATCAAACAACATTCTGTTGAAATCAAAGTGAAAAGGGGAAATGTATCCCCTGAACCTCAATCTGATAAGAGGTAAACCAGCAGTATGTTTACTCACAAAGGCTCACTCTAATGAAAGCTGGTTATGACATAGAAGGCTTTCTCATCTAAACTTCAAGGACATCAACAAATTGGTCTTAGGTGATCATGTTCGAGGGCTGCTAGTTCTGAAATTCGATAAAGAACATCTCTATGCAGCGTGTGAAATGGGAAAGTAGAGTCGGCAGAATCATCCTTCTATTATCAACACTAAGGTAATAGAACCATTGGAGTTACTGCATATTGATCTATGTGGTCCATCATCCATCGAAAGCATTGGGGGAAACAAATATATTCTGGTTATAGTAGACGATTTCTCAAGGTTCACATGGACCTTCTTTCTCAAGCAAAAGTATGATGCTACTCCAAAGCTCAAGCTCTTCATTAAACAGATAGAAACGTAACTAAGAAAGGTAGTTCGTAATATAAGGAGCGACAATGGCCTGGAATTCAAAAACAAAGATTTTGAAAGTTTTTTTGCTGAAAAGGGGACGAGTCACAATTTTTCAGCCCCATATATTCCACAGCAAAACGGCATTGTTGAAAGGAGAAATCGATCCCTGTGTGAAGCTGCTCGCACCATGTTATGCTTCGCGTCGTTGCCATTATATTTTTGGGCTGATGTAATTGCGGCTGCATGTTACACTTAGAATCGATCATATTTGAATAAACGGTTCTCAATTACTCCTTACGAGATCCTGAACAATCGAAAACCAAACGTGAAATTCTTTCATGTGTTCGGTTCAAGATGCTTCATTTTCAACTCCAAAGAGAATCGAAACAAGTTCAATGCTAAGGCGGATAAAGGAATTTTCTTAGGCTACTCTCTGAACTCCAAGGACGTATAGAGTTCTCAATAAACGCTTGAAGAAAGTTGAAGAAACATACTATATCACTTTTGACGATAGTTATGTTAAGAAGTTAAAAGCAACAGAAGATGCATCACAAGACATATTTCTAAAGAATGGTCAGGTTACTATCCCCATCTCGAATCTTTTCGACCAATTCATGCTCTTGTTTGATGAGCCTCAAAAAGCGATTGACACTGAATCAACTGCAAAAGACAATAAAGTTGATAATCTTAAACAAGTTCTAGATGATGCTACTAGAAAGTTGGCTGATGATCAATCCAAAGGAACCGAAAGCGCAGACGCAAGCGAACCTTCTGGTGACCATCCTATTGTCGAGGGGGAGGGTTCCTCTCCTCATCATAATCAAGGTTCTTCATTCCAGGTGGAGAACTCATCGCCAAGTACAACAAGCTCTACTGAAATTCCGACAAATGAAGGGGATACAAATGCTGGTCCTGAACAGGAATCATTCTTCGAGGGGGAGAACACAGTTGGTTAAGAAATCAATGCTGAATTAGATTCTATCTATGATCCAAAGTTTCTTCCACTTATCAAATGGACCAAAGATCATCCTCACACTCAAATTATTAGGGAATCCTCAAAAAAGGTGTTAACTCGCTCTCAAATCAAAGCGAAACAGGCTGCCCTATTTTCGAAATTCGAGTTTTGTATGTTCAATTCATTCGTGTCCAAAATTGAACCCAAGACTGTTAATTCAGCTCTTGATCATTCAGACTGGGTTCAAGCCATGCAGGATGAGTTAAATGAGTTTTAACGAAACAAGGTATGGCGTCTTATTCCAATACCAAAGCATGCTTCGGTTGTCGGTCTCAAATGGGTATTCAGAAACAAGATGGACAAAGAAGGGAATGTTATTCGTAATAAAGCAAGGCTGGTGGTCAAAGGATATTGTCAGGAAGAGGGAATTGATTATGAAGAAACCTTCGCTCCCGTGGCAAGATTGGAATCTGTTCGTATCTTTCTTGCATACGCTGCTCATAAGAACTTTGAAGTCTATCAGATGGATGTCAAATATACTTTCCTCAACGCTGAACTTGAAGAAATCATATATGTTGAGCAACCGCCAGGATTCGTGAACGAGAAGTATCCTGATCATTGTTATATCCTCGAAAAAGTTGTCTATGGCCTGAAACAAGCTCCCAGAGCATGGTATGAAACTCTCACTCGTTTCTTAAAAATGTCTAAATTCAAACAAGGTTTGGTTGACCCAACCTTCTTTCGTAAGCGAGAAGGTAACCACCTTATGATAGTCCAAATTTATGTTGATGACATCATCTTTGGCTCCACGAATCCTAGCTTAACAGCTGAATTCCGAAAGTTGATGGAAACTAAGTTTGAGAAGAGCTCAATGGGTCCAATTAATTTCTTTCTTGGATTGAACATTAGACAGGGACCCAAAGGCATTTTTATTAATCAGGAAGCATATACCAAGACTTTGCTCACCAAGTTTGGAATGACGGGAGACTCCAAAGTGAAAGTGCTGATGGCTTTTGGAACCAAACTCACACCATCTTTGGAGAAACCAGCTGCTGATACAACGCTTTATTGACAGATGATCGGGTCTCTGATGTATCTTACCGCCAGTAGACCTGATATCATGTTCTCTGTCTGTTACTGTGCTCGATTTCAAGCCAACCCACAAGAACCTCATCTTTAAGCCGTGAAGAACAATTATTCGCTATCTGAAGCGAACCTCCTATCTCGGTCTATGGTATCGAGCCAACTCCGGATTCTTCGTTCAATCATTTTCAGATGCTGATCTGGGTGGATGTGGATTGGATCGTAAAAGCACCACAGGAGGATGTCAATTTCTGGATGGAAAATTAGTCAGTTGGCAATCAAAGAAACAAACCTGTGTTTCGTTATCCACTGCAGAAGTCGAATATATTGATGCAACATCCTGTACATCTCAAGTCATATAGATACAAAGTTAGCTCCGGGATTATGGGTTAAACGTGAAAAAAATCCTGCTGTATTGTGATTCTGAAAGCGCAATCAGGATTTGTCACAACCCAGTGCAACACTCGAAGACTAAGCATATCGCACTGAGGTACCATTTCATCAAGGATCACGTCGAAGATGGTAACGTATAAATTCACATCGTCAGAACGACTAATCAACTGGCAGACATATTCACAAAGGCCTTACCTGAAGTAAGCTTCAATAAGATTCTACAAGGCCTAGGAATGATGCAAGCCGAGTCAGTACCGAAATCTCCTTCACTTCCATAAAGGTAACAAGCAAAATAGAGCGAACCTATATGAACCAAAAAGAACCGAACATTCGGTCTATTTCGGGTTCGGTCTATTTCGGGTGAAGTTCGACCATGAACCGAAATGAACCGAGCGTTCGGTCTATTTCGGGTTCGGTCCTTCTGAGCTCATTGTTTTTTAAGGCATTTCAACTGTATTCCTTTGTACACCTTTTCATTTCTTCCTTTCTACTTGTAGAATCCCAAAAATAATTTTCTCTTTTGTTCAATTGGTCAATTCTCACAAAAATCCAAAAATATATTTTTTTATTTTTTTTATATATCTATATCTAACGTTTTTATGTTTGTCTAAGTGTGATTCTCGATGGCACAGCTAAGGCAGGTAAAAGGTTTTTGTTAGTTAGGCGTCCCTAGAAGCATGTTGTTGTATGTTGACCAAAGCCTCGACTGATTTTGAGTGAAGCCTTAATAACATGATTTATACCCGTCATGTTTTCCCAATACAGGCTATCATATTCACTCTAATCTTGAGCTACCTTACTCTGCTCATACTGAGTTTGGATTTTTCTGCTTGGTCCTTTTCTTTAAAAAGCAGAGGTACATTCGCTTCTTTTACCATCTCTGTCACCTTTCTTCATTATAATTTGTTTCATCAATATCACCCCTAAGACTCTCAGTTTTAACCACTGAGATTTATGGTTATACAAAATCTACGTTCATGATCTTAGTTTCATGCCACTATGTACTAAGTGAAACCCAAAATTCAACACCACTAATGAATTGACGGTGAATTCAAAATTTCAATCTCTTACTTGTTACCCAATGAAATCTCTTTTTCTTTTTGAGTGATCTTTATGAGATTGCCTTTCACCAAGGCGTCTCTAACCCTAAAAGATCCAGTTTATTTTTTTTTTGAGATTTCTTTACTTCTCTCGTCACTATAAAGCATGTCACACCTACTTCTTCAACAGATCACAATGATCTCAAATGTACTTCATTCACTTTTGGTCTTATGTTAAGTATCGAAATTATGAATTCAAGCGAAAGCCACCCTCTTTAACCTTTAAAAGAAGCGGTTCAAAACTTCTCAACAAGTTATTGATCATTATTTCATGGGAAACCAAGCAAGCACTTCAATGTCTCTCTTGACTTTGAAGGAAGTGATTTTTGCCCAAAATCAATCGTTTTATGTCTGAATACAACATCACAGATAATACCAAAACACTCATTTTATTTCTTTATCTTTTACACACTATGCACCGAAATTTTTAATTTTTCCAAATTCTAAGTTTCGCACAGATTAATGATTCAAATGTTCAAGGTACAAACACTCAAGCATCATAAGGGGAAACGATTGGGATAAAGTGGTAGCTGACTCAGTAGAAATCCAAATGGTTTGGCGATTTGAAAAAGATGAGTTTTATGAAAAGGCGTGAAAAAGGGAAACGTTTTTCTCTCTCCTGCATCATCTTCGGCACGCCAACTGTTCACACATCAGCTCAGGCGCCATTTTTGAGATAATCCATGATTTCAGCTGGATTCTTCTCTCTCTTCCTTGTACGTATAAAAGGAATTGGAATGGTACTCTCTCAAACTTTATCACTTCCAAAAAGCTCTCAAAGAAACCCGGCGATTTTCTGCGACTGTTCATCGTCATCTTCATGCTACTAAAATGGCAGAATCCTCATCCGTTCATGATACCTCATTTCGTCAACCCCTACTCACTATCAAAACCCAACAGAACCTACTCATTGATCTCACTCAATTCGTATATGAGCCCTATATGCTGTATGTGGTTGAGTGTCTCAAATACTCACCACTCGTCGAGGCACTGACAAAGGTTGAAGTTGTTCCTATGTCGTTCTTGTCTCTTGTCTACTCTAATGCATTCTACGACAAGGCTAATGAAAGGATTCACTTTGAACTTCACGATGAGAAGATCTCCATCTCCAAGAGTCGATTATGTACCCTCATTGGTCTTTCTCAAGATCCACCCTTGATAAACCCTGATTCCATTACCACTGGTCAATTGTTCACAATGTTCTATCAGATGGGGTATACCAAAACCCTAACAACTGTCACCAAGTTCAAGAAGTCCTACCTTCCTCCTCAGTGGAATGGTATTTTCATGCTATTATTCAAGGGCTTGTCTGAGAGGAGTGCTAGTTCTGACGGTGCCAGCAAGTCATTCCTGATGGTGCTGTATGGGTTGTACAATGGGCTTAACCTTGATTATGGGTCCCTTATTTGGCAGCAGTTAGTTCAAAGCCTAGTTTCTTCATCCAGGCATTATGAGATTTCATGTGGGCATTTCTGGACTATCATCACCAAATGGGCAATGGATCGTAATCGTGTCCCAATAATGGCAGATTCCTTGCTTTCTTCTATCGCCACTTTTCATACGATGAAAATCATCGTCACTGATCCAACAAAGTTTTCATTCATCGGACCTATTCCTGAAGCCATGCTCGGTTGTATCTCAGCGTCGAGTAATCTTCTTCAATAGTACAGGAAGCATCCATCTGTTGGTCCACGAGAACTTACACCCACAATGATTCGTTCCATTGAAGAGGCTGACAAGCCAGCCAAGAGGGGTAAGAAGCCTGAATCGCAGAAGGAGGGACCAGTCACTAACTAACCAAGGGGCAGACCCCCAAGAAGAGAAAAACTGATAAGGCTTCTACTTCTCAACCTCAACTCAAAAAGCAGAAGAAGCCTGCTAGGAGACTTATTCTTCAATCCTTTAGCGATTCGGATTTAGAATATGTTCCTCCTAAGCAGAAGAACGCTCCACCTTCAGATTCTGAGAGCGAAAGTTCTGATGAAGAGGCTTCAGACCGAGGGGACACTCCGCCTCGCTCCCCTACTCCAGAAATTCTAGTTCGTTCTTTTCCTCCTTCACCTCCACCTGTTACCATTCCAGTTTCTATTCCTCCTGTCTCTCCAATATCCACCTCTCAACCATTCACTATAATTCCCATTCCCACTCCTATTTTCACAGATACAACCACTACCACTTCCACCACTAAACCTGCCTTTACCGCTCCCAATCCACCTGTAACCGAACCTACTTTCACAAACAAACCTCCTCCTTCTTCAAAACCCTTCTCTCGTACACAATCTACTGAAACAACCCTTATTTTGCGCGGTGAGGACTTGGAATTCTATTCCACATATTTCAGTCCTTATCTAGTGCAGAGCGAGGATGATGACGACGAGCCAATTACCAAACGTCATCTCAAAGCAGTAAATGACAAGCTAGATCAATTGCTTTCCTCTTCTTCCTCTGGTGCCCATTCAGAAGCTGCTTTAAATGCATTGTTCTCGTCGGTTGTTGCCGAACACAGTGCTACCCTATCTGCTGCAGCCAAGGCTATTGAAGCCTCCTCTTCCCAATGTAAACAGGTTTCTCTCGTTGTTGATGCCTCGACTAAGGAGTGCAAGGAAGCGACCACAAAAGTCAATAAACTAGTTTCAGAAGCTCACTTGTTTCTAGATTCCTTGCAGGCTGCTGCTGCCAAGAATGCTGAAACTATCAACACTTCATTAGAGACTCTTCAAAAGACTCTTCGATCTGAGTGTTCGAACCTGGAAGCGGCATGACATGCCATTGAAAAATCCAATGAATCGCTCCATGCTAGTGTCAACGAACGCTTAACTCAACTGGAAACAAACTTAGCTATGGAAAATCGGATTATAGACAAGCTTGACAGACGTACAGCCCAACTTAAACTGCAAACACACAAGCTACGTATTGATAATGCAGAGATTAATGACCTCAAGTCAGAAAGGGAGGTTATCCAGAGTTCTACTACAGATGTTCACTCCATCCTCCTTCATCTTATTGAGGCGAATGATCCACTTATCACTACCACTGTCAAAAGGTATTTGGCAGACAAGCTCAGACCGGCACTGGACGTTCTCAGTCGTATCGAGGGTGTTCCGGTGACTGGGGTCCAACCTAAACAAGGGGGAGAGAAAGAGTCAAAGCAGCAACCTCCTCCTTCCAGCTCAAAACCAACTACTGAACCGATGGTTAATGAAGCTTCGGTCAGTAACAAAGATAAGAAGAAGAATAAGATTGGTGAAGACAACACAGAAAATGAAAATGATGTCTATGTCGACATTCCCAAGAAACCTGTACCGAAGGATAATACTTCTGAAAAACAAACGGAAGAAATCACCAAGAAGTAGCTAGAACAGAAGCGAAAGGAGGCGGATCTCCATGAAAAGAAAAAGTCTATGTTTCCTGTATGGACAAAAGAATCGCTTCAGCGGTGTGCAATCGACGAGCCAACTGTTCTCTGGCTCGAGCCAATAATGTCCTTTGGCCTTGACAACTCCAAGGATGCATAGTTCGATATGCCAATCACTCGAAAGGCATTCATCTTCCACTGCTTCAACTCGATTGTTGCCATTCCATCTCCGGACCCAAAGGTATAGGGATCTTCTGGAGTTCTACTTGGAGTTTGCTCAACCCCAATACCAGACTTGGAGCTCAAAGAAGATAACCACAGTCAAGGTGATGAAGCCCTATTCGGCAGGGAAATTTACCAATGTCAAATTCAGGGTGACTCGAGGAACCGAAGGCTTAGTCCACCATTTTTCCCTTGCTGATTTACCGAACCTCAATCCCCATGACTGGATACTCCTCAACAACATTCTTCTGTTGAATCCCCAGGAGTATCAGCCAATAATCGATCATGTCAAGCGTATGCTTGTTTGCTACATACATGAGGTAGCAAATATGGACTAAGAGATTGCCTCTGCCATACACAAGCGACCAACAATCAAGACCATGGGCAAAGCTGGCAATGTCAATACCATGATCAAAGGGAAAATTGATTCAAAGTATCACACATTCATGTTCCTCAGAGGTGAAGGTCAAAAATTTATGTTCGCTCTTGTTGACAAACACCTCTTCTCAATGTCTTTCCTTGAACATATCATGGAGATCATAAAGAGGTGCGACCAGAACAGTGCTGCTAATAAGAAACTGTTCACTGACATGCTGAGGTGGTACATACAGTTTAAACAGACTCTTGCCATTATTCCTCGATTATTCAAAGTTATCAAGACGGTGAGGCCTGCTCAGAGGAAATAATCTCTCGCCTCATTTGACGCAAAAGAGGAGATTGTAGAGTCTATTGGATTGCATCATGGGCTCGGTCCTTAGCCCAGTTTGAATGCCGGTTTTGGGCCTGTCCAGCTGTGCATAATTTTGTATTAGGGTTTAGTATATAATTTGCATGCATGCAGGTTTAGATGTTATCGCTTTCATTGTTTTATTTCACATCGTTTGTAAACCCTAGCTTGCCTCTACAGCGGAAGTTCTTCATCGAGCTCTGCTGAGGCGTGACTCAGTTCTGAATCATAAGCATAAGTTTGATTCTGTTCAGTGTTCATACTCGTATTGATCTTAAACTGTTTTATTACTTTTATCGTACTTGTGAAAGATCTAATCGATCTAGGAGTTTTTGAACTCATCACTTCCGACTCAGGGCGTCAACTACTACGTTGGCTTTACCCGGATGATAACGAATTTCACATTCGTAATCATTGAGTAGCTCGACCCACCGTCGTTGTCTCATGTTGAGCTCCTTCTGGTCGAATATGTGTTGTAAGCTCTTGTGGTCTATAAAGATAGTGCTTTTCGTTCCGTACAAATAATGTCTCGAGATCTTCAGAGCAAACACAACACCTCCTAGTTCAAGATCGTGGGTCGTGTAGTTGACCTCATGTCTCTTCAGCTGTCTCGAGGCATAGGCGATGACCTTACTTCGCTGCATTAGAACACATCTGAGTCCTTGATTCGACGCATCGCAATAGACGATGAAGTCTTCTATTCCTTCGGGAGGGGATAGTATTGGCGCGGTGCACAAGGCTCGTTTGAGCGTTTGGAACGCTCTCTCCTGCTTCTCTTCCCAGTCAAAGGCCACACCCTTCTGGGTCAGTGTTGTAAGAGGTTTCGCGATGCGGGAGAAGTTCTGGATGAACCTGCGATAATAGCCAACAAGGCCTAGAAATTGACGAATTTTTGTAGGCATCTTCGGTGCTGACCAGTTCTCAATGACCTTGATTTTGGAAGGGTCCACGTGTGTTCCCTCTTCGCTAACCACGTGCCCTAAGAATTCGACTCGTCGAATCCAAAATTCGCATTTCGAGAACTTCGCGTAGAGCTTCTCCGAACTTAATGTTTCGAGGACTTGTCGCATATGTTGACTATGCTCCTCCTTACTACGAGAGTAGATAAGTATGTCATCGATGAAGACGATAATGAACTGATCCAAGTAAAGACCATACACCCTATTCATTAAGTCCATGAATAGAGCGGGCGCGTTTGTCAATCCGAACGGCATCACTACGAATTCGTAGTGTCCATAACGAGTTAAGAAGGCTGTCTTAGGAACATCCTCCCCTAGCACTTGTAGTTGGTGATATCTGGATCTCAAGTCGATTTTTGAAAAGAAGCTCGCCCCTTGAAGTTGGTCAAACAAATCGTCGATACGAGGCAACGGATAACGATTTTTGACCGTCAGCTTGTTGAGCTCCCTATAGTCGATGCACATACGAAACGATCCGTATTTCTTCTTGACGAACAAGACTGGAGCTCCCCAGGGTGAGAAGCTTGGTTATATAAATCCCTTTCTGAGCAGTTCGTTAAGTTGACCGGACAGTTCTTGCATCTATGCATGTGCTAAACGATAGGGCGATTTGGCTACTGGGGTAGCCCCTGGAACTAAGTCGATTCGGAACTCGACTTGACGTTCCGGAGGTAATCCTGGGAGTTCTTCTGGAAAAATGTCAAGAAAGTCACGTACTACTGGAATGTTCTGAATGTCCTTCGTTTCTTGGCTTACATCGACCACATGAGCAAGGAATGCACGACACTCCTTTCGCAAGAATTTCTGAGCTTGGATGCTCGAGATGATATGAAGGTTCGTGACGGGTTTGTCTCCATAAACAACTAAGGTTTCGCCAGACAGTAGATTAAGGTGAAAAACCTTTTCGTAACACATGATATCGGCACGATGAAGACTCAACCAATCCATGCCGATAATGACGTCGAAACTTTTAATTGAGCCCGACATAAGATCGATTGAAAATGAATGGTTATCTAAAGTTAGGGTACACCCTATGAATATACTGCTAGTGCTCTCCGTCTTTCCATTAGCCATTTCTATAGTGAACGGTTCATTAAGTGCTCGTGATTTTTTCTTAAGTAAATGAGCAAATTTTTGGTTCACGAAACTCCTCTCCACTCCACTATCAAATAGAGGCATGCATAAGAGTTATCGAGGAGGAATGTACCAGTGACCACTGTGGGCTCGGCAACCGCTTCCTAATGGTCTATGGCCAGAACACTTGCGCTCCACCGGCAAGCCTTCGGGCAGTTTCTCTTGAAGTGGCCTACCTCGCCACATCCGTAGCAAGTTTGGCCCACTCCAGCACCGGGGACTTGGTTGATTGGCTTCGCCGGAGCTTTACAGAAATGGGCTGTGTGCCCCTTCCCATTGCAGTTCAGACATTGCATTTCCCGGCAGGCGCCGACGTGATGGAAGTTGCACTTGTTGCACCTGGGCAAACTTCCGGCGTACTGCTTTACCGGAGTAGCAGCGACAGGTGCTATCACAGCATGCACTGCCACGACCTGCCTCTTCTTGGTAGCCTTAGTCTTCTTCTTTTCATCCCAAAACTTTCGCTTAGAAGTCAGCGGTTCTTGCAGGTTCTGAGATGGCCATGGTAGTTGTTGCGGCCGGGGTACGAACCCCATGGTCTATGAGCCACTATGCCAATCGCTTAGCACTATCAAGTGTAGTGGGGTGTGATGCCAAAACATTTCCATGGTATAGGGGCACCAGTCCCCATATGTATCTCTCGATCTTCTTTCCCTCTGAAGGAATCATGTTGGGACAGAGGGCCACCAGTTCACAGAACCTGGCGGTGTAGGCGACTACGCTGGAGCCCTTCATGGTTAGGCTCCATAGCTCTTCCTCCAGCTTTTGGATATCGCCCCCCAGGCAGTACTCCTCAATCATGAGGTCTTTTAAGGTTTCCCAGCCCATAGCATTTGCCACCATAAGAGACAGTGACTTAACGTGGCCGTTCCACCATGTTAGGGCTTTAGTTTCGAAGGTGCAAGCAGCGAACTTCACCTTGCTCTCCTCAGAATAAGAGCAGATTTCGAAAACCAATTCGGTTTTCTCGAACCATTGCGAGAGGGTAATGACTCCGCCAGTCCCCTTGAAGGACATTGGCTTGCAGTTCATGAAGTCCTTATAGGAGCACTCTCTCAAGCGCACAGGAGCTTCAACCTGGATAGACTGAACAGGGGTTTCTCCTCCGGTGGAACCAGATGAATGATAATGAGCCATGGCTGTAGCCACCGCTACAGCTATAGCAGCATTTAAGGCTGTCGTGTCGAACTGAGGAGTAGGTGGTTGAGGAGGTGGAGGAGGTGGTGTTTCATTATTGAGATTTCTCCTTGGATTTCTGTGCGGTGGCATCTTTGATCTATAGTTTATGAAGATGAATACATTGATAAGATTTCAATGGAAGAATTAAGTCGAAATCTAGAACTAACAGAAATAGGCCTTACATCAACCAAAATGGAAATTTTTTGACAGAATTACAACCTAACCAAGACCTACCAGGCCTACGATTTACAAGATAGAGAATTAGACCAGAGTTTTACATAACTAGGTTATATCCAAAAGAGAGGAGTTGATGAGAATCTATTGGCGATGAGAACTACCAGAGTGAGTTCTTGATCCCGACAGGAGATGTTCTATATCCCTCATACTCCTATCAGCCCTTGCTTGTTGAGCTCGAAGTTCTCTGACTTCAACTCGCGTTTCAGTAAGTTCCCTCTAAAGAGCTGCATTGTGAACCAGAGCCCTTTCATAAGCAAACTCTAGTTGGCGAATGCGGACAGTGTTAACACCAGTGTTGGCATCAATCTCCAAGACTCGATTGATAAATGATTGACCCAGTATCGTGTTCCGAGAAATCCTACGAACCATGATGGGTAGGACTCTGTCAGCAGAACCTCCATTAGTGAGGTTGTAGAAACTTCAGTCTCCATTGTAGGGAATGGGTTGACTCTGTTCATGGCTCCATGTATTCAAGTTTGTTGCCCACAGAAGTATGGGTCCTCGAAATGTTGGACGAGGGTCAAGGTTTTGATCAGCTGGGGGCAGGTTGTTGACTTCTGGCTCTGAGTCAGAACCATCAGAAAAGCCTTCAGCTTCATGATCATCCAAAGGAATTTGGTGATCATCTTCAGGTTCATCTTCTAGCCATCCTGCATTGCCATGGTTAGGATAGTACGGGTCTCCAGGAATGTGGAATCCAGCCATTAAATCTATGCGAGAAGGGAGGTATAAGAATCTAGCACATAAGTAGCTTATAGTAATGCAAAATACTCCTATAGTATTTTAAGTTTAGGTTCTATTGTTCTCATTGTGGTATTGTGGGTAAGTTTTGAGACTTGTTGCAACCTCACAACCACACTTAGGCACATGCTAGTCAACCCTCGGATAATATAGTTGATCAGGCTATATCTTCCCAGTTTTGACCATATGTCTCTAAGTCTAATTGTGTTGCCCAACAATCATAATACTTTTGTACAATATCACAAAAATGAATAGTAGTAAACAAGCAACAACATCATCCATTGCATTAATAATATAATTTCATACATGTGTGTTCTGTCAAGTTATATAGACACCAAAATAAACATATCAAAATAAAAGATGAGTCTTGAACGAACTCCATCTTCTCAAAAGCCTGGCACCTGTACCTGTCTATTGGTGACCTGAGAATACAAGTTATTTTGAAAGCGAGTATTAGCTTAAAGCTGGTGAGATCATAAGTATATTAATGTCTGTGTTTGTATGAAAGCATTTGTAAGATGTTTTGTACAATGTTTTGTAAAATGTTTGAACTCTCCTAGAAAACCCTATGTTTCCTACTAACTGTAGCCTTCTACCAAGGCATCTAGTATCTTTGCGTGTGTCTTTTGTTAGCGTGTGTGTTTTCCCAATTCTGACTATCATGAACCAAAAATATAGTTCTTACATTACCGTGCATCGTGTGAATATTCACGAAGTGAATATAATGGGAAAATATTATAGTACCGTAGTATTTGTAATAAGTGACTACCGTTGTACTAACTACCTTAAAACAAAAGGTGTTCAAAGTAACATGTGATCGACCTGTATCCTGCTACCGACTCTAGTAAAATGACGATGTAAGACGCCGTAAGAAATGACATTTGGCACCCGTAGACTTGCAAGTCCCACTGTAGCGAGCAGCAAGGTGTAGGATAGTCAATCCAGTATAGATCTATACGCAAACTCATACGCTCCCCAATTAAGGAGATTCGGGATACAAAAACGGTCATGGTAGGAAGTGCAATGACCCGTCTAATGGTTCACATAACTGCATGAATGTACATGAAATGAATGTGCTAAAAGTGTACTCTTTCTCTGTCTAGCCTGTATGTACTAAAATGTTCTGCGTGTGCTAGCTGTAATCTATGTTCTCTCTCTCTATCTATCATGTATAGTAATGTACTGACTCATGAATGAACTGACTCATTATATGTTTCATTTTTCTAGTAATAGTATTAGTATCCTCCTGTGCTACCCCTATGGTAACTTACTAGCGATGTAACTGGTACGTATGAACATGGAAGTATACCCTTGCTACCCAAGGTATTGAATGGACTGGAAGAACCTTTATGACTATATATGTACGCATGATATATAACTAATATTTAAAGGACCTTCGTACGGATACCCGATACCTTACCAGACCACATCCCAACGGGGGAAAGGAAATAAAGCGAGCTGGCCATCCTAAGCCTTTTAAACATTGCTTATATAACTATACATACATAGGCATGCATTTGATAATAAGTATAACAGAGCTTAAGTAAATGTATTTGATAAGTATAAGAATTTGTAAAACAGTTTGAAGCAAAACAGTTTGATAAACAGTTTGAACAGTAAGAAAATCATTGGTTTTGTAGTTATTAATCACATGCGATTGATGTAATAACTATAAGTATTCAACTTGTATTCCCCCCGCCCCCATAAAGCATTTAAAAACATTTAAACCATTGATTATGGGGTATGAACTCACTGATAGTGAGTGGTATGGATGAACTGAAGATGTAGGATTGCTAGGTGTCAAGTGAAGTCTTGAACACACTCTATGATCCTAGTTAACATAAAATATCACATATATGTACCCAATTAGTGTTTAAACAACTAATAAACAAATTCAAGACACCCTAGGACATGCTAAACACCTTATACAAGTGTTACAAGTCTCAAGGATTGCATCTAAGTGTTGTAGGGAAAGGCTAGTGTGCTTGGCGTTCAAGGAACACTCCATTAGGGAGTTTACAGTTTTGTGGTCACTAGCAAAAGGGTTTACGGTCGTAAACCCTTGGGTTTACGGTCGACAGCTCACCCCCTTTGTGACCATTTGTTGATTGAAGCTTTAAGAGTCCCTAGAAGCTTTTCTACTTGATATATGTGACCATGGAAGGAACTAGGGCACCATTTCACTCCTAAATGGATTTTACGATCCCTTTACCATTTTCCTTTGAGTTTAATACCATAAACTCATAAGGTTTATGGTATTTGGGGTGTTTTCAAGTCCTTAGCTCATCATGTTAATAGTATAGGTTAGATTCTAGGCATAAGGAAGAAATATGGGACATTTATACACCTTTTGGGGTGTTTACGGTTTCGGGAGATCCCCAAACCGTAAACACATATAAATGAGTGTTTTCTTGTTATTTTATGTGATAAACACTTCAAGGAATGATCTAGGCAAGTCCCTAAGGCATTGTGAAGCACCTAGACACCCTAAAGCACCCTTTGGCACGATACTTGGTGTTTATGGTTTTGGGAGCCTCCCAAAACTATGAACACCTTATTCTTTGTGTTCTTGGGACATTTCCTTGATATTAAGATGTATAGAAAGCTTTAAATGACTCTAGGATAGAAGTACTTACTTTGTGGAAGCTTGAAATGAACTAAAAGTCCAAAAACACTAGTGTGTGTTCTTGGTGTTTTGGAAATCTAATCAAAACACAAAAATGGATGGATGAAAAGATGTATAATCACTAGTAGTTAAGATACATCAACTAATCAAGTCGAGAAATACTCACGTTTCAGAAAATCGGGTGAAAATCGGGATGATAGTTGAGAGTGTTTGGAGTTTACTCTTTAGATTGAAAATGAGAAGTGAGGTACTTTGGGGAGAAAACTCATGCTTAAGCATGAGTTTATGGTTTTTGGGGAAGTTTACGGCCCAAACATAAAAGTTTGGCCATGAACTTCTAAGCTACGTGGTATTCGCGGTTTTGAAATTTCGAGACCCGAGACGTAACATTCTTTCACCCGTTCATTTAAATAATGATTATTATACTAGCCAAACGAAGTTTAAATTTGTTAAAAACAAATAGAAATGAAATTGACTTATAATATGAAGTGATTGACTTTTAGGGTTTGACCGAATGAAAATTTCGGATTGTCGCATCATCATCCAAATGCTCAGCTCCCGAGCCTGGTCCTGATCCCTCACCAACCCCTGAACTGCCGACTGCTGGTCTAGGGCGTAAAACCACCATTATGAAACACATAACGAGAATGTTAGAAATACTAATATATCTCGAGGGATCACTATTACTACAAGTTTCCTGGTTTTGCCTTGGCCTTCCTTGATTCAAGTACATGTCCTCTGCTTTCAGTAGTATGGGCCCGTACTACCTTAGTCACCTATCTGTACCTTCCCCAAGAACTGCCTCGACTCCACCAAGTCCCTTCTACTAATACTGCTGATCTCATGCTAATCTCATCATAGGCTAGCCCTAGGGTGATCACTAACCCACTCTCCGCCATCAGCTGCATAAGAAGTCCCCACTTTCTTCCCCTAACTACCTCGCGAGTACTATTACATATCACTCAGACTAGATAATTCTTCGAATGAGGGATCCTACCCTATAACGTTTGGACTCAAACAAGAGCTGCGAAATAGAGTTAGACCTAACCTTCTGAAATTATTTAGTCCTTGAAATATGTAACTTAACATATTCGTTTACTAGTTAGTGAAAGGCAACTGGAACTCCTAAAAGCACAAAGCAAGCAACATTCGGGCATTGAGTAAACAATCAAGCATATATCACTCTGGCTATCATTCTGACTAATCTGCACTAGCATACAATGCTAAGATCATACTATCAGGCATAACCTAACCAGGCTATCCTACTGATGTCTACTCAAAACTAGCATGTAATTCTCATAAAGCCGAAACATATATAGCAGGCACATAAGGCATCGTCCTAGATCCTTAGTCCTATTCTGGCATTCTATTCAAATGAAACTGAAACTGATAATCATAACATAAGCTTGTATGGGCAATTTGGTAGTACTTACTTGAGCTCGGCTGATCGCATGCATCACACCCCTTTTTAATAAAACTCTTTTTCTTTCTAAGTTATTTTCAGAATTTCTTCTCGAAAACGTTTCTCTTTTTAAAAAAAAATTCACCATTTCCTTAGTTTGATTTCAGACACACTCGAAAGTATGCCTGAATCCCTCAAACCAAGGCTCTGATACCAACTTGTAACGACCCAAAATACGACCCAAAAATTTTTTGTTTTAATATTACTAAAAATCACATCATCCAATGTCATATATAACAAGAACCATGGAATGAGTACTCAAAAGTCATAGTAACTGTTTCAAAACAAAACTATATCAATGATAACAAAATATCTGAATAAAACTCCAGGATAAAACTGAAGCTATGGTGGGTGCGATGGCATCAACCCGAGCTCTTCCCTTTGCTAGCGAAAGTACCTGAAACCAAAAATGAAACTGTAACCATGAATCTTAGTGAGCTCCCCCAAAGTTCCACATACCATACAACAACATATAAACACATATTGGGCCTTGACCACTGCATCAGACCAATGTCCGGAAATTGCATCAGACCGGAGTCTGGAACTGACTAGGGCCTTGCCCTCTGCATCGGAACGAAGTCTGGAAACTGTATCGGACCGAAGTCCAGAACTAACCAGGGCCTCGCCCTCTGCATCAGACCAAAGTCTAGAAACTACAGCGGACCAAAGTCCGGAACTAACCAGGGCCTTGCCCTCTGCATCAGACCGAAGTCCGGAAACTGATTGAACATAGCATAGCATAATCAAATATACTGCATACTGCATTGATAACTACTAGCATAATCAAATATACTGCATACTGCATTGGACCCAAGTCTGGAACACATAACTAGACGGGCCGGCATTGTGGTCGTAGACCTGTTCCTGCTGGAAGGAAACTCACCTCGTAACGCTAGCTGCCGAGATGCTAAATCTGAAAGTTGCCTGACTGCTGCTCCGGAACTCCCCGGCTACAAATCCCATAAACACTAAATCAAATACTGAATACTAATCTCAGGGTAAAATGACTATTTACCCCCTGGTCAAGTCAACTTCCTGGTGATAGTCAACTTCCAGTTGACTGGACTTGCCGAGTTGGGCCGTCAACTCGTCGAGTCCCTATCATCCATTCTAGTCTTATACCCGCTTCTACTCGTCAAGTTTGGCAAAGACTCGACGAGTTCTTCTTCGATGCTAACATCGAGTCTAACTTCCTCTAACTCGCCGAGTGTATGAACAATTCATCGAGTTCTCCTTCAACATATGAACACGTCCAGTCTGTGACTCATCGAGTCGTATGAAAAACTCGTCGAGTCTGAAGAACAACTTGCCGAGTTGAAGAACAACTCGTCGAGTCCCAAGCATGCTATTACTATACAGTCGATTCTAATTGATTTCAGTGCTTCCAAATCATAGATCTGAGCTTCTAGGACTGGTTTTACATGTAAAGTTTCCAACTTTACGTGCATGCACAAGGGTATGAGGTTAAAATACCCAAAATCAACAAATAGTAAGCACTTATGGTTTGGAACAAGGCCAAGATTGCATAAAGGTGGCTATAATGAGCTCCAGGAGTTAAATAACGTCCAGATCTAAGGTTTCCATCCAAAGGAGAGTCCATATCTCAAGTTTTGAATCATAAAAGGCTCCAAAGAAGACATAACAAGCATAAAAGAGGGTTTAATGGAGGAATACACAAGGTAATAACTTCATTACCTAAATAAGAAACAGATGGAAGCTAACTCGTGGATCTCCTTTCTCTTCTATGGGCCTTCTTTCCTTCCTTCTCTTCCAAAGCTTCCAAACTAGCACCAACACACTCAAACTCAACAATGGGGGCTAGGGTTTACAGGGGAAATGCTCTAAAGGTGTTGTAGGCTAGGGTGCGAGGCTATGACGACGTTTAAATAGGGTATAAACCCTTGAAATTAGGGCTTCATCCAGACAGGCAGACTCGCCGAGTCCCAACATATGGACTCGCCGAGTAGCCAACTTAAATCGCAAGCTCATCCCGCTTCTACTCGACGAGTCGGGCTACAGACTCGTCAAGTACTCCTTAAGAAATGGAGATATTTTAATTAAATTTACATACCAGAAATGGAGCGTTATAGGTAGGGATGTGGTCTTTGTTTCTTTTCCCCCTTGTTGCAGAGGGGCAACGGACTCCGGAACACCCTCTATCCTACTTAAAATGTCAAGAGCAGGTCCTAATTTCTCAGCTAAATGACGCCTAACTGAGATGGTAAGGACCGAATCATAGGCTTCAAGAAGATGGAGAAGGATGGAGTGAACATCACCAATATAGCTTTTTACCACAGACTGCTCCAAACGCAGTGCTTCAAGTTCTTTGGTCGCTTGATTGAGCTTCAGAGTCTGTGTTTTGAGTTGAGTAGTCTTCAGAGCAAGTTCACCCATTACACTGCTTTCCAAGGCAAGATCTGCCTGAAGTTGATTTAAAGCATCAGAGACCGAAGCTTGATGTTTGGCTTGATCAGAAGAGAGGTTCTGGCGAAGCACCTCAAAAAGCTTCTTTTCTTGTTGAAGAGATTGAGTAAGGGTCTGAACAGAGGCATTGACAGTGTTGGCATTTTGAGCAGCAGCACCTTGTAAATTCTCAAGAAAAACATTTGTGTTAGAAATTAGTTTATCGATTTTTTCGATCGCTTCCGTGCAAACTTTTGTAGAAGCATCAATGGTTGAAGCAGCTTTGGAGATTGAAGCTTCATTATCTTTAACCCAGGCATCCATCAAGCTTTTTAAGGCAGACTCATAGGAAGAATCCTGAGTAGATGAAGAGGCCATAAGTTTATCTAGCTTCTCATTCAACTCCTTGAGATGGCGTTTGGTGACAGGGGCGTCTTCATCATTGTCGCTTTGCACACTGTAAGGACTATAGTAGAGAGTGTCGAAATTGACATCTTCACCACCAAGAACTGTATGGGTCTCTGTTGATTGGGTAGGTGATGGACATTTGGTAGTAGGAGGGGTTGCGGGTGCTAAAGTTCAAACCCCCGTATCAAATACGTTGGTCTGCACTCCAGTGGTGGTAGTTGTAGCTTCTAAAAATATTGGTGTAGGAATGGGAATGGTGGATGAAGGTTGAGATGTATGATAGTGGAAATGGGAGGAAGGGTAGAAGGAATGGAAATAGGTGTAGGAGATGGTGCTTGGTAACGAACAAGTACCTCTGGTGTAGGCGAAAACCACTTTGCCAAGGACTGTATGTTGAGGATGATGACAGAGAAGAATGAGAGTGAAGACAACGAAGCATACTACCTATGAAAGCTACAAGAGATTAAGAAGAAGAAAGTTGCTACAAATAACACTATGAATGTTCTTATTGTGTAGGAAAATGTTGCAAACGATGAGTTTGGTGGTGTTGAAGTCTGGTCTACTGACTCAGAGGATGAAAAAGTGAGAAAGCCTACACATGGCAGGGCTTTCGTGGCGAAAGAAGATGAGTATGTTGCTAAAGGAAAGTGTTTAATGGTGATAGCTGGAGTGTCACAGATGAGGGGTTACACCACTGATGGGGGTCAAGATGAAGCGAAGGAATGAGAAGATAGGTGCTTCGCTGCCAAGCCTGTTGGTGAGCAGATCAATGAGTGCGACCAATTGATCAAGAAGGTACAATCTATTCTCGAATCATTAAAAATCCCTGTGACAAACTATGAAAAGGAATTGAACGAATTAAAATCTAAATTTTCTTGTTTAAGCGGTAGTTTAAACCAAAATTGCCTCACAGATTCTAACCTAACTAATCAACTCAGCAGGGTGTCTTTGAATAGTGAGGAGAGGCGAATGTGGATTGAGCAAAAGGAGAAAGAGTTAATTAGAATTAAGGATGAGACAATTTATTTGCAAAGGGATAATTTGAAGCTCTTAAAATCAAGAAATGTTTTTTGTTTAATGCTAAACGTTTATATTCCAATATCACTCAATTGCATCTAGATTGTGAAATAGGTTGGAAAATTCATAGTATAATTCTTCCCTTCCTTGAATTAAAGGAGGATGAAATTGATGTTGATGATTATGATTGTGAAGTTGTTGTCTCGTCTGATGAAGTATCTCCTAGCTATAAAATTGGTCTTGACAAAACTGAATCTTTTATCCAGTCCAAAGACCACAAGGACATGCTTAAGAATTTATTGGACGAAAATGATAAATTGAAAATTAGAACCGAAACTACGCAGAAATTTGACTCGTTGAATGCCAAGTTGAGTTCACAAAAAAAAAATTAATGTTGAAAATACTTCTGAATTTGATGAGGATGATGATATGAGTGAAATATCTGTAGAAGATGAGGTAGACTGTTCTGAATTTGTCAAGAGCGAACTCAAACTGACAAAAATCTAATTTCTCAAAACTCTTGCTCGTTTGTCTCAAAATAAGTCCAAAGTTATGAAAGAAAAGGCTGTGGTGTATCAGAAGGTCCGAACCATGCCAAATCAAGTTTATGCAATTACCAGCGTTACACAGAAACAAACAGACGAACTCACAGCATTAGTGAACGAAGATAATGTTGACGGCTATGAGGAGCATTTCTGGTCAGCTCCAATCAATAATGCTGATGAAACGGTTGGTCTGTCTAAGAAAACATCATGGAGAGTCAAAGGCAGATATGTGGCAGAACCGCTTAACAATCCTACGCATTTTGATGTGTCAAGTACAAGTGGTACCAAAATGGTTCCAAGAAAGCCAGTCAAGGCTACAAGAAAACCTCATCGCTGAAGTGCGAAACTCATGATGAAAGATCAAAACCGAAGGTCAATGTCCATAAAACTCCCAAACAGGTGTCTGAAAAGAAACATCAATGTAACAGGAGATACAAGAAGAATCTATCTGAAAGGAAACAGTTTTGGCAGTCCCAAAACCCAAATTACGTTCGATCAGACAAGAGTTCAACCGCTAAAGATAAAGGAGTATCAAAGAATCAATCTACTTCTTGTACTCAATGCTATTCATGTAGCCAGGCAAACCGAAAGGGAAGTTTCGGTCCCCAAAATAGAAGCAAAAGAAACTGAAAGAATGGTTTCAGTTCTTAACTCAAAAACCGAAGGGATAGTTTCGGTTCCTCATCCACAAGCAAAAGGACCCAAAAGCAAGGTTTTTCTTCTAAAACACATTCCTCTCACTCAAAGCACAATCCTAAAGAAGATGTGATGACAAAAGGGAAGATTGTCTCAAGAGACGAAAAGAAGATGAATCCTAACCTAAGGAAACAAAACCAAAAGTTAGAAAACAACAACTATCCAATTTCTAAACCTAAGGTTAAAGCATCAAAAGATAACAAAATCAAAGTTTTCACAATCAAAAGAAAAGATGAGACCACCTTAATAAAACAAAACTTTTTTGTTGATTCTTCTCTTACTATTCCTTGTTCTGTAAAAGGTTCACAAGGACCCAAGAAACTTTGGGTTCCTAAATCTGCTTAATTCTTGCAGGTTATTCGTGACGAGCAGTTTGATGATGAATGGTATATTGATAGTGGATGTTCATGTCACATGACAGGGTGAAAGGAAGAGCTTCGGGAGTTTCGTGCTCTGAAGGATGTGGATGTGTCAAGTATGGTAACAATTCTTTTGGCACAATAAAATGCTATGGGATGATCACAAATGGAGATTTCTCAATGAGAAAGGCGGCATATGTAGAAGGCTTGCAACACAATCTAATCAGTGTTTCGCAACTATTGGTAGGAACAGGACTGAAGGTTTCGTTCGATGATGAAGGGTTAGAAATAATAGAAAAGAAAACCAAGAATATTCTGCTGAAATCTCAAATAAAAGGCGAAACGTATCCTTTGAACCTCAATCCAATACGAGGGAAACCATCATATGTCTACTAACGAAAGCTTATCCTAATGAAAGTTGGCTATGGCACAGAAGGCTCTCGCACCTCAACTTCAAAGACATCAACAAGCTAGTTCTTGGTGATCATGTGCGTGACTTCCACTTCTCAAGTTTGACAAGGAACACTCATGTGCCGCCTGTGAGATGGGAAAACAAAGTAGAAAAAGTCATCCAACAATTGCGAACACGAAAGTTATAGCAACCTTGGAATTTCTACACATCGACCTTTGCAGTCCCTCTGCTATTGAAAGCGTTGGTGGTAGTAAGTATATACTAGTAATTTTTGATGACCTCTGCTATTGAAAGTTATAGAACCTTTGGAACTTCTACACATCGACCTTTGCAGTCCCTCTGCTATTGAAAGCGTTGGTGGTAGTAAGTATATACTAGTAATTGTTGATGACCTCTGCTATTGAAAGTTATAGAACCTTTGTAACTTCTACACATCGACCTTTGCAGTCCCTCTGCTATTGAAAGCGTTGGTGGTAGTAAGTATATACTAGTAATTGTTGATGACTTTTCTCGTTTCACTTGGGTGTTCTTTCTTAGAAAAAAATTAGATGGAACTCCAAAGCTCACGGATTTTATAAAACAGATTGAAGTTCAACTGCGAAAGCTGGTTCGCAACGTTCGCAGTGACAATGGGCTTGAATTAAAAAACCAAGCATTTGCTAATTTTCTTGTTGAAAAGGGAGTATCACACAATTTCTCCGCTCCTTATACTCCACAACAAAATGGGATCAATGAAAGGCGAAATTGATCATTGTATGAAGCTGCCCGAATCATACTCAGTTTCGCATCGTTACCCCTATATTTCTGGGCTGATGCTATTGCCACTGCTTGCTACACCCAGAACCGGTCTTTACTCAATAAGCGTTTTGCAATAACACCTTATGAGATTCTAAACAACTGCAAGCCTAACGTCAAGTTTTTCCATGTGTTTGGTTCGAGATGCTTCATCTTCAATTCTAAAGAGAACCGAAACAAGTTTGATGTGAAGGTAGACGAAGGAATCTTTCTTGGGTATTCACTAACTTCAAAAGCTTTCAGAGTTCTAAAGAAACGCTCCTAGAAAATTGAAGAAACGTATTACGTGTCGTTTGATGATAACTACATGAAGAAACTCACGTCCAACAAAGAAGCAATGAATGAAATCTTTCCTCAAACTGGTCAAGTCACGATTCCTATCTGATGGGTTTTGAGCATTCTAACACTTCCTAAGTGTACATGCAACCCTAATAAACCTTGGATCTATGTTTGACTAAGATACATGCAAATAACTATTTTTCCAAGGTTCTTATCCTATCTAGCATGGCATGGGGAACTTGAATCAAATAAAGCTAGAAGAATTACTTACCTTGTAGTTGTAGTTGATTGCTTGGAGTTTTAGAACCTAGCACCAATAGTTTGAATGCCTCAAATGGAATCACAAATCACCACAAACTTTGGAACCTTGAGAGAATAGTCACAACTATCTTGAAATAGGCCCTCTTGCTTTACTCACATCAACTAGTCTGATTTCAAGAACCAAAGCCTCCTTTATATAGTGTGGTGGATTAGGGTTACATCCATGTAAACCCTAATACCCATGTCTCTTCATTTCCATGAGATCCATGGGTTAAAGCTCCATGGAGTATCCATGGACTTTCCATGCAAGCCTAGCCCATTCCAAATAAGCATTAGCCCACACTATATAAATATAGGTGCCCATATTTAATTAGTAATACTTTTGATCTCTAAATTAATCCTAGATTAATTATAGATCAATACTAATTAAATAGTATGATCTTATATTAATATATTAGAACTTATAATATATTAATAAATCATAACTTGTACTATTCTCCAACGATTATCCATAAATTGTTCGGGTGAAGTGCAACCCAAATGGACCATGCCGGGTCGGGTCAAGTAGATACCAAATATAGTTATGGACTTAGACACTATATCCAACAGTCTCCCACTTGGATAAGTCTAATAACTATAGTTGCAAGCATGACTTCAGGAACCGATCAGCAATCGTAGCTCTTTAAACTCTATTGAACTTGAACGCGCCATTTTAGATAAGTGATCATATAATCCTCTGTTCTAGATATCAGCCAGACAAATACATGCAACATGGTCTTACTTATTGTCCAGCATTTGTTTCCCGATTTCCGATTTGTTTGACATAGAACTTAACTGAACACATCAATTTAGTTCTGAACAGGCCCGGTACATGGGTCAAAACAAAATCATCGAGGGGCCCAGATATCAACTTCTAATCCAAGAAGGAACAGATAAACTTTGACTCATATGTTTGTTCTACCACTCATTGAATTATAAACAAAAGCACGTTTTATAACATCGAGTTACCAATGCGTTTTCGTCCAATCAATGCATAACCAACTCGTAAGTAACAGATCATATCTCTAGGTTTGTAGACTTATATGATATTACCGTCTCACGATCACTCGAGATAAATTCCATGAAGTGATTCCAGTGAGCGTGGGTTGAGTCCAATGCTCAGAACTTATGAGCACTCATGATTGTTGTAGCCATGTCCAACATCTTAGACCATTGCAACCAATCATAACAGTCTTGATTCATACCTACTTCCGACATATGACCAACTGTGGAGGTTTTAATAATATGATATACCAAACATAATTATTTTGGAAGTCAAAACATGCAAAAGAAATATAGTAAACGATCGACAAGAGATAGTAACACTTTACTCATAAATAAAACACCTTTTATTCATCATCTAATGTCAATTACACTTTACAAATTTCAAGATTATCTAACTACTAAAACTAATATCATCCTTCAGCCCTATGCTCCGAGCATGCTGGAGATGCTTAGCCCAAGTCAGTCTCTTCGTGAGGGGATCTGCTGGGGTCTCATCCGATGATACCCTCTTTGCCACGAGGATTCCTTCTTCTATTCGATGTCTGATGAAGTGATATTTTCTGTCAATGTGTCTGGATCTCCCATGATCTCTTAGTTCCCCTGCTAAGGCAACCGCACTATTGCTGTCATAGAAAATCTCCATTAGCTCCTTTATAGCTAGTACAACTCCAAGGCCTCCGATGAAGTTCTTTGGCCATATAGCCTCCTTTGCAGCCTCGTTTGCTGCTATATACTTTGATTCACAAGTGGAATCAGCCACTGTCTCCTGCTTGGAACTTTTCCAAGTAATTTCCCCTCCGTTTAAGGTAAAGACCCAGCCCGACTGAGAGCGGAAATTATCTCTGTTAGTCTGGAAGCTAGCATCACTATACCTTACAACTTTCAAGTCATCACTCCCACCAAGGGTAAGGACCCAGTCCTTAGTCCTTCGCAGGTACTTGAGGATATTCTTTACCGCAGTCCAGTGTGCCTTGCCAGGGTTCCCCTGATACCTGCTAACCATGCTCAAAGAAAAGGCTACATCAGGTTGAGTACACGTCATAGCATACATGATCGATCCTACAACTGAAGCATAAGGTAGTCGACTCATTTCTGATATCTCAGCCTCTGTACTAGGGCTTTGTGTCTTACTCAATCTGGCGTTACTCTGAATGGGTAACTCATCTTTCTTGGAGTTATGCATGTTGAGTCTTTTCAACACTTTGTCCACATAGGTGCTTTGACTAAGTCTAATTAGTCTTTTACTCCTGTTTCTCAAAATCCTTATCCCTAGGATATAGGCAGCTTCACTAAGGTCCTTCATAGCGAAAAACTTCCCAAGCCAGGACTTTACTTCCTGTAGGGTTGAGATGTCATTTCCTATGAGTAGTATGTGATCCACATACAGTACCAAAAAGCTGACTATGCTCCCACTAGCCTTGATATAGACACACGATTCATCTTCACTCCTTGAAATGCCAAATTCTTTGACTTTCTCATCAAAGCAAAGATTCCATTTGCAAGGTTCCTGTTTCAATCCATAAATGGATTTCTCGAGTTTACACACTCTATTGGGGTACTCTGTACTGACAAAACCTTCTGGCTGAACCATGTAAACATCTTCAGCCAACTTTCCATTAAGGAAAGTGGTTTTGACATCCATTTGCCATATTTCATAGTCATGAAATGCAGCAATGGCTAACAGAACCCTAATAGACTTAATCTTGGCCACTGGTGAAAAGGTCTCATAATAATCAACTCCCGGAGTTTAAGAATAACCCTTTGCAACCAGTCGTGCCTTATAAGTGTGTACATTACCATCCATGTCAGTCTTCTTCTTGAAGATCCATTTGCACCCAACTACCTTACGATCAGGTACATTGTCAACCAAGTTCCAAACATGATTGTCATACATGGACTGTATCTCGCTATCCATAGCCTCTTTCCATTTAGCAGCCTTAGGTCCTGCCATGGCTTCCGTGTAGCTGTTAGGATCATCTAGATTTACTAGTGTATTATCACTGATAAGTGTCTCACTTTCTCCAGTAATATGGAAACCATAATAATGCTCAGGTGCATTCCTAACTCTGGTGGAACACCTCAGAGGTATAGATTCTTCAGTCGGCTCAACAGGAGTTTCCTCCTCAGGTTGAGGGCTAGGGTTTGAAGTTCCTTCATCACTTGACTCTTGAAGTTCCTCAAGGTCAATTTGCCACCCACTGTCTTCTTGACTCATGAATTCTCTCTCTCGAAAGAATCCTCTTCTTGCTACAAAGACCATATTATCACTGGGTCTGTAGAGAAGATGTAGCCAAAGGATTTTTGCGGATAGCCGATGAAAATACACCTTTCTCTTCGGGGTTCGAGCTTATCGTGAGTCTCGCGTCTCACAAAAGCCTCACAACCCCAAATCTTGATGTGGTCTAGATTGGGAACTTTTCCAGTCCACATCTCGTGAGGTGTTTTGGCAACCTTCTTTGTAGGGACTAGATTAAGGATATGGGCGGCAGTCTCTAAGGCATACCCCCAAAATGAGATTGGTAGCGAAACTCGACTCATCATGGGATGAACCATGTCCAACAAGGTCCGATTGTGCCTCTCAGCTACACTATTCAACTATGGTGTCCTAGGAGGTGTCAATTGTGAGATAATCCCACATTCCTTAAGATATTTAAGGAACTCAGTACTAAGATACTCACCACCACGATCGGATCAAAGCATCTTAATGTTCCTGCCCAACTGATTCTCCACTTCTTGCTTAAACTCTTTGAATTTCTGAAAGGTTTCTGACTTATGCTTGATTAAGTAGACATGTCCGTATCTACTAAAATCACCAGTGAAAGTCACATAAAACCGATTAGCATCTCTGGTGGTGGTTCTGAAGGGTCCACACACATCCATGTGCATGAGGTCCAACAAACCTTCACCCCTAGCACAAGTTCCAATAAAAGGTGACTTTGTCATTTTACCAAGCAAACAAGATTCACAACTATCATCTGACATTAGGTCAAATGACTCCAAGACTCCATCCTTTTGGAGTTGTCCTATGCGTTTCTTGCTTACATGTCGAAGACGACAATGCCATAAAGATGATTTATCTAAGCAAGTGGAAGAGTCAATATACAATACATTATTTCCTAGATTATCTACAACAGATACAATTTCATACACGCCATCACAAGGTAATGCTTTAAAATAATGAACATTATTAAAGAAAGCATCAATACTACCATTATTATTATCAAAATAAAAGGTAAAACCTTGTTTATACAATGCATAAATGGAAATAACATTTCTTGCCATTTCTGGCGAATAATAACACTTATTCAAATCTAATGTAAACCCACTATTTAGCACTAAGGAATAAACTCCTATCTTGGTGATAGGTGAAGCTTTCCTGTTTCCCAGGATCAAGTTTACCTTTCCCTGCTCCACATTCTCACTTCTTCTTAGTCCCTGCAAATCACAACATATGTGAATACCATAACCTGTTTCAAGGACCCAAGACTTAGAATGAGGTGACTTATTAGACAATATAGTGTATATACCTGCATGGTTGGGTTTTACTTTCCCATCCTTCACATCTTGCTGGTAATTTGGGCAGTTTCACTTCCAGTGTGACTTTTCATAACAATAGAAGCATTCAGCCTCATTAGGGTTAGCAGAAGGAGTGACAAAACCTTTCTTGGTTTTGCTTGAAGAGGAGCCTTCAAGGGTCTTACCCTTGGTACCCTTAGAAGGGTTCTTTCTCTTCTTCCCTTTGCCATGCCCGATTGCCAAGACATTGGCCGCAATTGGAGTAGGAGTAGGAGTAATAACAACCGACTTACCCTTTAGACCACTTTTCGCGGTCTTCAAGAGTCCCTGAAGTTTACTGAGGGTGACTTCTTCCTTGTTCATGTGATATGTCATGCGGAATTGATCATAACACGATGGTAAGGAGTGCAAAATGATGTCTATTGCTAACTCCTCGGGGAAGTTCACATTCAGCTTCAATAAACGGTCCACATACCTTTACATTTTCTACATGTGGCCCGTGATGGGTTCACCATCCTTCATCCGGGTTGTTATCATGGAGGAGATTATTACATATCGCTCTTGACGAGCACTTTGATGGTAACGGTCCATCAAGTCCTGGTGCATCTCAAAAGGATAATTGTCCTCATGGGACTTTTGGAGCTCGGCTGTCATGGTGGCCATCATGATGCATGCTACTTTTGTAGCATCCCTTTCATGTACCTCATATTCAGCAAGCTCTTCAGAAGTAGCAGTTGGCTCGGGTACCTTTAGCTCCTTGTTGAGAACATATTCTTTGTTCTCATACCGAGTGACCATCTTGATGTTCCTGATCCAATCAGTAAAGTTGGATCCATCGAAGATGACTCTCCCTCAAAGATTCATGAGAGAGAAAGAGCTAGTAGGGTTAGAGCCAGAAGCATTGTTATTGGAAGACATCTGAAAGGAAGAGGGAATAGATTAGATTAGATTTAGAGATAGTCCTTAATAAACACCCAAATGTAGTATTAAGGCTAGGACCCAACACAATATTTTATAACTTAGAAGAGGGATGCCGTAATCTAAGCTATAAGATATTTGAAGGTAGGTGAATGACGATTCACCAATTTCCACCATGAAAAACGAAATTTTAATTAGGTTTTAATTGGCTTAGAAACTCCTAGATTCTTTGAGATTCATTGAACTTTCTTCAATGGCATGTTTCAATCTCGAGTGTACCCTTCAAGTTTTGTGACTGGGATGTCGAGGATCACAAAACAAGGTGTGAAGTAACCATGCAAATTACCTGGTACCCTTAATGTATTACCCCTCACTCGATGTGCCGGTTAACCACACATGCTCCATCAATACTATGATAAACATTAAGTCACCCTTTACCTACCTTGTTAAGTTCAAGTTAGAGTACTGGTTAACCACACACGCTCCACTAAGGACTTAAACAAAGTGTAAAGTGTAGTTTCATGGATTAGCACCTTATTCACATTTTCCTAAAATAACTAATATTGGGAATTCAATAAAGTTTAGTTACTTTAGTATTATCATTATATTTTTAATGAGAATTTATAAGTCCTTGTCCTACCCGTTCGGCTAACGACCCTCCACCAGTCAAGCAAGCGGTGGGTGAGAGTGGACACCCATTAAGTTGCCATTTTATAGGCAACAACCTTATACCCACCTTATAGACTGGCTTCGTGAATGAGGCGTACTAGCGGTAAGACGACTTTGATCTTATATATATTATTAACTTATAATATTATAAGTATAAGGGTTGAATTTTAACTTTTAAAATTCTAAGGGTTGGAACTAAAGTTTTTAATATGACTTTACTTGTTCCAAAACTTGAGGGCAAGTTTTGTAAACTTTCAAAACTTTTCATTTCTTATAACATATGAAGTTAATTGAGTATTAAAATGAAGACTTTTCATTTTTCTAACTCTTGTGTTCTTTTAATGGTTTTAATTCAAGTGTTTCCATAACTTGAGGACAAGTTATGGACTCCATTAAAACACATTATGATCAAGAATTAAACGACCAAGTAGGTTACAAACAATTCCTACGATCATCTAATCTTCATAAGTTCAAGAACATGAATATGAACATTTCAAGAATCATATATTACTCATAAATCTTGTAAGTTTTTATTATAGCCATTGTAAATGGATTAGCATAAATATTACACCATCTAAAACAAGTTTTATGACACCAAAACAGTTTAGGGTAATGTTTCTAGTCCATTTCCAACAACAAAAGTCGAAAATCTGCATTCTGAGGCTCCTACTCGTCGAGTGCACGAACTTACTCGGCGAGTAGGATGAAGATACACATGAACTCGGCGAGTCCCCCCATGGACTCGTCGAGTTCATCAGGCAGACAGCAAGATTTCAACTTTTTTCCAATATTTTGCATCAAGTATCAAACAATCAAGCCTAGGCTCTGATACCACTGATGGGTTTTGAGCATTCTAACACTTCCTATGTGTACATGCAACCCTAATAAACCTTGGATCTATGTTTGACTAAGATACATGCAAATAACTATTTTTCCAAGGTTCTTATCCTATCTAGCATGGCATGGGGAACTTGAATCAAATAAAGCTAGAAGAATTACTTACCTTGTAGTTGTAGTTGATTGCTTGGAGTGTTAGAGTCTAGCACCAATAGTGTGAATTCCTCAAATGGAATCACAAATCACCACAAACTTTGAAACCTTGAGAGAATAGTCACAACTATCTTGAAATCGGCCCTCTAGCGTTACTCACATCAACTAGTTTGATTTCAAGAACCAAAGCCTCCTTTATATAGTGTTGTGGATTAGGGTTACATCCATGTAAACCCTAATACCCATGTCTCTTCATTTCCATGAGATCCATGGGTTAAAGCTCCATGGAGTATCCATGGACTTTCATGCAAGCCTAGACCATTCCAAATAAGCATTAGCCCACACTATATAAATATAGGTGCCCATATTTAATTAGTAATACTTTTGATCTCTAAATTAATCCTAGATAAATTATAGATCAATATTAATTAAATAATATGATCTTATATTAAGATAATAGAACTTATAATATATTAATAAATCATAACTTATACTATTCTCCAAAGATTATCCATAAATTGTTCGGGTGAAGTGTAACCCAAATGGACCATGCCGGATCGGGTCAAGTACATACCATATATAGTTATGGACTTAGACACTATATCCAACACTATCTCAAACTTATTTGAAGAATATGTGAAGCTCTTTGATGAACTAGAGTCTGCTATTCTCTCTGAAGCGAAAGCAACTAACAACAAAGTAGACAGTCTGAAGAAGGTTATTGACGAAGCTGTTATAGTAATGGAAAGCGAACCTTCAAGTTTAGGTGGACCTGAAGTATCTACCATCTCTCAAAAGCCAAGTGAATTTTCCCATTTTACTTTCCAGGGGGAGAATTTATCAACCACCACACCCAATGAACGTCCAATCGAGGGGGAGAATCACTCGAGGGGGAGAATGTTAATACAAATGATGAAGATGATGATACACAGTCAGAATTCGAAGAAGAAGTAAATGCTGAACTGAATCCCTCCTATGATCCAAATTACCCTCCCCTTATCAAATGGACGAAAGATCATCCAAAAACCCAAATCATTGGTGAATCATCAGAAAGAGTTCTCACACATTCTCAATTGAAAGCGAAACAAACTGTTTTATTTTCTTAAGTGGAATTTTGCATGTTTAATTTGTTTATCTCTAAAGTTGAACCAATGACTGTTAAAACTTTACTCGATCACTCTGATTGGGTACAGGCAATGCAAGACGAACACAATGAATTTAAGCGAAACAAAGTATGGAGACTGATTCCAACACCAAAGGATGCATCTGTGGTTGGGTTAAAGTGGGGATTCAGAAACAAGATGGACAAAGAAGGGAACGTAATCTGAAACAAAGCTAGACTGCTAGTCAAAGGTTTTTACCAGGCTGAAGGAATTGACTACGAAGAGACTTTCGCACCTGTTGCTAGATTAGAATCTGTTTGCATTTTCTTCGCATATGCAGCACACAAGAACTTTGAAGTTTTTCAAATGGATGTGAAGTGTGCATTCTTAAATGGCGAATTGGAAGAGACCGTTTATGTGGAACAACCGCCTGGGTTCATAAATGAAATATATACCAATCACTGTTACATTCTTGACAAAGCGGTTTACAGTTTAAAGCAAGCTCTAAGAGCCTGGTATGAAACTCTTACTCGTTTTCTTAAAATGTCCAAATTCAAGCAAGGTTCGGTCGACCCAACCTTCTTTCGCAAGAAAGAGTGTGACCACTTGATGATTGTACAAATTTATGTTGATGACATCATCTTCGAGTCTACAAATCCCGGTCTAACAACTGAGTTCCGAAAGTTGATGGAAACTAAATTTGAGATGAGCTCAATGGGTCCAATTAACTTCTTTTTTTTGGATTAAACATTAGACAAGGACCGGAAGGAATTTTCATTAATTAGGAGGCGTACACGAAAACTCTGCTCGATAAGTTTGGAATGATAGGAGAGTCAAAAGTGAAGGTTCCCATGGCATTTGGCACGAAGTTAACACCTTCTCTAGAAAAACCAGCTGCTGACATGACCCTCTATCGCTATATGATAAGGTCTTTGATGTATTTAACAGCTAGTCGACCAGACATTATGTTTTCCGTTTGTTATTTTGCAAGGTTTCAAGCTAATCATCGCGAACCTCACATGATGGCTGTAAAGAATATTTATCGATATCTGAAGCGAACCTCATCTCTTGGTTAATGGTACCCTGGGAAATCAGGATTCTTCATAGAAGCATTTTCAGATGCTGATTTAGGGGGTTGCGGTTTTGATAAAAAAAAGCACAACAGGGGTGTCAATTTCTCGATGGCAAGCTGGTGAGTTGGCAATCAAAGAAACAAACATGTGTTTCGTTGTCAACAGCTGAGGTTGAATACATTGATGCAGCTTTGTGCACATCTCAATTCATTTGGATTCAAAGCCAACTTCGTGACTATTTCTTAAATATGAAAAGAATTCCACTCTATTGTGACTTCGAAAGTGCTATTCGCATATGTCACAACCCAGTGCAACACTAAAAAACGAAACACTTAGCACTGAGGTATCAGTTTATCAAGGATCACGTGGAATATGGCAACATTGAGATTCATTTCGTAAGATCCGCTTATCAATTGGCTAATATATTCACCAAGACTCTACCTAAAGCAACATTTAATAGAATCCTTCAAGGGCTGGGAATGATGGAAGATGATTCTGTACCAAATCCACCATCGCATTCATAGAACCGTCACTGTGAATCGATGCAAACGTTCGTAGGGTTTCATAGTCTACTGTTCACTAACATTCTGTTTTATCAATGCGAATCAATTCGAACGTTTACAGTAGTTCGCAGTGATCCGTTCATTCGTGGTTTGGTATTTCGAATATCCTTTTGTATATTTTGTGTATCTTTACTTATCTCTTTGTTTGATTTGCTTATCTTATCTTCATTTTCAAAATTGTTCAGTACTGCAAATTGGTGCAAACGTTCGCAAGCTTTCGTAGTCAACTGTTCATTACTTGTCTTTTCACAGCGAATCAGTGCGAACGTTCGCAGCCTTTCGCAGTCCACTGTCACTATCAGTTTGTTCTTTCCCTTATTTTCATAAACCTTCAAAACCCAAAGTTAAATTATTTTCTTTATTTTACTGCTTTTCAAAAACAACAAAATCAAAAAAATACTTTTACCATTTGTTCATTTTCCTTTGCACACCAAGATCATAAAGGAAGACGTTCGCATTGTCTATCTACTTGTGTGATGGGAAGGTATAACTCCTTTTACTTATGAATTAGCTAAATATCCCTAGAAGCATGTTGTTGTATGTTGACCTAAGCCTCAACGACTCGACTGTGAAGCCTTAATGAATTTGATATCACCAATCAATTCTTCCCAATCAGGCTGCAAATTCACATCAGTCATGAGCTACCTTACTCTTCTCACATTGAGTTAAGTGTTATTTTCATGGTCATATTCACATTGCAAAGGTACTTTAACTTTCTTGTATCAATCTACTCTCTTCGCCATCTCTTTCGCATTCATCAATGTAACCCTTGAGACTCTCAGCAAATACCACTGAGGTTTATGGTTATGCAATTTTTTTTGTTAATGATCTTAGTTTCGTTCTACCACGAACTGAGTGAAACCCAAAATTCAATACCCATAATGAATTGATGGTGAACAATCAAATGCTCTAGCTTTCACCCAACAATTAACGAAACCACTTTCGTGGGAAGTACCTTGAAATCTCTTTTTATTTTTGCGAGATCTTTATGAAATTGTCCATTACCAAGACATTTCTACTCAAAAGATTCAGTTAATTTTTTTTGTTTTTTGAGATTTCAATATCATTCCAAGTCAATTACAATAAATTCCCAACCTGCTCGTTCAACTGACTACACTGGTCACACGAGTACCTTTTCCAACTTTTGTACATATGTCAAGTTCGTAGTTTGGTCAATGGATAAACCACCTTTACCAGCCTTATAAAAATGATGCCTTTCAGTGTTTCTCATCAAACAGCTGATCGTATTTAACAGGAAACCGAACAGACACTTTTTAGTCTCTCTTGACTATGAAGGAAGAGATCTTTGCATGGGATCAACAGTTTTTTGTCATCTATATGGCATCACAACATCCCACAGATAATCCTTGTTTTATTTCTTTTTCTTTGACACGCATGCACGAAGATCCTTGTGATTTTCAAAAGTCTTGTTTGTGGTTGTATTTAACTTTTAGGTTCGCAGTCATATGCACTCAACATAATTTCCTTACTCCAAAAGAAGATAGGCTGACGCGACCATTTTAAAAGGATCAAAATTCAAACAGTCGCATGAAAAGTTGAACCGCCCGCTATTCATAAGCCACGTGACGCATGCCTCTGACTTGTCATAGCTGTCAAATCGCGCTTTTCAGGCGACAGTTCAGTTCTCGATACTATCTCTCTGGATTTCTCTCACCAAGTCAAATCGTATAAAGGGATTTTGATGGTTCATTATTTCCTTACCACTCTCAAAATTATCTCAAAGATTGTTGGCGATTCAAAGGCTTTCTATTCTTCATCTTCTTCCTAGCTTCATCAATGGCGGCCTCCTCTAAAAATCAGTCTGTGCAAGATCAAACTGTGCATTCCACTCTTCTTACAATGAAGCAACATCATAATCTGATCATCGACTTGAACCCGGTTAAGTATAATGCTTTTCTCCTACCCTTGATCGAGTGTCTGAAGTACACACCTCTTATCATTGCAATGAATCAAGTTGAGAATGTCCCTCTCTTGATTCTCTCTAACGCTTATAACACTGCCAACTTTGTCAAGGACGAGCAAAGGATTTATGTCGACATCCACAATCACACCACTTCAATCTCCAAGTCTCATTTCTGCAATCTGCTAGGGCTTCTAGAATCTGAGAATCTGATCTATCCAGAAACCATCTCTAATCCATCCATCTTGTAAATGTTCTATCAAATGGGATACAAGGAGCCACTTATAGTTGTATCCAAGTTCAAGTAACCTAATCTCCCACCAATTTGGAATGCTCTTTTCACCATTTTATTCAAATCCTTTTCTGAAAGGGTTACAGGCAGTGACTGTGCAAGCAAACTCTTTATGGGGCTGATGTACGGACTCTACACTGGTGAAAACATTGACTACGGTTCTATTCTTTGGGCTTAATTCATCCAGAGCACACACTCTGTAACTCGTCATTGTGATATCTCCTGTGCGAAATTTTGGACTGTGGTTGTCAACAGGGCTATTAAGCAGCTCAAGATTACGTGTGATGACTGATGCACTGATGGCTTTGATTGCGACTTTCCACACAACAAGGATTATCATGGCAGATAGGTCTAAATTTGATTTTATTGGTGCAATTCCAGAGGCAATGTTTCTTGATGTTCCTCCATCAAGTATGATTCTCGAAGGACATCGTACTCTCACTCCTTCAGGACCTTTTCCTCTCACTGACGAATTTCAAGCCATTCTGGCTGAGGCTGACAAACCTAAGAAAGGGGAAAAGGGTCTAAGAAACCTGCCAAGAATGATTCTGCGAAAAAAGGACCCTCTACAGCTACAAAACCTCCATGTCAGAAGCGAAAGGCTCCTACAACTTCTACTGTTGCACCCAAGCGAAGGAAGTAACCTGCAAGAAGGCGAAAGTCTCCCACTCCAAGTCCTTCTTAGAGTGACGATGAAAACTCAGATTCTGAGACTGAGTCAGAGATTCGCATTGAGGAGGATCCCCCTGTTCGCAATGAGGATGCTGAACGTATTCGCACTGAAGAACAGGAACAAGTTCGCACTGAGCATGAGTTAACTCTACCAATTAATGATTTTGTTCCTTATCCTCCTTCCTCACCAAAAACAACTACTTCTGTACCAATAACCATTGCTCCACTCCCAATTGTATCATCCAAACCACCCACAACAATTTCAGTCTCCATACCCATTTTCACATATTCCACGATTCCACCCCAACCCTCTTCTGCATCTGAATGTTCAGTCAACGTATCTGATATGGGGGCTAATAATTCATGTTTTTCAACCTATGTTACCCCACCCATCTATCCTATTTGTACTGATGATCCAAAAATGTTTTTCGGAGATGATGACGATGAAGATTTAGAAGCTTTCTCTTTCAGTCCTTCTCGAATAAGGGTTGATAATGATGATGATGTCTCTACTTCTAAAGCAGAGTTCAAGTCTATTCATGAGAAGCTGTATCAGCTGCTTCTTACATCCAACGCTTCTACTTCTTAAGCTTATTCGAAAGCTGTTGTTGAAGCTATCCTTGAGCGAGTTACAAAGGAGCATACTGCCAATTCCTTTTCTTTCTCTCAGGCAGTTTCTGACTCGGCTGTTGTTTGCAAGGAAACGACCGAAAAATTCGATAAACTAATTACTGATACAAGGGTATTCATGGATGAATACTAGGTAATCTACAACAACAACACCTCCACAACAAACAAAGCTATTCAAAATGTTGGTGTCATGTTCAAAGTAGAAAAGTCGAGGTTTGTTGAACTTCATACTGAGTTCAAATCTGATCATGAAGCATTCCAAGCCTCTGTTGATGCGAAACTCACAAAGCTTCAAGCAGAATTGGAAATGGAGAGCAAGATCATGGATGCTCTTTCACTAAACGAGGAAAAGTGTAAAGTTTTGGAAACCAAACTTCACTACACTCAAAAGCAGGTTGATGATTTGCTAGCAGAAAAAGCAGTCACGCATAGTTGCATTTCTGATGTTAACGGACTGCTATCTGATATCATGAGACCCGTGATCCTATGATTTCTATTACTGTCCGAAAGCATTTACTTGAAAAGTTGAGACCGGTGTTCGCGATGTTGCACCGTTTGGAGGGTGTTTTGATGCTGATGTTGTTTCTGAAACAAGGGGGAGAAGGGAGCTCAAAAGTTCATACAGAGGATGTCAAACCCAAAGTCTTAGTTAAACCTCCTATCATCAAGCAAGATCCACAAGACAAGGATCCGTTATTCAGCAATGAACCCATCATTATTGACAGTGAAGATGAAGAGCCTGATGAAGTTGATCTTAAAAAGCGGAAGGCTCGCGAGGCAGAGATTGACGAACATGTTCGCATCGTCATAGAGGCAGAGGAAAAAGAAAGAGCTGAAAAGGAAGCTCAGGCCACTCTTAAGAGTAAAATGTTTTTATTTCCAAAGTGGACCCTGAATTGTATGTAGAATCAAGCTATGGATATGCCAAGTCAATATTGGTTAGATCCCATTGCTTCCTTTGATGTTGAGAACTCACAGGATTCACAATTTGACCTTCCCATCACTCCGAAGGCATTCAGGTTTCGTGCCTTCATAAAGGTTGTCAGTGTTCCTTTTTCGGATAGCATCAGTGATCAAATGATGTTTAACTTCTACTTGAAACATATGAAGCCTAAGTTCGAGACCTAGAGTGTGAGCAAAATTCTAACTGTGAAGGTTATTGGGGCGATCGAGACTGAAAGCTTCCCTAATACGAAGTATAAAGTTGCGAGAGGATCTGCACGTCAAGCCTACGAATTTACTCTCATAGATTTGCCATGCTTGAACCCCAATGACTAGATGGTAATTTTCAACATTTTGCTGTGAGAGAAGCAGAAGTACGAACCGGCGTTTGCCCATCTTCAGATTGTGATCAAGTCCTACATTCAGGAAGTTGGGATGATGGATGTCGAAATTATTGCGGCTCTAAGACAAAAACCAAGTGTTGATCCAAAAGAAGCTCTGAAAGACTTCCAGAAGCTCAAGCCCAGAAAGATTTACAAGAAACGACGGTTTTTAGTTTACATTGTGATAGATCGTCCAAGTGCAGATCGACGCAAGTTATACTTTCATCTTGAAGACAATCACCTATTTGCTACTTACTTGTTTGGAGTTCATTCTGGAACTTGTTGTGAAGTATAAGGGCAACAACAACGATGATGTGAAGTGCTTCACTGATGTAATCACTTGGTATATTTATGTTCACAAGTTGTTGCTGAGTTTTATTCATAAAGTCTATGAAGTGCAGAAAAGAAGCTTGAATTAACATGGCCATGGTTTCACTTAAAGCAAAGGGGGAGATTGTTGAAGATATTGTGTTGCGTTATTGGGCCAATGTTATTTAGTATATTTTGTATTCATGGTTTGGGCCTGTCCAACCGTGTTTGTCTTTCTAGGGTTTAGTATATAAGGTGCATGCATGCATCCTTATCATTAACGCTTTCTTAATTATCTCATTTATTGTTCTGTAAACCCTAGCGCACCTCTATAGAGGAAGTTCTTAATCGAGCTCTTCTGAGGTGTGACTATATTTTAATCATTCGACATAGAGATTGATTCATTGATTGTTCTTGTGTTTATTGTTATTATTTATTTACCTGTTAAAGATCTAATCGATCTAAAGAGTTTTTAACTCATCAGGTCAAGGACAAATCTGATGGAGTGTTGGGTAAAGTTGAAAAGGACAATGATTTGACTAGATAGAGTGTGAATAGTGACATAAAGTTGAGGTGGGGATGGCTTGGTGTTCTAACTTTATGGGAAAAGTCAATAAATCTTTATGTGCACATAAAGTTGAGGTGGGGATGGCTTGGTCCTCGAGCCTTCGGGGGCTCTGCTCCGCCCTGCCTCCCATCAGTGATCCTTAATGTAGTCGGCGTTATAGCCTGCGTCGGCCTGGCAGCTAACTGCAGACAGTTGGTCGTTACATGACCAACCTAATGATAGCGAAAACAAATCCTCATATCTGGGGTAGGGACAGGTTGGCGACACTCTCGCACGTAGTGCCCCTCTTTGCCACATTTGTGGCATCCAGTACTCAATTAATATGCTCCGGTATGAACCTTCCCACACTTCCCACAAGTGCGGGCATGCTGCCCTCCCATCCTGGAATCAGCGGCCTTGAACCGCTTCAGCGCCGGTTGCGCCTGCCCTGGCGCCTGTCTCAACTCTCGTAACTGTAACTCAATCTCCAGCTCATGCCGCCTCGCGACCTCCTGAAGCTCCAACATGGTCTCACATCTCTGTGTCGCAACAAACTGTCTGATATCAGTCTAGAGCATGCTCAGATATCGATTCATCTGAGCCTGCTCCGAAGCAAACTCCAGGCAGAACATCTCCCTCTCAATAAACAACCTGGTGATCTCCGTCACTGACTCTATGCCCTGACGCATATCTAAGAACTCCTGTGCTAGTCTCTACCTCTCCACTCGTGGAACATATCGGGTATTGAACATGTCTCTGAACTGATCCCAAGAAATCGCAACTCACTGCTTCTCAATGTTTGATCCGGTAACCAATCCCCACCAATCCTTCTCTCCGGACCACAACAGGTTTAGAGCAAACCTCAGCCTCTGATCAGTAGGGCATGAACACATGAATAAACATCCCTCCACATCAAACAACCATTGCATAAAGACGATTGGATCCTGAACCCCATCAAAAGTAGCGGGCTTCGTGTTGTCGAAGTCCCGATACTGAAATGCCCGGACAGCTCCTCCCCCTGCTTCTGTTACAATTGATGCCGCTGCAGCGGCAGTCGTCTCAGCTAGGGTTGCATAGCGCTCATCAATGTACTCAACCACGACGGTCCTAATAGACCCAAACATCTCTGGTAACTGTGCTCAGAACAGAGTAGCAACCTCATCATGCAAAATCTCACGAATCCTGCCATCCAACTCATCTGTCTCCATCTGACCGATAACCTCGGGCGGTGCCGATCCATCCTAACCTCCAGCTCCTGACCCTGATCCTAATTCAGATCTATCCCCAAAGCGTCTTGTAACCACCATACTGAAAATATACCAAGGAAGATATCAGATAATCCGCATAATAACTAGGAACCAACCCCCAACAAGCCCTAGGGATTATGACTTCCTTGACACGTGTATGGGTCTTGTGCCTTCAGTACTACGTGCCCATACTACATTTCTCACCTACCCATATTTGTCTCAAGTATCACCATAACGCCCTAGTATACACATGCATGGTGTCCACTCAACCCTTGCTCCTAGTGAAGCGCTAATTGTTTCATAACTGGTCTACTGGCCTCTTACAACTCACCCATGAAACTTCCACCAACCCTGCAACACTAGTGTATGCTAGCCATACATAACGCTGGACCCTATAGACTTTCGAATATCCGATCCTACCCTAAGCCCCCAATCAAACAAGAACAGAACATAAGGCCAAATCAAACATTTTCAGGCTATAAGATCTTAATTATGTATAACCGTGATGCATACACTAATCGACTATAGTAATGATTTCAATCTCATATAAAGGAAAGCCTAGGCTAGCAAGCATCACATAATCAAGCAATTATATCATGCATTTTCGTGAAGATCTCTAGCCTAGCACTAGCATGTTGTTCTAACATATCACATAATCAAATAATTGTATAGTATTTTGGGGTCTACTTACTGGCTCTGGCTGACAATACACATCACATCCCCTTACAGGATTCAGTTGAGTGTTCCTCCAATTCACTCAAACCAAGGCTCTGATACCAACTTGTAACAACCCAAAATTTTACTAAAATTTAAATTTTTGAAAACCAATCCGGGTAAATAAAATTATTAAAACATCAACATAGTTCAAAAATTGTTTTCAAAATGTTTTCATATCAGAGTTCCCAGAAATCCAATACCATAAAATGTGAGGATGTGTACGTCACGCCTTCGCCTTGCCATGGTCACCTGAAGTAACTGAAACCAAAAATCAATAAATGTAAGCTCTAAGGCTTAGTGAGTTACCCCCAAAATACCAATATATACCACCCAGTAATAGAATAACAAACAACATGTAAAATAAGCCTTCAACATGACTGGACTGCCTCCTCAGGTCCTACAGCCTATCTGGACCGCTCCCGAGCCTTCGGCATGACTGGACTGCCTCGTACGGCCTAAAGCCTATCCGGACCACTCGTCGGGCCTTCGGCCTGACTGGAGCACCTCCTCAGGGCCTACAGCCTCTCCGGACCCCCCGGGTATGTTGGCCTACAGCACGAAGCGGGACCACCTCAACCTATCAGCCAAAAAAACTATCATGTTCACATAGATAACATATAAACAATGGCATGCATATAACAGTCAACCGATCTAACAGATCACAAACATAGCAATGATCCTATAACCAGGACACCGACCTAGCAGGTCACTAACATAGCATCCTAACTACAGGATGTAGATCAGTGGGTATATCACATAATAATCTGAATACAATCCATAAAGGGCCGGCCTTGGTGCCTTAGACCCTGTTAATATAGTGAGGATAATTCACCTCGCCAGTAGTGCAAAACTGAACTGGGAGTCTCCCGTCGCTATATTACCGACCACCCTAACTACCTAAAATGATGAACACTAAATTAATAAGTGGGCTCTCCAAAATTGCCAAAGAGTCCATATTGTCCATTTTCCCAATTTGGGCCTAACGCCCAATATCAATACACTTAACCCAAGTCCATATGCACAAGCCATATAATGGCCCAATTTTCCTAATTGGGCCTTACCATAGGACCGTTTATCAAAACTGGGCTTACTTCAAATATTTAGGCCCAAAAACGCCCAAGTCCAAAAAGTTTAACAGCAACCCAACCCAAAGCCCACAAGTCGAAAGTCCAAACTAAGGACGTACGCGGGGCGTACTCCTCCAGTACGTTGGGCATACGCCTGCCCTATGTTGACCGCCATCGAGGTGGTTGACCCCGTATGCTAGGCATACAGAAAATACGCGGTGTTTCACCAAAACCCTAATAATTTCTTAATGGCTTAAGAACATAAGCCCAACTTCCAGATCCATCGACCAAATGTGCCATTAAACCATAAAGTTTCGACCAAATGTATCATACAAACTATGTTATGAACATATGTAAATAAAATATTTTATTAATGTAATGGTTGTATTTGCTTTGATTACTATTATACAATTGATGTGATATTGTACATAATGTCCTCCGCCCCTAAACGTTTTCGCCGTCCCGGTTTAGGTGTGTGACAGATTGGTATCAGAGAATTGTTTATAGTGAACTAAGTATATCAAACCTTACATGATATACAACTAAAAACACTATGGGGCTGGAGTGCTCTGAACTAAAAGTATGCTTTTAAAAATATAAGTATTTTACAAGAAGTATATAAGTATGGATACACACTAGAAGCAGTATCATAGTAAGAACTACATAAAAGTATTTAGGATGAGTCAGACACTACTGTTAAACTTGAATAGTTATGTAGTCATATCTGGGATAAATATAAACTGATCAACTATATTGTCAATCATAACCTTCTTAATACCTTCATTATGGTTCCTTCACGCCCAATCCTTGAAACAATAGCAAATTAATGTCTCACTTATTTACTAACTTATGCAATTAGTTCTAACACGCACTTGCTTAATTATATCCATTACTACATCAACAATTAGGATTACTAGCTTCGGGATTCTTCACCGTACATATCGAAGACCAATAGTGGAGGGAAGACCAAGGGAATATTGCTCTTCTTTTCTTTACTTCCTTGACACACAAACACTGAAAAAGAACACATACATAAATTACAGTTACAGATGGATTATAAAAGTGTATTTTTTAGATAGAGAACTTTTAGTATTCATGAAGTAGAATATGAAGTTGAATTTGACACATATCCTATGAGGAATATATTTACTTCATCAAGGCTCAAACCTTATGAATCGCCATCACCAAATATGTCTACAAACTTTAACAAATTATAGGGCTATGAATCGGTAAATGACTATGTGAAAGAACGTAAATATTGTTTAGTAACAAACAGATATACCCACCATCAAGTCCAAATTTAGGTTACAATGAAAAACACCGGCCATAGTATCCTAAAATTTGAACTGTTTTTGTCAACTAATGTGGTGATCAACATAATTACTAAAAAGTATTCATATCAGCAAGAAAACATCAAGTCATTAACTTAAATATAGATTCCTAAGTCAATTTTTCAAATGTTACATTCATTTTTTTCATTTAGACATTTCATCAAACACGTGATAGGCATCTAAATTTACAAGCTTTTTCAAAAAAGCAAAGGTTAATCAAAAAACATCTTAAAATTTTTGCTAAAAAACTCACATTTCTTGGATCCTAGTGAGGTAACGGCCTGAAATATAGAAGAGATTATGAGTAACATATGTTGTTGATAGACAAGATCATAAATAGTTGATCAAATTATTCATCTTAAAACTATTCCAAAACATTCGAGTTACAACATTGGTATAACATTTGACTCGGGATGTACGATATGAAATGTATATCGATGAAAAAGTGAAGAAAAAAAGCATAGGATGAGCAATCAGGGAGTTATCACATACTAAAACCATACATTATTAGTTGCATAGGTAGTGAGAGAGAGAACTTATGGTAGATTTGGTAATCCATGTAGATAAGATCTGAACCAAAAATTTCCAAAATCAATATATGTAAACACACACACATATACATACACACACAGTTACAACACATACGAACAGATATGTAAAATTAGAAACACAAAAACACAAAGCATCTTCATTTAATAACAAGATCACTTATAATGCTATGTACGAACTAATGGAAAACAACCCCCCCCCCCCAAATGTAACATCAAAACTACTTTTAAACTGCTTCAATCGTAAAATTGAAAAGAAAACTAACAACCCGAGTTGTGGTTCTCATGACGTAGATGTGATGTTGCAAACTGAACATCAAATTAACAGTAAGAAGCGACATCTTGGGAAAAATAGAAGAGAAAAAACACTTAGAGGGGATGAATTGAGGATTTTCTTTGCAGTATATGTGACAATCCGAAATTTCCATTATGTACAAACTATCTCACTTCAATAGAAGTTATAGCAGTCTCAGTTAATTTTCAGACTTGTTCGTGTAAGTTTGAGTAATTCAGGGTTTACACTTCAGGAAATATCAGGAGAGTGGGTGCACTAGGGTTTTGTGCAACACTATTATTCCAACACTCTATTATATTAGAGATCATTTCTGGAATAAAAATATTTTCTGCCAAAATATCTCAGGACTATAAATAGTTTTCTGAACCAAATTTATTCATTATTCACATTTCCAACTAGAGAAAAGCCATTTTCTCTCTCACGGATCTTCGGGTTTTTATACCAAAACGTGAGTAACTCTTTCTAGTAGTGTTAGAATCCTTATTAGATGCTTATAACATGATTTAGATGGCTAAATCATTAGATCTAGGAGTTTACTCCCCAAGGTGTTCTTGGGCGGTAAACTCCCGAAACGAAGCCAAAACCGACACTTGTGTTATGATAAAGCCTTAGACTCTTATGTATGCATGTTAGGGACAAGAAAGCAAGCCAAAATCCACCCAAGTTTGGGAGTTTACGGCACTAGATTATCATAGGCCGTAAACTCCAAATTTAAACACTAAATGGTACTTTTAAGGCTCCTAAAGCCTTAGACAATTACCTAGACTTGTTCCCATTAAATCTAGGGCATTAAACACATCAAAGAAACACAAACAAAGGAGATTTTACGGCCCAAGTGAATCTTAGGCCGTAAACTCCATTGAAATGGACAAAAGGGTGTTTTTATGACACCTAAAGCCCTAGACCTTTACAAGAAATTGTTACACACTTAAATGAAGGACCAAAACTCACCAAAATCACTTATCAAAGTGAGTTTACGGCCAAGAGAATGCTCTTGGTTCGTAAACTCAAAAGAATGGCACCAAAGTGTGCCTACGGTCCTCATTAGCTTTAAACAATTGTCTAGAACATGTCCTTCAAAAGCAAGAGGCTTGAAAACAACAAAAAACACCATATACTTAGAGTTTACGGCCGTAAACTCTAAGGGGAATGGCCTTAGGGCCGTAAACTCCTATTTGGAGTATTTCTAGACCTTAAACCCTTCCAAGGACTTAGCCACCAAGTTAGAATAATTCTAGAAAGCATTTGGGACTTCAAAACACACCAAACACACATGTTTGGGAGTTTACGGCCGTAAACTCAAGAGTTTACAACCGTAAACTCCATGTGTGTTGGTATAAGGGGAGTAAACTCATATATGGGATCCTTTGGAACCCTAAACACAAGTACCTTGTCCCACATTAGCTTAGATACAATCCTTAGGGCCTATAACACTTATATAAAGTGTTTATTTGTGTCTAGAATATCTTAACATTATCAATTAGTGATTTAAGACTAATTGAATGCATATATGTGTGATTATGTGTTCATTAGGATCGTAGTGTGTGTACAAGTCCTCGCTTGACACCTAGCAATCCTATACCGTTCGGTTCATTCCAATCACCAACTACAGGTGAGTTCATACCCCTAATCAATGTTTTAAATGATTTTAAATGCTTTAGTGGGGGGGAATACAAGTAGAAACAAACATGTTATTAAATCATTGATATGTATTTTATAACTGTGTTTGTCATCTAACAGATTTCACATACTACAAAATGTGATGCATGAAATGGTTTCAAATCTTAAAAACACATTGTTATCAAAAGTTTTACCTTTGAAATGTATATCAAAATGACCTCAGGTTATTGTTAATCATTGTTCAAAACACATAAGATGTCTTACAAAACCATTTTACATTCTTGAACTAAACTATGCATATACACTTATATTCTTATATATGTATTGATGTTATAGTTTGTATCTTTCATTTAGTTTCCCACACCCGTGAGTAGTAAGAGTGTGTAAACTTAGATGATCAACTAGTTAGATTACAGTAAATTATCATAGGGATAATTTGAAGATAACAAAACATTATTCCTATTACAAGGAATCACACAAGAGTCAGTTCATTCATGAGTCTTTACTAGTACCTTACCTGATACATGAGTACCTTTACATATGTTTACCTGATACATGAACACATTACATGAGTACCTTTACGTTGATACCTTTATCTGTGTATACTTATTTGAATATTTGTATCACGAATTGCGAGGATAATTTATTAGTACCTTTTGTGTAAATTATCCTGCATATCCCCAATACCTCGGGATATCTAGAATAGGACTCTATCCCCAGTACCTCGGGATATATGGACGGGACTAACCATTCCGGAACCCATCTGTTAGCAACAGTGGGTAATGAACATCTACGGATGCCTACGGTTATTACTTATACTAGGAGTACCTTTACAGGGACTAACCCTTCCTTCCACCTGCTGCTGCTACAGAGGACAATTGGACAATATTCGGATGTTCATTAGGTTATATAGGTCGTGTTAACCCTAGTACCTTGGGATAGCAGTTACCTAGGCTGTGTTGGTCCTAGTACCCAGTGACAACACTTACAGTAGTACATTTTCCTGTTTACTTTATTTTGTGATACTTTCACATAAACGATGAGTTAGACTAAGTACTTCCGTACTAAACAATTAAAGGAAAACTATCATTTTACAAACAAAACATTTAGGTCTGGTTAGAAGACTACATTGTCATAAACAAAACATTCGGGTCTTGGTAGAAGACTACATCTCAAACTGATAGAAAATAAGGGATTTTCTAGGGTTTTTCATACTTACATCAACATTTTCATTTAACGATTTACATGGCCTTCATAACAGATTTTCACAAACAAGGCAATGACACTTATATACTTATGAATTCACCAGCTTTAAAGCTGATACACGCTTTCAAAATAACTTGTATTCTTAGGTCATTAGTAGACAGGTACGGAGGCCAGGTTTTGAGAAGACGGAGCAGACAAGTCTCGTCTTTTATTTTGATTGTATATTTTTGGTGTCTCACTACAATGAAAGAACACATATGTATTAAAACTTTACTTATAATGCAATGGATGATGTTGTTGCTTGTTTATTATATTACACTGTTGTGATGCTATACATGACGTCCTCCACCCCTGAACGTTTCCGCCATTCGTGGTTTTGGGGTGTGACAGATTGGTATCAGAGCATTGTTTATAGTGAATATAGTATATCAACCCATAAAGATATACTAACTATAAATACATGGGATTAAAACACTCTGTCTAAGAGTTATACTTTTAAATAATAAAATATTTAACAAAGTATACGTGCCTGCATTCAAACTAAAACCAGTGTCACAATGACAAGAACAAAAGTATTACGATTGTTGAATATCACAAGTAAGCCTGGGAATATATGGTCAGTCTTGGGAATGGCATAGCCTGATCAACTATGCTGGTCCAAGGAGTGATTAGCATATGCCCAAGAATGGTTGTGATGTGGCAACAAGTCTAAAAACTTACCAACACAACCATAAAGAAATACCATAGGGGTATTTGGTCTTACTGTAATTATCTTAGTTAGTTCGTCTATTTTAGCTATTCTATTTTAGCTATTTCTTATATCCCTTTTCTCGCGTAGATTAAAATGGCTGGATTTCACCATGGCGATCCGTACTTCCCGAACCAAGGCAATGCTGGTTGGCTAGAGGCAGAGCTAGAAGATGATCACCCAATCCCTTTGAATGATCACCATGCTGAGGGCATTTTCGATAGTTCTGACTCGGAGCCAGAAGTCAACAACCTACCGCCAGCTGCTCAAAATCCAAACCTAAACCCCCGCCCTGTGTTTCAAGGACCCACACCCTTGTGGGCCATTAACTTGACTGAATGGAGTCAGGAACAAGGTCAGCCCATTCCCTACAATGGCGACCGAAGTTTCTACAACCTCACTGAAGGAGGTTCTGCTGATAGAGTCCTACCAATCATGGTGCGTAGGATTTCTCGGAACACGATAATGGCTCAGGCGACTATCAATCAAGTTTTGGAAGTTGACGTTAACTCTGGTGTTAACACTGTCTACATTCGCCAACTAGAGTGTGCTCATGAAAGGACTCTGGTCCGCAATGCAAATCTGCAAAGGGAACTTGCTGAAACCCGAGCTGAAGTTAGAGAACTTCGAGCTCAACAAGCAAGGTCGGACAGGCGTATAAGGGACATTGAACGTCTACTGTCGGGATCGAGGACTCATGCTAGCAGTTCTCGTCGCCGATAGGATATCGTCAACTCGTCTTTTGGATATAACCTAGTTTATGTAAAACTTTGGTCTAATTTCCTATCTGTATAAATCTTAGACCTGTTAGGTCTTGATCTAGTCTTAATTCTGTCAAAATTTTCCATCTTGGTTGATGTAAGGCCTACTTCTAGGCCATTTTTCCCGAACTTGTTACATCTGTAATTCCATTATTATTGATGGATATCAAATCTTATAAAAATTATTATCCAACTGCTATCTTCTTCATTTAGTCATATTATTCTTTCTGTTGTTGGACTATGGGGATTTAGTCCATGAGACACATTCATTTGTCATTTATTCTTATCCATGTCGTCATCTTTTAAACGTATAGTTAAAGATGCCGCCACGCAGGAATCCAAGGCGAAACCCAAACAACGAAGCACCAATACCACCATCTCCACCACCGCCTGTACCTCTTCAGCCATCAAATCCTTTTGATGCCAACATGTTCCAGGCAGCTTTCACAGCAGCAGTTGCAGCTGCTGTGTCAGCAATCAATGCTCCTGCCCCTAGTGGATCAGGAACAGGTGCACCACCCTCGAACCACGGTGAAAGCCATGGACACCCTCGGGAATGCACTTACAAGGATTTCACGAACGCTAAACCCTGCAGCTTCAATGGAACTGGGGGTGTTATGGTGTTAAGGCAGTGGATCGAGAAGATGGAATCTGTCTTCGAGATCTGTGGATGCCAAGAAGGCAACAAGGTCAAGTTCGCAGCTTGTACCTTCTCTGACAGAGCATTAACATGGTGGAACAGCCATGTTAAGTATCTGACTCTGGTGGTGGCTTATTCCATCAGCTGGGAAAAGTTAAAGGACATGCTGATGAAAGAGTACTGTCCTCGAGGCGAAGTGCAGAAACTCGAGCAGGAGTTCTAGGGTCTGCAAATGGTTGGATCTGACATCACGACCTACACTAATAGGTTCTGTGATCTGGCGAACTTATGCCCTGATATGGTTGCTCTCGAGAGCAAGAAGATCGAAAGGTATATCTGGGGAATATCGCCCCAGATCCAGTCGATTGTGCTAGCTTCCAGGCCTATTACTTTTGATAGTGCCAAGGAACTGGAACAATCTCTCATCGATCAGCGGAAACCTCAGAACCCAACAATCCTTACACCCGAGCCACAAAAGTCCAACCCCGACTTCAAAAAGAAGGGGTGGAATAAGAGGAAAAGATTGGCTTCGCAAGGATCCTCCAATGAACAACTTGTGGCGATCAATGCTGCCATAGTGACTCCTATTGTCCCTGCGAACCCCTTACCAGCAAAGACATATGCTGGAACTCTCTCGAAGTGCACCATGTGCAACTTCCACCACCACGGACCTTGTAGGGAGATGTTCTGCTCTAACTGCAACAGGAAAGGGCACACCGCTCGTTACTGCAAGGCTTCAACAGCTCATGCCGCCCAGGTTTCTAACGCCGGTATAAACCAAACTAGCTACGGATGTGGCGAGGTGGGCCATTACAAGAGGAACTGCCCTAAAGCGGGGCCGGCTGGCAGAGTAGGAAGAGTTATGGCCCTAGGCCACGAGGAAGCAGTAGCTGATCCTACGATAGTTACTAGTACGTTCCTCCTCGATAACTCATATGCTTGCATACTTTTTGATAGTGGAGTCGAGAAAAGTTTTGTAAGTCACAAATTTGCACACCTGCTTAAACAAAAACCATGTGTATTAGATAATCCATTCACGGTAGAAATGGCTAACAGGAAAACAGAGAGTACAAACTGCATATACGTAGGTTGTACCTTAGCTTTAGATGGCCATACTTTCACGATAGATCTCATGCCAGTCACAATTAAATGTTTCGACGTTATCATCGGTATGGATTGGTTGAGTCTTCTTCACGCCGACATCTTGTGCTTTGAAAAAGCAGTTCGCCTTAACCTTCCTAACAACGAAACCCTAATTATCTACGGCGACAAACCTAGTACGAGTCTTCGTATCATTTTGTGCATTCAAGCCCAGAAGTGCTTGCGAAAGGAATATCATGCATTCCTAGCACACGTCGTCGATACCAGTCAAGAACTGAAGGACATCCAGAAAATCCCAGAAGTACGCGACTTTCCCGACATTTTCCCAAAAGAACTTCCCGGTTTACCACCGCAACGCCAAGTCGAGTTCAGAATCGACTTAGTGCCAGGAGCTACCCCAGTAGCCAAATCTCCTTATCGTCTGGGACCAGCTGAGATGCAGGAACTTTCCAGTCAACTTAACGAACTTCTCAAGAAGGGATTCATTCGACCAAGCTTCTCACCATGGGGAGCACCGGTTTTGTTCGTCAAGAAGAAAGATGGATCGTTTCGCATGTGCATCGACTATAGAGAACTCAACAAACTTACCATTAAAAATCGTTATCCTTTGCCCTGCATTGACGATTTGTTTGATCAACTTCAAAGAGCCAACTACTTCTCGAAGATAGATCTGCGATCCGGATATCACCAACTACGAGTGTTAGAGGAGGATGTTCCCAAGACAGCCTTCCGAACTCGTTATGGGCACTACGAGTTTGTAGTGATGCCATTCGGATTAACTAACGTGCCCGCATTATTCATGGATCTGATGAATAGGGTGTGTCGTCCTTACTTGGATCAGTTCGTCATCGTCTTCATAGATGACATACTCATCAACTCTCGAAGTAAGGAGGAACATAGTCAACATCTCCGTAAAATCTTAGAGACATTGCGATCGGAGAAGCTCTACGCGAAGTTCTCAAAGTGCGAATTTTGGATTCGGCGAGCCGAATTTTTGGGCCATGTGGTTAGTGAAGAAGGTATACACGTGGACCCCTCCAAGATCAAAGCCATTGAGAACTGGTCAGCACCAAAGATACCTACTGAAATTCGTCAATTTCTAGGTCTCGCTGGCTACTATCGCAGGTTCATTCAGAACTTCTCCAGCATAGCGGAACCTCTTACAACCCTGACCCAGAAAGGCGTGGCCTTTGACTGGGAAGAGAAACAGGAAAGAGCGTTCCAAACGCTCAAACGAGCCTTGTGCACCGCCCCGATACTATCCCTCCCCGAAGGGATAGAAGACTTCATTGTCTATTGCGATGCATCCAATCAAGGACTCGGATGTGTTCTGATGCAGCGAGGTAAAGTCATCGCTTATGCCTCGAGACAGCTGAAGACACATGAGGTTAACTACACAACCCACGATCTTGAACTAGGAGCAGTTGTGTTTGCTCTGAAGATCTGGCAACATTACTTATATGGTACAAAAAGCACGATCTTTACAGACCATAAGAGTCTACAACACATTTTCGACCAGAAAGAGCTCAACATGAGACAACGACGGTGGGTCGAGCTACTTAGCGATTACGAGTGCGAAATTCGTTATCATCCGGGTAAAGCCAATGTAGTAGCCGACGCCCTAAGTCGGAAAGAATATACTGGTCGTAGAGTCAAATCTTTGACTCTAACAATCCATTCACACTTGTCCATGCAAATAAAGGAGGCTCAGCTCGACGCTTTGAAACCTAAAAATGTGGCGGGTGAATCCCTTAGAGGGATGGATAAGAACTTGGAAGTCAAGAGCGGCGGAGCCTTATACCTCATGGATCGGATCTAGACACCGAAACATAGTGGCTTCAGAGACTTGGTCATGACCGAAGCTCACAACACTCGTTATTCCATCCACCCGGGTTCAGATAAGATGTATATGGATCTTAAAAAGTTATACTGGTGGCCTAACATGAAAGCAGATATTGCTACCTTCGTGAGTAAATGCCTTACTTGCGCAAAGGTCATGGTCGAATACCAGAAACCCTCCGGTCTCTTACAACAACCGGAGATACCATAATGGAAGTGGGAGCGGATCACTATGGACTTCATAACCAAGTTGCCCAAGACGACGGGTGGACTTGATTCCATATGGGTCATCATCGATAGACTAACCAAGTCTGCACACTTCCTACCGATCAAAGAAACAGACAAGATGGAGAAACTTACTAGAACTTACATTAGGGAGATTGTAAGGCTGCACGGTGTTCCTTTATCTATCATCTCAGACCGAGATAGTAGATTCACTTCGAGGTTTTGGCACTCATTACAAAATTCCATAGGAACTAGGTTGGACATGAGTACAGCCTACCATCCACAGACCGACGGGCAAAGTGAGAGAACTATCCAAACTTTAGAAGACATGTTGCGTGCCTGTGTGATTGACTTTGGAAAAGCTTGGGATACCCATTTACCTCTTGTCGAGTTTTCCTACAACAACAGTTATCACATGAGCATAAAGGCAGCTCCATTCGAGGCCCTCTATGGCCGAAAGTGCAGATCCCCTCTGTGCTGGGCTGAGGTGGGTGATACCCAGTTAGCTAAGAGACGAGTTCCTGAAAGCACTCTCACGGGTCCGGAGATCATTCGGGAAACGACAGAGAAGATTTTTCAAATTCGTGAACGATTGAAAGCCTCTAGAGACCGACAGAAAAGCTACGCTGACAAGCGTAGGAAACCATTGGAGTTCCAGGTGGGCGACCGAGTCCTACTGAAAGTCTCACCCTGGAAGGGCTTGATATGCTTTGGAAAGCGTGGGAAGCTCAATCCAAGATACATAGGGCCTTTCGAGATTCTCGCGAGAATCGGCCCTGTGGCTTACAAACTCAATCTACCGCAAGAACTCAGTAACGTACATCCTACCTTCCATGTGTCAAACTTGAAAAAGTGTCTATCCGACGAGACTCTTGTTATTCCAATCGACGAGATCGAGATCAACGAGAGCCTCAACTTCGTGGAGGAACCAGTAGAGATCATGGACCAAGAGGTCAAGCAAACAAAGCAGAGCCGTATCCCGATAGTGAAGGTGCGCTGGAACGCAAAGCGTGGACCGGAATTCACTTGGGAACGTGAGGATCAGATGAAACTGAAATACCCTCACCTTTTCGCTTAGTTATTTGTAACTTCTTATTTGCTTAAATTCTAATTTCAGGACGAAATTCCTTCTAACGGGGGGATGATGTGACAATCTGAAATTTCCATTCTGTACAAACTATATCACTTCAATAGAAGTTATAGCAGTCTCAGTTAATTTTCAGACTTGTTCGTGTAAGTTTGAGTAATTCAGGGTTTACACTTCAGGAAATATCAGGAGAGTGGGTGCACTAGGGTTTTGTGCAACACTATTATTCCAACACTCTATTATATTAGAGATCATTTCTGGAATAAAAATATTTTCTGCCAAAATATCTCAGGACTATAAATAGTTTTCTGAACCAAATTTATTCATTATTCACATTTCCAACTAGAGAAAAGCCATTTTCTCTCTCACGGATCTTCGGGTTTTTATACCAAAACGTGAGTAACTCTTTCTAGTAGTGTTAGAATGCTTATTAGATGCTTATAACATGATTTAGATGGCTAAATCATTAGATCTAGGAGTTTACTCCCCAAGGTGTTCTTGGGCGGTAAACTCCCTAAACGAAGCCAAAACCGACACTTGTGTTATGATAAAGCCTTAGACTCTTATGTATGCATGTTAGGGACAAGAAAGCAAGCCAAAATCCACCCAAGTTTGGGAGTTTACGGCACTAGATTATCATAGGCCGTAAACTCCAAATTCAAACACTAAATGGTACTTTTAAGGCTCCTAAAGCCTTACACAATTACCTAGACTTGTTCCCATTAAATCTAGGGCATTAAACACATCAAAGAAACACAAACAAAGGAGAGTTTACGGCCCAAGTGAATCTTAGGCCGTAAACTCCATTGAAATGGACAAAAGGGTGTTTTTATGACACCTAAAGCCCTAGACCTTTACAAGAAATTGTTACACACTTAAATGAAGGACCAAAACTCACCAAAATCACTTATCAAAGTGAGTTTACGGCCAAGAGAATGCTCTTGGTTCATAAACTCAAAAGAATGGCACCAAAGTGTGCCTACGGTCCTCATTAGCTTTAAACAATTGTCTAGAACATGTCCTTCAAAAGCAAGAGGCTTGAAAACAACAAAAAACACCATATACTTAGAGTTTACGGCCGTAAACTCTAAGGGGAATGGCCTTAGGGCCGTAAACTCCTATTTGGAGTATTTCTAGACCTTAAACCCTTCCAAGGACTTAGCCACCAAGTTAGAATAATTCTAGAAAGCATTTGGGACTTCAAAACACACCAAACACACATGTTTGGGAGTTTACGGCCGTAAACTCAAGAGTTTACAACCGTAAACTCCATGTGTGTTGGTATAAGGGGAGTAAACTCATATATGGGATCCTTTGGAACCCTAAACACAAGTACCTTGTCCCACATTAGCTTAGATGCAATCCTTAGGGCTTATAACACTTATATAAAGTGTTTATTTGTGTCTAGAATATCTTAACATTATCAATTAGTTATTTAAGACTAATTGAATGCATATATGTGTGATTATATGTTCATTAGGATCGTAGTGTGTGTACAAGTCCTCGCTTGACACCTAGCAATCCTATACCGTTCAGTTCATTCCAATCACCAACTACAGGTGAGTTCATACCCCTAATCAATGTTTTAAATGATTTTAAATGCTTTAGTGGGGGGGAATACAAGTAGAAACAAACATGTTACTGTTGGATTAATGTCTAAGTCCATAACTATATTTGGTAAGACTTGACCCGACCCGGCATGGTCCATTTGGGTTGCATACCATCATGCACTTGAATGAGAGAAATAAGACACTTATGGTTATTAATATATTATAAGTTCTAGTATATTAATGATAAGAATAATAAGATTATTTAATTAGTATTGATCAAGAATTAATCTAGGATTAATTAAGTGATCAAAAGAAGACTAATTAAATATATGGGTTGATTGTGTAAATCATCCATACTTGTATAGTGGGCTAATGCTCCATGGATAATCAAGTTGGGCTAAAACCCATAGGATGGTCCATGGATGCTCCATGGTGTATTTGTACCCATGGATCCAAGGAAATGGAAAGCCATGACAATTAAGAGTTTACCCTAATTGTGTAACTATATAAGCATCTTATTATTGAGGAAAAATCGGCCACTAGTAGTATTCAAGAAAGGGCTAGCCGATTTTGGTGAGTGTAGAATTCTCTCAAGTCATTCTAAGTGTTTTGATGATTGTGATTCCATTTGAGGTGTCACACTTGGGGCACTAAGCACTCAAGCTTCATGAAGACTTTCTACATCAAGAGGTATGTATTCTATCTTGTTACATTATTGTTTTGTATGCTAGATTAGGATAATACCTTGGAAGTTCTTATTTGCATGTATAATAGAGAAAACATAGATCCAAGGTATTTAGGGTTGCATGTACACTTAGGAAGTGTTAGAATGCTCAAAACCCAACAGTGGTATCAGAGCCATGTTGTTTTCTGTTATATTGATGCAAATATTTTATTTTCAAAGTTGGAAAAAAAAAACCATGAAGTTCGTCAAATTTTAAGATAATTACTTGTTCTTGTGAAAAACTAATTATTTGTAAAATTTGAATAATTTGCTTTATGAGTTGAATTAGGTCAAATTTAATAAAAGATAAAATAATATGATTATTTTATTAGTTTTAAAAGTTTGATCTAAAAAGTTTTATTTTTTTTTGAAACCTCCATAAGTTATGGATTTGAAAAGGTTTTAAAAAAAAAAATTGATTCAAAGTTTTTTTGGAGTTACAAAATTTGGTGTTAATGTTTTAAAGGATTACATAACTTAAGAATAAGTTATGGATCACCAAAAGTTTTTTGTGTTATCTTGTTTTATGAGTGAATTTGGATTAATGATGAAAATTATGTGATAGTTGGTTTTAATCCAAATTAATCTAAGAATTGATTCAAAAATGTGTTTTTGTAACTTGTCCTCAAGTTATATGAAAAGTCACATTTAAGAATCATAAAACTCATAAAAATTGGCAAAGGTTACAAAATGAAGAGTCTAGTTCTAATTAAATGGTTTTATGACTCCATAACTTGTCCTCAAGTTATGGAGGACCAAGAGTCTCTTCATTTAATAAAATAAAATAAAATAAAAAAAAGTGTAACCTTAATTAATTCCATAAGTTATAAAATAAAGAAAAGTTAATTCTTTTATTAGTTTAAAGTCTTCCATAACTTGTCCTCAAGTTATGGAACTTGAAGAGTTTTTGGATTAAAACTACTTTAAACACATAAGTTATGGAATTAATTAGTTTTGAATAGTTTCAAAACTTGCCCTCAAGTTTTGGAATTTGTAAAGTTTTCACTTATGAATACTTTAATTCCAAGTTAGCCCTTAGAATTTTAAAAGTTAAAATTCAACCCTTATACTTTATAATATTATAAGTTAATAATATATATATATGTATAAGAGTAAAGTCAGTCTTACCGCTAGTACGCCTCATTCACGAAGCCGGTCTATAAGGTGGGTATAAGGTTGTTGCCTATAAAATGGCAACTTAATGGGTGTCCACTCTCACCCACCGCTTGCTTGACTGGTGGAGGGTCGTTAGCCGAACGGGTTTGACAGGACTAGAATTCTCCCTTCATTAAAAGTATTAATGAAAAATACTAAGTAACTAAACTCTTAATAATACCCAATCTTAGTTACTTAGGAAAAATGTGAATAAGGTGCTAATCCATGAAATTACACTTTACACTTTGTCTAAGTCGTTAGTGGAGCGTGTGTGGTTAACCGGCACACTAACTTGGACTTAACAAGGTAGGTAAAGGGTGACTTAATATTTATCATAGTATCGATGGAGCGTGTGTGGTTAACCGGCACATCGATTGAGGGGTAATTTATTAAGGGTACCAAGTGATTTGCATGGTTACTTCACACCTTGTTTTGTGATCCTCGGCATCCCAGTCACAAAACCTGAAGGGCACACTCGAGATTGAAACATGCCTTTGAAAAGTTCAATGAATCTCAAAGATCTAGGAGTTTCAAAACCAATTAAAACCTAATAATACATTTCGTTTATCTTGGTGGAAATTGGTGAATCGTCATTCACCTACCTTCAAATATTTTATAGCTTGGATTACGGCATACCTCTTCTAAGTTATAAAATAGTTTGTTGGGTCCTAGCCTTAATATTTCATATTGGGTGTCATATTAAGGACTTTAAATCAACTATCTTGAATATCTCCCAAAAGATGTCTGGTTTAGACACCTATGATCTTCCCAAATCTCTTGAAACAAGGTTTCCTAATGAAGATGATGTCCCATGGATATCATACTTCTTCACCTCTTCAAATTATTCTCCCTAACCCACAAGTTCTTGAAAAGTTTAAGGTCACTCAGGCCTTATTAGGCAAGGCAAGGTCTAGGTGTGGTCACATCTTGGAGATGTAGTCACATATTGACAAGCCGGGAGAGTTGGGTGTCAAAGTCTTGAGAAAGTTGGTGGTTCAACTACTTTCTAAGTCACATAGTGAGTTCTTTTGGAACACCTATGAAAAAGACTATGACAAGACCCTTAATGATCTTATCTATTTGTTAAGATCAACTTCCTAAAACTTTATGGACATTGACAATGATGACATTGGATATCCAGTAAAGCATTCTCTTCCCAATGGAAAGGGATCGGCTATAGTCAACTCGGTTGACCAAATGGTAAAGAGAAAAGCTAAGTCTGTGATAGTCCTGTGTACCATTATCAAAGGGTCCATATGTTTGTATTGCCAAAGAAAGGGCATTGGTTGCGAAGCTGCCAAATTTACCTAAGGATGTTAAAGTCAATAAGTTTGACTCTACTTCAGGTAAAATCCACTATCTAACTCTGTTAAGTTTCTATTCTGAGATTCTTGATACATGATGTGACCGGGTCGCATGGTGATGGTTTAAGAATCAAAGGAAAGTGAAGAAACTTAAAGGAAGAATATGCTGAATCTGATCGCATAGATGGATTTCTATCGCATAGTTTGAAAAATCGGATTCTTGAGCTACTTCTTAGGAGTTATGAGATATTGCTTAGGAATAGATAACAACAAGTTTTCATATGGATTGTAAGGATAGTTTTTCCGCAAAGTTTTAAAATAAAAGGAAATTTTTGATTTTATTTATTTCAAAATATCCTTACAATGGCATCTGTGGAAATTTTTGTTGCTTATAAGATTCCATTAGTAGCAAGAGTGGAAGTATGAAATTGATTCTTTCATTTGTGGTAATGTCTAAATTTACCAAATAAGGAAAGATTCTCATCACCCAAGTTTCAATTGGACCGGAACTTGGAATCATGCAAGTTGTATAGCATGATGAATGAGAACTTTCAAGTTTTGGAAAATTAAGACTAATTACTTGTTCACATGGATGTGTGAGTCAAGTAAAGGACTTAGGGATCGAGTACACATTCTTGTGCACTGATTAAGTCCACCACTAAAGATCGATAAGAAGAATCAAATAAGGCAGAAGGATAAAAGTTTCTCAAATCTGAAAAGATGGGAGAGTACTTTAGTATCAGTTTTGTGATCATCTTAATGATTAAGAAACCATATCAAAATTAGTTCTCTAAGGAAATCTTAGTGCATTCTTATGACTAAGAAGAGGAACTTGAATTGTTGAAATGGTTAAATCAAGAAGATGAGTCATACTTCGTTCCAATACAAGTCTTAGAGTCATACTCCAAGATTGTCATTTGAGTGACATGTCTTAAAGAAGGTTTAAAACACTTGTCAAATGTAAGAGTAAAAGTGTTCTACTCTTGTACATTTGAAATTGGTAAGTTGTGATGTTTTGGATAAAACAAAGACCAACTTAGGCCAATTGGGTAAAGTGTTTTTCTTGATTAGAATCCGCACTATCTCTTGGATGTTTGACAAGGGAGTCTTAAAGGTCTTGAAAGTCTCAAGAACTAATCAAGAATAAAACCTAAAGTTCTTCTCTAGCACACAATTTGAGGTTTATAATCTATTGTGTTGACATATCAGTGCCCATTCCAGTTAAAGTTGGCTTTGCATATGAGTTCTTAGAGTTCTCAGTTTGTTGCATAACAACTTGGAAGCAATGGCAGGCCCTTGAGCTGCCAGGTGGCAAGAAGTTAAGATTGAGTTCAATCCATATGGTTTTGGATTTGTCATTATCTTTGTCTTGTGATTATGGTTTGACAAATTCATATGGGTAGGAACTCATACACCATATAAATCTAAGTGTCATAAGGTTTCTCTCCGATTCATGAAAATGATGGTGAGGAAACACTTTCACTAAGTAGATTTTATCTAGATAGCAATTGTGATATTTGCATTCTCAAAGTCGTTAGTGGAGCGCGTGTGGTTAACCGGCACACTAACCTGTACTTGTGAGAAGTGGCAAAAAGGTCTAAACATTATGATTACGGCATCCCTCTTCATAATTGTTTAGATACACAAGTGTGCTATCTAAGGGAAGGTGTATGATTTTGATACAACTTTATCAAAACAATCTAGCATCAGAAATCTGAACTTTGGTCAATGAAGTATTGATTTCTAGAAGTCCAGCTGATTTCTGAGTACATGTCAAAGCTAGTGGGAGCATAAGTGTTATGCTAATAATCATCATGTTAGTGGGAGCATGATAATTATGATAAGTATTGCAAGTTAGCAATGTTAATTATAGAAAACAAAAGTTTCAATTGGGAAAAAGTTGTTTTGCTATAATTAAGGGAGAGGAAATTATGCTTCATCTCAAATCTATAAGCTTAGATCGTGAGGTTTTTATCATTTAGTCAAGGATATATATGAATTTCATGTTGGAATGGATCAACATAAGGAAATTTTGTATATGGGTCCATTATTTGCGTTCTAAAATTCGATTATGATTACGGCATCCCTTTTCATAATCTGAATTATGAGAACTTGGCAAATTGAAATGGAAATATTATAGCAAAAGACTGGTTTAGTCTTTATGTAAGACATCATGAATCGTGTCCCATATGCTTCGGATATAGGATCGATTACATGTGCTATATTCATCCGTTCTAAAATTTTCCAAATGCCTGGGGCATTAAGAAGGGAAAAGGTTTAGAACTGGATATGACTAAAAGGATTAAACAATTGTCGAGGACAATCTAAGGTTTACCAAAGATTGGTTGCTCAAGGACAATTGGAAGTATAGTAATAATTCTGGAAGGACCATATTGACATAGTCTGTAAGGAGGCAACTCTTGTTCAGAAGTGATAGTCAAAATGGAATCTGGAAATGTTTCAAAGTTAGAATTTTCACTCTGTGTAAGATTAAGGAAACTTAATGCAAGAAGGATGGTTCCAAGGAGTTGATCTCCTTTGGAATGATCTGTAATGTTTGTTGTCAAGTCTTTATGACTTTGTGCATAATCATTACAAGAGGATCAATGCATATAAGTTTAGAATCTGACAGATTCCAGTAAATGGCATGAATTTGGAATTCTTGCATTTGCAGTAAGGATTTGGGAGTGTGAAAAGAGAATCATTGAAGTTATGTTCAATGGATCTAGTTCACAAAGTAAAGATCATAGACAAACATAGTATGCATACTTAGTGTGTGGCATGACTAGTGTTTTGAAAAAAAACATAGTGTACATGCTTGGAGCATGGGACAACTATTGTTTTAAATTCAAGAATAAAGTTGATAGCTGAAACAGTGTACAATGAATAATGTGTAATCATATGGTGATAAATAAAAGGTGTTTTATTTATGTTCAAAGGGTTGATACCATATTGGATTCAATTATTATTGTGTTTCACTTTGCATGTTTTGACTTCCCGAATAAACTAGGTTATTCTTCCGGAATGACTAAGTTATTCAAACCATCCACAGTCGGTCGTATTTTGGAAGTAGATATGAATTAAGACTGTCATGATGGGTTGTAGAGGTCTAAGGTGTTGGACAAGGCTACAACAATCATGAGTGCTCATAAGTTCTGAGTATTGGATTCAACTCGCGCTCATTGGAATCACTTCATGGATTTTATCACGAGTGATCATGAGACGATAATATCTTATATTCTTCAAACCTAGAGATATGAGTTGTTACTATGAGTTGATAGTACATTGATAGCACGAAAACGCATTTGGTAACTCGGTGCTATAAAACGTGCCTTTGTGTATGATTCAACAAGTAGTAGAACAAGCCATATGAGTCGAAGTTTATCCGTTCCTTTTACCTTCGGGATAAAAGCGATATCTGTGGGCCCCTCGATGATTTGATGATGACAAATGGAAGTGCTCGGCCGGGCCAGGACTGATTTGATTTGTTCAATTAGTCAGTTGTCATAAATCGGAAATCGGGAAACAACAAATGGACAGAGAGAATGATTATAATCCATGTCTCAGTCCATATGATATCTAGAATGGAGGAATATATGATCCCTTATCTAATGGACAAGTCATTGACAAAGGTCAGAGTTCATCGACAAGGTCAGAGTTCGACAGAAGCTTTTGAGAGCTACGATTGCCGGTTGGTTCCTGAAGTCATACGCAATAATAGTTTTAGACTTATCCAAGTGGGAGACTGTTGGATTAATGTCTAAGTCCATAACTATATTTGGTAAGACTTGACCCGACCCGGCATGGTCCATTTGGGTTGCATACCATCATGCACTTGAATGAGAGAAATAAGACACTTATGGTTATTAATATATTATAAGTTCTAGTATATTAATGATAAGAATAATAAGATTATTTAATTAGTATTGATCAAGAATTAATCTAGGATTAATTAAGTGATCAAAAGAAGACTAATTAAATATATGGGTTGATTGTGTAAATCATCCATACTTGTATAGTGGGCTAATGCTCCATGGATAATCAAGTTGGGCTAAAACCCATAGGATGGTCCATGGATGCTCCATGGTGTATTTGTACCCATGGATCCAAGGAAATGGAAAGCCATGACAATTAAGAGTTTACCCTAATTGTGTAACTATATAAGCATCTTATTATTGAGGAAAAATCGGCCACTAGTAGTATTCAAGAAAGGGCTAGCCGATTTTGGTGAGTGTAGAATTCTCTCAAGTCATTCTAAGTGTTTTGATGATTGTGATTCCATTTGAGGTGTCACACTTGGGGCACTAAGCACTCAAGCTTCATGAAGACTTTCTACATCAAGAGGTATGTATTCTATCTTGTTACATTATTGTTTTGTATGCTAGATTAGGATAATACCTTGGAAGTTCTTATTTGCATGTATAATAGAGAAAACATAGATCCAAGGTATTTAGGGTTGCATGTACACTTAGGAAGTGTTAGAATGCTCAAAACCCAACAGTTATTAAATCATTGATATGTATTTTATAACTGTGTTTGTCATCTAACAGATTTCACATACTACAAAATGTGATGCATGAAATGGTTTCAAATCTTAAAAACACATTGTTATCAAAAGTTTTACCTTTGAAATGTATATCAAAATGACCTCAGGTTATTGTTAATCATTGTTCAAAACACATAAGATGTCTTACAAAACCATTTTACATTCTTGAACTAAACTATGCATATACACTTATATTCTTATATATGTATTGATGTTATAGTTTGCATCTTTCATTTAGTTTCCCACACCCGTGAGTAGTAAGAGTGTGTAAACTTAGATGATCAACTAGTTAGATTACAGTAAATTATCATAGGGATAATTTGAAGATAACAAAACATTATTCCTATTACAAGGAATCACACAAGAGTCAGTTCATTCATGAGTCTTTACTAGTACCTTACCTGATACATGAGTACCTTTACATATGTTTACCTGATACATGAACACAATACATGAGTACCTTTACGTTGATACCTTTACCTGTGTATACTTATTTGAATATTTGTATCACGAATTGCGAGGATAATTTATTAGTACCTTCTGTGTAAATTATCTTGCATATCCCCAGTACCTCGGGATATCTAGAATAGGACTCTATCCCCAGTACCTCGGGATATATGGATGGGACTAATCATTCCGGAACCCATCTGTTAGCAACAGTGGGTAATGAACATCTACGGATGCCTACGGTTATTACTTATACTAGGAGTACCTTTACAGGGACTAACCCTTCCTTCCACCTGCTGCTACTACAGAGGACAATTGGACAATCTTCGGATGTTCATTAGGTTATATAGGTCGTGTTAACCCTAGTACCTTGGGATAGCAGTTACCTAGGCTGTGCTGGTCGTAGTACCCAGTGACAACACTTACAGTAGTACATTTTCATGTTTACTTTATTTTATGATACTTTCACATAAACGACGAGTTAGACTAAGTACTTCGGTACTAAACAATTAAAGGAAAACTATCATTTTACAAACAAAACATTCGGGTCTTGGTAGAAGACTACATTGTCATAAACAAAACATTCGGGTCTTGGTAGAAGACTACATCTCAAACTGATAGAAAATAAGGGATTTTCTAGGGTTTTTCATACTTACATCAACATTTTCATTTAACGATTTACATGGCCTTCATAACAGATTTTCACAAACAAGGCAATGACACTTATATACTTATGAATTCACCAACTTTAAAGATGATACTCGCTTTCAAAATAACTTGTATTCTCAGGTCATCAGCAGACAGGTACGGAGGCCATGTTTTGAGAAGACGGAGCAGACAAGTCTCGTCTTTTATTTTGATTGTATATTTTTGGTGTCTTACTACAATGAAAGAACACACATGTATTAAAACTTTAATTATAATGCAATGGATGATGTTGTTGCTTGTTTATTATATTACACTATTGTGATACTGTACATGACGTCCTCCACCCCTGAACGTTTCCGCCATTCGTGGTTTTGGGGTGTGACAGATTGGTATCAGAGCATTTTTTATAGTGAATATAGTATATCAACCCATAAAAGATATACTAACTATAAATACATGGGATTAAAACACTCTGTCTAAGAGTTATACTTTTAAATAATAAAATATTTAACAAAGTATACGTGCCTGCATTCAAACTAAAACCAGTGTCACAATGACAAGAACAAAAGTATTACGATTGTTGAATATCACAAGTAAGCCTGGGAATATATGGTCAGTCTTGGGAATGGCATAGCCTGATCAACTATGCTGGTCCAAGGAGTGATTAGCATATGCCCAAGAATGGTTGTGATGTGGCAACAAGTCTAAAAACTTACCAACACAACCATAAAGAAATACCATAGGGGTATTTGGTCTTACTGTAATTATCTTAGTTAGTTCGTCTATTTTAGCTATTCTATTTTAGCTATTTCTTATATCCCTTTTCTCGCGTAGATTAAAATGGCTGGATTTCACCATGGCGATCCGTACTTCCCGAACCAAGGCAATGCTGGTTGGCTAGAGGCAGAGCTAGAAGATGATCACCCAATCCCTTTGAATGATCACCATGCTGAGGGCATTTTCGATAGTTCTGACTCGGAGCCAGAAGTCAACAACCTACCGCCAGCTGCTCAAAATCCAAACCTAAACCCCCGCCCTGTGTTTCAAGGACCCACACCCTTGTGGGCCATTAACTTGACTGAATGGAGTCAGGAACAAGGTCAGCCCATTCCCTACAATGGCGACCGAAGTTTCTACAACCTCACTGAAGGAGGTTCTGCTGATAGAGTCCTACCAATCATGGTGCGTAGGATTTCTCGGAACACGATAATGGCTCAGGCGACTATCAATCAAGTTTTGGAAGTTGACGTTAACTCTGGTGTTAACACTGTCTACATTCGCCAACTAGAGTGTGCTCATGAAAGGACTCTGGTCCGCAATGCAAATCTGCAAAGGGAACTTGCTGAAACCCGAGCTGAAGTTAGAGAACTTCGAGCTCAACAAGCAAGGTCGGACAGGCGTATAAGGGACATTGAACGTCTACTGTCGGGATCGAGGACTCATGCTAGCAGTTCTCGTCGCCGATAGGATATCGTCAACTCGTCTTTTGGATATAACCTAGTTTATGTAAAACTTTGGTCTAATTTCCTATCTGTATAAATCTTAGACCTGTTAGGTCTTGATCTAGTCTTAATTCTGTCAAAATTTTCCATCTTGGTTGATGTAAGGCCTACTTCTAGGCCATTTTTCCCGAACTTGTTACATCTGTAATTCCATTATTATTGATGGATATCAAATCTTATAAAAATTATTATCCAACTGCTATCTTCTTCATTTAGTCATATTATTCTTTCTGTTGTTGGACTATGGGGATTTAGTCCATGAGACACATTCATTTGTCATTTATTCTTATCCATGTCGTCATCTTTTAAACGTATAGTTAAAGATGCCGCCACGCAGGAATCCAAGGCGAAACCCAAACAACGAAGCACCAATACCACCATCTCCACCACCGCCTGTACCTCTTCAGCCATCAAATCCTTTTGATGCCAACATGTTCCAGGCAGCTTTCACAGCAGCAGTTGCAGCTGCTGTGTCAGCAATCAATGCTCCTGCCCCTAGTGGATCAGGAACAGGTGCACCACCCTCGAACCACGGCGAAAGCCATGGACACCCTCGGGAATGCACTTACAAGGATTTCACGAACGCTAAACCCTGCAGCTTCAATGGAACTGGGGGTGTTATGGTGTTAAGGCAGTGGATCGAGAAGATGGAATCTGTCTTCGAGATCTCTGGATGCCAAGAAGGCAACAAGGTCAAGTTCGCAGCTTGTACCTTCTCTGACAGAGCATTAACATGGTGGAACAGCCATGTTAAGTATCTGACTCTGGTGGTGGCTTATTCCATCAGCTGGGAAAAGTTAAAGGACATGCTGATGAAAGAGTACTGTCCTCGAGGCGAAGTGCAGAAACTCGAGCAGGAGTTCTAGGGTCTGCAAATGGTTGGATCTGACATCACGACCTACACTAATAGGTTCTGTGATCTGGCAAACTTATGCCCTGATATGGTTGCTCTCGAGAGCAAGAAGATCGAAAGGTATATCTGGGGACTATCGCCCCAGATCCAGTCAAGTGTGCTAGCTTCCAGGCCTATCACTTTTGATAGTGCCAAGGAACTGGCACAATCTCTCATCGATCACCGGAAACCTCAGAACCCAACAATCCCTACACCCGTGCCACAAAAGTCCAACCCCGACTTCAACAAGAAGGGGTGGAATAAGTGGAAAATAGGGGCTTCGCAAGGATCTTCCAATAAACAACTTGTGGCGATCAATGCTGCCACAGTGACTCCTGTTGTCCCTGCGAACCCCTTACCAGCAAAGACATATGCTGGAACTCTCCCGAAGTGCACCAAGTGCAACTTCCACCACCACGGACCTTGCAGGGAGATGTTCTGCTCTAACTGCAACAGGAAGGGGCACACCGCTCGTTACTGCAAGGCTTCAACAGCTCATGATGCACAGGTTCCTAACGCCGGTATAGGCCAAACTTGCTACGGATGTGGCGAGGTGGGCCATTACAAGAGGAACTGCCCTAAAGCGGGGCCGGATGGCAGAGTAGGAAGAGTTATGGCCCTAGGCCACGAGGAAGCAGTAGTTGATCCTACGATAGTTACTGGTACGTTCCTCCTCGATAACTCATATGCTTGCATACTTTTCGATAGTGGAGCCGAGAAAAGTTTTGTAAGTCACAAATTTGCACACCTGCTTAAACAAAAACCATGTGCATTAGATAATCCATTCACGGTAGAAATGGCTAACGGGAAAACAGAGAGTACAAACTGCATATACGTAGGTTGTACCTTAGCTTTAGATGGCCATACTTTCAAGATAGATCTCATGCCAGTCACAATTAAATGTTTCGACGTTATCATCGGTATGGATTAGTTGAGTCTTCTTCGCGCCGACATCTTGTGCTTGGAAAAAGCAGTTCGCCTTAACCTTCCTAACAATGAAACCCTAATTATCTACGGCGATAAACCTAGTACGAGTCTTCGTATCATTTCGTGCATTCAAGCCCAGAAGTGCTTGTGAAAGGAATATCATGCATTCCTAGCACACGTCGTCGATACCAATCAAGAACTGAAGGACATCCAGAAAATCCCAGCAGTACGCGACTTTCCCGACATTTTCCCAGAAGAACTTCCCGGTTTACCACCGCAACGCCAAGTCGAGTTCAGAATCGACTTAGTGCCAGGAGCTACCCCAGTAGCCAAATCTCCTTATCGTCTGGCACCAGCTGAGATGCAGGAACTTTCCAGTCAACTTAATGAACTTCTCAAGAAGGGATTCATTCGACCAAGCTTCTCACCATGGGGAGCACCAGTTTTGTTCGTCAAGAAGACATATGGATCGTTTCGCATGTGCATCGACTATAGAGAACTCAACAAACTTACCATTAAAAATCGTTATCCTTTTCCCCGCATTGACGATTTGTTTGATCAACTTCAAGGAGCCAACTACTTCTCGAAGATAGATCTGCGATCCGGATATCACCAACTACGAGTGTTAGAGGAGGATGTTCCCAAGACAGCCTTCCGAACTCGTTATGGGCACTACGAGTTTGTAGTGATGCCATTCGGATTAACTAACGTGCCCGCATTATTCATGGATCTGATGAATAGGGTGTGTCGTCCTTACTTGGATCAGTTCGTCCTCGTCTTCATTGATGACATACTCATCTACTCTCGAAGTAAGGAGGAACATAGTCAACATCTCCATAAAATCTTAGAGACATTGCGATCAGAGAAGCTCTACGCGAAGTTCTGAAAGTGCGAATTTTGGATTCGGCGAGTCGAATTTTTGGGCCATGTGGTTAGTGAAGAAGGTATACACGTGGACCCCTCCAAGATCAAAGCCATTGAGAACTGGTCAGCACCAAAGACACCTACCGAAATTCGTCAATTTCTAGGTCTCGTTGGCTACTATTGCAGGTTCATTCAGAACTTCTCCTGCATAGCGAAACCTCTTACAACCCTGACCCAGAAAGGCGTGGCCTTTGACTGGGAAGAGAAACAGGAAAGAGCGTTCCAAACGCTCAAACGAGCCTTGTGCACCGCCCCGATACTATCCCTCCCCGAAGGGATAGAAGACTTCATTGTCTATTGCGATGCATCCAATCAAGGACTCGGATGTGTTCTGATGCAGCGAGGTAAAGTCATCGCGTATGCCTCGAGACAGCTGAAGACACATGAGGTTAACTACACAACCCAGGATCTTGAACTCGGAGCAGTTGTGTTTGCTCTGAAGATCTGGCGACATTACCTATATGGTACAAAAAGCACGATCTTTACAGACCATAAGAGTCTACAACACATTTTCGACCAGAAAGAGCTCAACATGAGACAACGACGGTGGGTCGAGCTACTTAGCGATTACGAGTGTGAAATTCGTTATCATCCGGGTAAAGCCAATATAGTAGCCGACGCCCTACGTCGGAAAGAATATACTGGTCGTAGAGTCAAATCTTTGACTCTAACTATCCATTCACACTTGTCCATGCAAATAAAGGAGGCTCATCTCGACGCTTTGAAACCTGAAAACGTGGCGGGTGAATCCCTTAGAGGGATGGATAAGAACTTGGAAGTCAAGGGTGGCGGAGCCTTATACCTCATGGATCGGATCTGGACACCGAAACAGGGTGGCTTCAGAGACTTGGTCATGACCGAAGCTCACAACACTCGTTATTTCGTCCACCCGGGTTCAGATAAGATGTATCTGGATCATAAGAAGTTATACCGGTGGCCTAACATGAAAGCAGATATTGCTACCTTCGTGAGTAAATGCCTTACTTGCGCAAAGGTCAAGGTCGAATACCAGAAACCCTCCGGTCTCTTACAACAACCGGAGATACCATAATGGAAGTGGGAGCGGATCACTATGGACTTTATAACCAAGTTGCCCAAGACGACGGGTGGACTTGATTCCATATGGACTCTATCCCCAGTACCTCGAGATATATGGACGGGACTAACCTTTCCGGAACCCATCTGTTAGCAACAGTGGGTAATGAACATCTACGGATGCCTATGGTTATTACTTATACTAGGAGTAGCTTTATAGGGACTAACCCTTCCTTCCACCTGCTGCTGCTACAGAGGACAATTGGACAATCTTCGGATGTTCATTAGGTTTTATAGGTCGTGTTAACCCTAGTACCTTGGGATAGCAGTTACCTAGGCTGTGTTGGTCCTAGTACCCAGCGACAACACTTACAGTAGTACATTTTCTTGTTTACTTTATTTTGTGATACTTTCACATAAACGATGAGTTAGACTAAGTACTTCCGTACTAAACAATTAAAGGAAAACTATCATTTTACAAACAAAACATTCGGGTCTTGGTAGAAGACTACATTGTCATAAACAAAACATTCGGGTCTTGGTAGAAGACTACATCTCAAACTGATAGAAAATAAGGGATTTTCTAGGGTTTTTCATACTTACATCAACATTTTCATTTAACGATTTACATGGCCTTCATAATAGATTTTCACAAACAAGGCAATGACACCTATATACTTATGAATTCTCCAGCTTTAAAGCTGATACTCGCTTTCAAAATAACTTGTATTCTCAGGTCATCAGTAGACAGGTACGGAGGCCAGGTTTTGAGAAGACGGAGCAGACAAGTCTCGTCTTTTATTTTGATTGTATATTTTTGGTGTCTTACTACAATGAAAGAACACACATGTATTAAAACTTTACTTATAATGCAATGGATGATGTTGTTGCTTGTTTATTATATTACACTGTTGTGATACTGTACATGACGTCCTCCACCCCTGAACGTTTCCGCCGTTCGTGGTTTTGGGGTGCGACAGTATATAACTAGCGAGCAAACTTCAACCACCACCTTGCCTCTGGCTAGTGTGACCTCGTTGGTTTTCCTACTTCCCTTTCTATCTCGTATGCAATCGATTCATAATTAGTTGCAATTCTGGTTGTATCATTGGTTTCCCCTAATGGTCTTCGCCCCTAAGAGTTATCAAGCTTGGATGCGTAAGGGATCTACTCTACTTGTGCAAGAAATGGTTGGGTAAAGCAAGTGTGGAGGTGAGAGGGTGAATGTGATTATCAGGTTTCTAGAGACATGGAGGCTGTAGCGGAGGAGGTGTGTTGGGAAGATGAAAAATCGATGGAACAAATGGATAGATGACAATGGAGGTCAACGTCTTCGGCCTCTTTGATGATAGTCGACGGCTGGAGCGTTTCCATGGTTAATTTGTAAACATTAGAGAGTTGACGTCGGCGGAGAAGGCGGTGGATATAAGCAAATTGGTGTTCTTGAAGGATTCCATTGGACTGTAAAAATAATGAAACAAACAGTTGAAATGTGTCCCACTGATGAAGACCAGATTTGACCGTTTTAAAATATAAGTTGAAGTCGATGAGCAGTACAAAGCTGGTTCAAGAGTATTGTTTATAAGTGTAACAACCCGTTACTTTTCAAGTCAAATCCAACAAATAAAATTTCGAGTTTTATTTATTTCGATAGGTCTGTGAGGGGTAGAAAATAATATAAGTTATATAAATAATGTTTACATAAGTTTTTGGTATGAAAAACACTCGAAAATCAACGTGTTTGCCATCGAAACCGAAAACCCTCGCACCAGAACCCTTTTCGGTCGAAAACCATAGGAACGAAACCTTATTTCGGCCGAAATCTCTTTCCCAGCCGAAACCCCAACCGTATATAAGTTTTTCCTTCGAAAACATAACCACTTCTCACCGTTTACAATTGAAAACACTCTCATTTTGCTCCCAAACATCATCCAAGAACATTCATACCTTCAACTGAAAACCTTCAAATCTTTAAATCTTTATCAAAAACACCAAGAGCACCAAGAAAATTCTTCAAACCTTCAAGTGACCGAAAACAACGAGGACCAAGAACATGTGTTCGACCGAAAACCGTTTTCGGTCGAGAACCCCTTGGAACTGAAAACTGTCTTCAACACTTATACAATTCTCGGTAATTATTCCTAACACAAAACAAGTGTTTTCTAACACTTTAATTAATAGTTTCGCTAATTTAAATATGATTATTTGTTAACTATTATTAGGATACCGTTAACTCCACGCACCTCAATTTGGGGATCATCTCTAAAGCACCATTATCATTACACAAACATATACTAGAGGTGAGTTCATACCCCTACCTTTTCAATGTTTTTTATGCTTTTAGGGGGAGAATACGAATAAAACACAAGGACTTTGTGTTTATACAAACCATTTTAACAGTTTTAAAACCTTTGCAAGCAATTCAAAACGAGTATTCGCTACATTTCATAATATAAGAATATATATATATATCTATATATATATATATATATATATATATATATATTCTTATATTTTAACCCTTTTGTAACATGTCGAGCATAAGGGTGTTATATTTTCATACAATTAATTTGAAAACGTTTTCAGTACACTACAGAACATTACAGTTAAACTATAATTGGTATAGTTTGGAAATCACTACACTATTTTACTAAATACAATAAACAGAACAAGAACATTTATTCAAACTATAATAGGTATAGTTTGGGAAGCACTACTCTAATACATTGATACAAGTATACACTACTAAAATAATTATTTAAGTAAAATTATTTTACCTTACAAAGTACATTATTACAAGGCGATACATACAGTTTCTAGTACAAGAGAACACTACAACACTACACATAGTTAATACAGGGCTATGAGGAACTACTTCAATTGTACCCATCGGGGTATGGAACTAAATCCAATATAGTCTAACCAGAGTCTCTTCGAGGGAGAGCGTCAGATTTGTATATAGATCTATATGGGAATGACACTCCTACACCTGAACAACTAGCTACAGTTAGGCCGGCAGATCTGTGCTGACAATTGTCATAACTTTCAGACACCTGAAGAACGTCGTAGAGGTCAATAGCTCATATCAAGCATGGTTATATGAAACTCACAACAATATAACTAAAACATATGTTTATGGGAGTAATATTACTTCAATGGTTTTATTGTATTTAATGAAACTAAAATGATACACTACTTTACACTACAACTGGTGGTATCTAGGCATACATACAAAGTGTAGTACACTATTTACTAGTATAGGGTACTCTAATACAGCATACAATTATAAGGAATACACATGAAATAGTTTATCTATTTACAATACTACATTACATTCACTATAGAAAATATTGGATTTTTAGAGAAACACACTAGCAGTTTCAAAGTACAAAGACAAGCTTCCTATCACTAAACATACTTATGCACTCACCAAATTAAATGTTGATACACTTTCAAAATCACTTGTATTCTCAAGAAATCACTTGTATTCTCAGGGAATCAGTAGACAGGTATACATGCAAGGTTTTGAGAAGATGGAGCTTTATAGAGTCTCGTCTTTTATACTTTTTTTATACACTTTTGATGTCATGCAAACTATGTTATGAACATATGTAAATACAATATTTTATTAATGTAATGGTTGTGTTTGCTTTGATTACTATTATACAATTATTGTGATATTGTACATGATGTCCTCCGCCCCCTAAACGTTTCCGCCGTTCCGGTTTGGGGGTGTGACAGATTGGTATCAGAGCATTGTTTATAGTGAACTAAGTATATCAAACCTTACAAGATATACAACTATAAACACTATGGGGCTGGAGTGCTCTGAACTAAAAGTATGCTTTTAAAAATATAAGTATTTTACAAGAAGTATATAAGTTTGCATACACACTAGAAGCAATATCATTGTAAGAACTACATAAAAGTATTTAGGATGAGTCAGACACTACGGTTAAACTTGAATAGTTATGTAGGCATATCTGGGATAAATATAAACTGGTCAGCTATATTTGTCCGAGATATAACCGACATGTGTTTGGGAGTGACTGTGGTGTTGCGATAAGTCTAAAACTTACCAAACTCTATACAAAGGAAACAATAGAACCAAACATGTAGTTAAAATACTATAGGAGTATTTTATGGCACTATAACACTACATAGATTCATTACAAGTATTACTAATTCTCATAATTGACAATCTGCGATTATTTACTCATTTTAGTAAATCTCTATTGTAAATCGCTAGTAGAGCATTATAGAAATCAAGTTATGATACGTTTAGGACTAAGATATATCTTGTTCAATAATACCTGACTCATAACCAATATAGAGGACTTATCCTCATTTCCTCTTGAATCTTTTTAGAAAAAGATGCCTTCCAAGAAGTCCAACAGGAAGAAAACCAACCCTCCAAAAAATCCACCACTGCCACCACCTCCTCAGTATGACCCTGTTGTTTTCCAAACAGCAGTGATAGCCGTTGTGGCTGCCGCTATGTCGCAGATCCATGCAAGTGGTACTAGCAGGGAAGGTAGTGGTGCCAACCCTTCCAACCAAGGAGATAGTCACGGACACCCAAGGGAGTGCTCCTACAAAGATTTCACCAATGTTAAACCTCGATCTTTTGATGGAAATGGAGGTGTCATTGCCTTGACCCGTTGGTTCAAGAAGATCGAATCAGTATTTGAAATCTACGCATGTCCAAAGACGAGCAAAGTGAAGTTTGCAGCATGCACTTTCACAGATTGAGCCCTCGCTTGGTGGAATAGCTAAGTCAAGTCCCTGACTCTTCCAATAGCAAATGCTATGAGTAAATGATTAAATTTATGGCTAACAAAGCTCCTATAGCAAATGCTATGAGTAAATGATTAAATTTATGGCTAAGTCAAGTCCCTGACTCTTCCAATAAGTCAAGTCCCTGACTCTTCCAATAGAAAATGCTATGAGTTGGGATTATTTGAAGGATCTCATGTTAGCAGAATATTTCCCGTGGGGCGAGATGCAAAAGCTAGAGCAGGAGCTCTGGAGCCTGAAGATGAAGGGCTCTAATATTGCTGCAGACACTGTTAGGTTCAGTGACCTGGCTCTACTATGTCACGGGATGGTCACTCCGGAGAGCAAGAAAGTGGAGAGATTTATATGGGGAGAAACTCCCCCAACGCAAGGAAATGTCCTAGCTGCCAATCCAATCACGTTTGACAGTGCCAAAACGTCTAGAACAGACATTAATAGATCACGGAGATCACCAAGAATCTGTGTCATCCGCTCCCGAACCACCTAAAGAAGGGGGTGGAAACAAGAAATTTTGGAACAAGAGAAAAGGGTAGTCATCTCAAGAGCCCTCAAAGAAGCAGAAAACAGTGGCAATCCACGCTGTTACCATTCCTGTTGTTGTTCCCACTACTCAAGCACCTACCAGTCGATATGTTGGAACCCTCTCGAGGTGCGACAAATGCAATTTCCATCACCACGGACCTTGTCGGGAGATGCAATGCACTATCTGCAATAAGAAGGGGCATATCGCCCGCTTCTGCAAGACGCCAATGCAGCCTAAAGATCAGACCTACGGAGCTGGAATAGGCCAGGCCTGTTATGGTTGTGGTGAGACCGAGCATTACAAGACAGATTTCCCTAAAGCAAGAAATGTTAGAAACATGGGGAGAGTGCTGACAATGGACCAGGAGGAGGCTATAGCAGATCCCACCGTAGTCTCGGGTACATTCCTTCTCGACAAATCTTATGCATACATACTATTTGATAGTAGTGTAGATAGGAGCTTTGTTAGCCATAAATTTAATCATTTACTCAAACACAAACCACAACCACTACACGAAACATTCACTGTCCAAATGGCTAACGGGAAGAAAGAAAGCACTAACGATATATTCATAGGTTGTACCCTCACTCTAAACGACTATTTTTCCCAATTGACCTTATGTCGGTCTCCATAAAAAGCTTTGACGTCATTATTGGCATGGACTGGTTGAGTCCTCATCGTGCTAACATCCTTTGCTATGAAAAAGCCATTCGCCTCAATCTGCCAAGTGGTAAATCCCTCGTTATATACAGCGACAAACTCAGTTCGAACCTTCACATCATTTCATGCTTCAAAGCCCAAAAATACCTAAGGAAAGAGTGTCATGCATTCCTAGCCCATGTTTTCAACGAGAAACAAGAAGTAAAAGACCTCGAGAGCATTCCCTAAGTCTGTAATTTTCCTCATATTTTCCCCGAAGATCTTCTAGGAATTCCTCCCAAACGCCAAGTTGAGTTTCGAATCAACTTGATTCCTGGAGCTACCCTCATAGCCAAATCCTCTTATCGCCTAGTGCCAGCAGAAATGCAAAAATTATCCAGCCAATTAAGTGAGCAGCTCAGAAAGGGATTCATCAGGCCGATCTCTTCACCCTGGGGAGCATCGGTCTTATTTGTGAAAAAGAAAGATGGATCGTTCTGTATGTGCATAGACTACTACGAACTGAACAAGCTCACTATTAGGAACCGATACCCTCTCCCGCGAATAGATGACATCTTCAATCAACTCCAAGGAGCCAGCTACTTTTCAATAATAGACCTGAGATCATGGTATCACCAATTATGAGTCCATGAGAGTGATGTTCCCAAACCAACATTTCAAACTCGTTATGGTCACTGTGAATTTGTAGTAATGCCCATTGGTCTAACAAACACACCCGCGATATTCATGGATTTAATGAATCAGGTGTGCTGACCCTTCTTAGACAAATTCGTGATAGTTTTCATAGAAGATATACTTATCTATTCACGAAGCAAGGAAGAACATTGTCAGGACTTGAGACAAGTCTTAGAAACCTTAAGGACGGAAAAGCTTTACGCAAAGTTCTCAAAGTGTGAATTTTGGATTAGGAAGGTAAAATTCCTTGGTCACGTGGTCAGCGAAGAAGGAATACACATGGACCCTTCCAAAATAAAGATGATAGAGAACTAGTCAGCACCCATAACGCCTTTAGAAATCCGTCAATTTCTAGTACTTGATGGCTACTACCGCAGGTTCATACAAAACTTCTCCAAAATCGCTAAACCGCTTACTACCCTGACTCAGAAGGGTGTAACTTTTAGTTGGGGAGAAAAACAAGACATTGTGTTCCATACACTAAAGCAAGCCCTGTGCAGCGCACCTATCTTGTCTCTTCCAGAAGGGACATAAGATTACATTGTATACTATGATGCATCCAATCAAGGACTAGGTTGTGTGCTTATACAGTGAGGAAAAGTTATTGCTTATGCCTCGAGACAGCTAAAGACACATGAGGTCAACTACCCCACTCATGATCTTGAGTTAGGAGCGGTAGTATTTGCTCTGAAGATCTGGAGACATTACCTCTACGGTACTAAGTGCACTATTTTCATCGACCACAAAATCCTTGAACACATCTTGGATCAGAAGGATCTTAACATGAGACAGCGACGATGGGTAGAACTACATAAAGATTACGAATGCGAAATTTGCTATCATCCCGGTAAAGCTAATGTAGTACTCGATGCCCTTAATCGAAAGGAGTACTCAAGTCGTAGAGTGGATGTGACATCCCCAAAATCACGGCCAGAAAAAACCGGTTTGTTTATGCTTTGATTAAAAATCAGAGTAACATTTTAAATGAAAGTGTTGCGGAATTTGTCCCAAAACAAAATATGATAACGATTTATCAAAAGCATTTCCATAGAAATGTATTTCATTAAAAGACTTGGGATGTCATGTTCGTACAGATCAAAAGCATAAACAGTACAATATAAGCCTTACTACATTATTTCATATCTACAGGCCTATATCCGTAATCCCTCATCCAACATCATATCTATGCTCAAGCGCCACTACCTGTAATACATAAAACTGAGTGGGTCAGGCTTGGGATCCTGGTGAGCACATAGGGTTTTCAACTCACAATAAATAAGTTTATTAGCTTCATTAAATTAAACAAACCCGATTACCCATTCCCGTTATCCTCACATTACGTCCCTAAGCATCTATCATAAGGGACCTATCCTAAGGATTATCATCGGGACGGACACTACTGCTAAGGGGATTCCTCAACAATAAATGTCCTTAAGGCAACCATGTGGGGGATGGAGTACATCTGGTGAGCACACAGTTCAAATAAACACACAGTTCGAATAAACACCTACAGGTTGCGAGCCTGCTAGTGTTCCACTGGACTGTCTAGAATAGTCCGTGGTCGTCATCTATACTCCGCTAGATGACTAGATCATCAATAACATCTATAACGAGGCCTCTCATTATTTCATTTTATCACACAGCAACTAATACATCTACCCATGTTTTACCCCAACATTTTCGTAGATATAAAATAAATATATAGTTTAAATCTTTGAAAACATGTATAAAAATGTTCATCTAGCATAGATAGCAAGTATTCAGGTAATATGCACACATAGCACGTAATTTATATAAAATACTTCATATCTATGTGTAAGCTGAAAGTAACTATGCACTCACAACACGTAATATATATAAATACTTCATATCTATGTGTAAGCTGAAAGTAACTATGCACTCACAACACGTAATATATATATATATATATATATATATATATATATATATATATATATATATATATATATATATATATATAATACTTCATATCTATGTGTAAGCTGAAAGTAACTATGCACTCACAACACGTAATATATATATAAATACTTCATATCTATGTGTAAGCTGAAAGTAACTATGCACTCACAACACGTAATATATATAAATACTTCATATCTATGTGTAAGCTGAAAGTAACTATGCACTCACCTGGTAAGGTAGTGACCCGGCACTCGGACAGCTCTTCGTTACTTCTTAAAACAATTTTTCCTTGACCAAAACCTTGTATTAATACCACTAGAGTTTAGTTTTAACGTTAATCGCGACTAATTAATAGTCTAGCTTTTATTACTATTATATAAGCGTTAAATAACACTCAATATAACTCATAATAATAGCCCAAATAATTATTTTAAGGTCCTAATAATGTTACTATAATTAAATAAAATCTATATTAAATATAGTATAGGCGTAACTCACTTACAATGGGTCTTTATTAAAAACCGGGCTTCGCTGGAGCAGCGTTTCCGAGCCGAAAGCTTTTCTTCTCGGAGCCGTCGGGCGCTCCGGGGCTTTCTTCTCGTGATAGGGAGGTTCCCTAGACTTGGGAGGGGTTTAGGGAGGCTAGAGAGAAGTTACAGAGAGAAAGAGAGGCTTATGGTGTGAAGAAAATATGAGGAGTTCACCCTTGTATTTATAGGAGTTTTATAGTAAAGTAGTCTCTAAGCTTCGTCCGTAACTTTTGCATACGAGCTCCGTTTTTGTCTGTCTTTTTACCGTTGAGTTCCTATTAATGAGATCTTCAACTTTCATTTAGATCTCGTTAGCTAATTCTCATTCTATCTCGGATTTACAAAACTGTATCGAATTCGTCGCGCTCGAAAAGTAGAGACTAAGCTTCGTCCATAACTTTCGCATATGAGTTCCGTTTTTGTCTGTCTTTTTACCATTGAGTTCCTATTAATGAGATCTTCAACTCTCATTTAGACCTCGTTGGCTAATTCTCATTCTATCTCGGATTTACAAAACTGTATCGAATTCGTCGCGCTCGAAAAGTAGGAACTAAGCTTCGTCCATATCTTTCGCATACGAGCTCTATTATCGATGTTCTTTATATCCACGCATTGGTATTTACGAGTACTACAACTTTCATTTAGATCCCGTCGGCTAAAAATCGACCGATCTAAAATTCAGATTTCGGGCTGTGCACTACTATGCTAAATCTTAGAAAAATCATAACTTCCTCATACGAAGTCAGATTTGGGCGTTCTTTTTATTGATGTTCTTAGTTTAACATATTCTACGACTTTCGTTTAGAGCGCTAAGGCTAAATCTCGCTTTATCGTAAATTCACTATTTACGCTTCCCGGTATCGTGCCGATTCTGTCGCGAAACTTCGACGGGTCATAACTTCTTCATTATAACTCGGATTTCGGCGTTCCTTATATGCACGAAAACCTTGAGACATATTCTACAAATTTATGTAGAGATATCGGGATTATCTCACACTTTAATTTTGACGTTCATTTTTATTTTTTATTAATTATACATTTATAATTAAATAGTAAACACATAAACACACATAATTCACATAATACTCAAATATTTCATCTTTATTACTTCAAAAAGAGTTACAAGAGTTGACCTAGACTATTACATTGACAAAAATGCTTAGCCCTGAAACCCGAGCGTTACAGTGGAGGCAATAACCATGGCAATCCATTCACATCTATACACTCAAATCAAGGAGGCTTAGTTAAAGGCTTTGAAGCCGGATAATGTGGCAGATGAAGCCCTAAGAGGAATGGAAGTCAACTTAGAAATTAAAGATGATGGGGTTTGTTACTTCATGAATCGGATCTGGACACCGAAGATTGGTGGATTCTGAGAGGTTGTCATGAATGAAGCCCACAAGACACGATACTACATTCATCCAGTTTCAGATAAGATGTATTTGGATCTCAAGAGATTGTATTGGAGGCCGAACATGAAAGTCGAGATTGCTACCTTTGTGGGAAAGTGCCTAACTTGTGCCAAAGTCAAGGTAGAATATCAAAAGCCCTCGGGTTTACTTCAACAACCAGAGATACCTGAGTGGAAGTGAGAGCGAATTACAATGGATTTCATAACCAAGTTGCCCATGACCCTAGGTGGTCATGACACCATTTGGGTAATCGTTGACAGATTAACCAAGTCTGCCCACTTCCTACCAATTAAGGAGTCAGACAAGATGAAGAAATTGACCAGAACTTACATCAAAGAGATTGTACGACTGCACGGTGTGCCAATCTCTATTACCTCTGATAGAGACAGTAGATTCACCTCAAGATTTTGGGAGTCGCTATAGAAATATTTGGGGATTAGGCTGGATATGAGCATAGCCTACCATCCACAAACCGCAGGCAGAATGAGAGAACTATACAAACCCTAGAAGACATGTTGAGAGCATGTGTGATTGACTTTGGTAAAGCAAGGGATACCTATTTTCCACTAGTCGAGTTTTCATACAACAATGGCTAACACTCTAGCATCAAGGTTGCCCCGTTCGAAGCCATATATGGTCACAAGTGCAGATCCCCTCTGTGATGGGCCAAAGTAAGAGACACACAACTAGCTAGAGGCCAAGTTCCTAACAACACTCTCAGTAGCCCAGAAATCATTTGGGAAACCACAGAAAAGATTGTCCAAATCCGAGAACGACTAAAACCTCTAGAGATAGACAAAAAAGCTACGCAGACAAGAGGCGAAAACCCTTGGAATTCTAGGTTCGTGACCATGTTATGTTGAAGGTCTCACCTTGGAAGGGCATGATACGCTTCAGAAAGTGTGGAAAACTAAATCCAAGGTACATAGGATTGTTCGAAATCCTCACTAGAATCGGACCAGTAGCTTACAAACTCCGTCTACCACAAGAACTTAACAACGTACACCCTGTCTTCCATATGTCAAGTTTAAAGAAGTGTCTATCCGACGAAACTCTTATGATTCCACTCGAAGAGATTGAGGTAAACGAGAGTCTTAATTTTGTGGAAGAACCCGTAGAAATTATGGATAGGGAAGTCAATCGAACGAAGCAAAGTCGCATACCGATAGTGAAGGTTCGTTGGAATGCCAAGTGGGGACCTGAATTCACTTGGGAGCGAGAGGACCAAATGAAACAAAAGTACCCTCACCTTTTTCCTAGTCTATGATGTATTCGTCTTAGAATGAAATTCAAGACGAAATTCCCTCTATCGGGGGGATGATGTAACAACTCGTTACTTTTCAAGTCGAATCCGACAAAAAAATTTCGAGTTTTATTTATTTCGATAAGTTCTTGAGGGTTAGAAAATAATTTAAATTTTATAAATAATGTTTACATAAGTTTTCGGAATCAAAAACACTCGAAAATCAACATCTTTTCCATCGAAACCCAAAACCCTCACACCAGAAGCCTTTTCGGCCGAAAGCTTTAGGACCGAAAACCGATTTCGGCCGAAATCTCTTTTCCGGCCGAAAACCCAACCGTATATAAGTTTTTCCTTTGAAAATGTAACCACTTCTCACCGTTTACACTCAAAAACACTCTCATTTTGCTCCCAAGGATCATCCAATAACATTCATACATTCAAGTGAAAACCTTCAAATCTTAATATCTTCATCAAAAACACCAAGAGCACCAAGAACATCCTTCAAACCTTCAAGTGGCCGAAAACACCCAGGATCGAGATGTGTTCAGCCGAGAACCCCTTGGAACCGAGAACTCTCTTCAACACTTATACAATTCTCGGTAATTATTCCTAAAACAAAACAAGTGTTTTCTAACACTTTAAGTAATAGTTTCGCTAATTTAAATACAATTATGTGTTAACTATTATTAGGATACTATTAATTCCGCGCACCTCAATCCGGGGATGATCTCTATAGCACCGTTATCATTACACAAACACATACTAGAGGTGAGTTCATACCCCTACCTTTTCAATGTTTTTTATGTTTTTAGGGGGAGAATACAAGTAAAACACAAGGACTTTGTGTTTATACATACCTTTTTAAAAGTTTTAAAACCTCTGCAAGCAATTCACATCGAGTATTCGCTACATTTCATATATATATATATATATATATATATATATATATATATATATATATATATATATATATATTCTTATATTTTAACCCTTTTGTAACATGTCGAGCATAAGGGTGTAATATTTTCATACAATTAAATTGCAAACGTTTTCAGTACACTACAAAACATTACAGTTAAACTATAATTGGTATAGTTTGGAAATCACTACACTATTTTGCTAAATACAATACACAGAACAAGAACATTTATTCAAACTATAATAGGTATAGTTTGGGAAGCACTACTCTAATATATTGATACAAGTATACACTACTAAAATAATTATTTAAGTATAATTATTTTACCTTATAAAGAGCATTATCACAAGGCAATAGATACAATTTCTAGTACAAGAGAACACTACAACACTACACGTAAACTACTTAATACATGGTTGTGAGGCACTACTTCAACTGTACCCTTCAAGGTACGGAACTAAATCCTATATAGTATAACCAGAGTCTCCTAGAGGGAGAGCGTGAGTTTTGTGTATAGATCTATACGGGACTGACAATCCCACACCTGAACTGGTAGCTACAGTTAGGCCGGTAGGCCTGAGGTGACAAATGTCATAACTTTCAGACACCTGAAGAACATCGTAGAGGTCACTAGGTCATATCAAGCATGGTTATATGAAACTCACAATAGTATAACTAAAACATATGTTTACGAGATTAACATTACTTCAATGGTTTTATTTTATTTAATAAAACTACCATGATACACTACTTTACACTACAATTGTAGTATCCATGCATACATACAAAGATTTTCATATAAATACAGATGCAGTACACTATTTTCTAGTACAGGGTACTCTAATACATCATATAATTATAAGGAATATACATGAAATAGTTTATCTATTTACAATACTACATTACATTCACTATAGAAAATATTGGATTTCTGAAGAAACACACTAGCAATTTCAAAGTACAAAGACAAGCTTCCTAATTCTAAAACATACTTATAAACTTACCAACTTAAATGTTGATACACTTTAAAATCACTTGTATTCTTAGGAAATCAGTAGATAGGTACACCCACAGGATTTTGAGAAGATGGAGCTTTATAGAGTCTCGTCTTTTATACTTTTGTTATACACTTTTGATGTCATACAAACTATGTTATGAGCAGATGTAAATACACTATTTTATTAATATAATGGTTGTGTTTGCTTTGATTACTGTTATACAATTGTTGTGATACTGTACATGACGTCCTCCGCCCCTGAACATTTTCGCCGTTCCGGTTTGGCGGTGTGACAATAAGCTTTTCCACTATTAATGAGTATATATAATGAAAGAAATTCGAATGTTAAGCAAATAATTCTTTAAAAAGTTAATTAATCATAACAAAAACTATAAATAAAATTAACCCATATAATATTTTTATGTTATTTATGAGTAACTCATGTGTAGAAACTATTAACGTATTTAAGATTATATAGTTTTAATTAATGTTCTAAATAACGAAAGGCGTGACTTGACGGCAATGTCAAGCCTCAAGTTTTTTTGAGCCTTGGCGAGTCGCTTCGTTTGTAAGACGTGATATAAGGCGGCAAATTTGTGTATAATTAATATTTTTATATGTATTTTCAACTATTATTCATTTTCATATATATATATATATATATATATATATATATATATATATATATATATATATATATATATGAGTTAAGGTGGCGTTTTGGTAAAGCTTGGCGGCAGGTACAAGCCTTGGAGTCATGTCGAACTTTTTAGAACCTTGGTTTTAACAGATGTCTAAATTATCGTATAATTCAAAATAATCAATATATATCAATTTACTATAAAAATTATTATATTAAAGTTAACGTTAACGACATTATATATATATATATATATATATATATATATATATATATATATATATATATATATATATATATATATAATTGTATTCTACGCAATATGGTGGGGGTATTCGTATAATTATTCATAAAATTTATTGACATTAATAATAAACTTGCTGATTCCTATAATATCAACGTTAATTATAAACTTCCCTTATACTTAATCAAGTCACCTTCTTCAAGTTAGATGACCAAATTTACCGTATAAACGAAGAACCAACGGAATAAACATCTCTTTCTTAATACTCCATCCGTCCCAAAATTATAGTCTATCTTTCTTTTCTGGTTTATCCCAAAATAATAGTCCACTTCTAAAAATAAATAACATTTTTACCAAAATACTCCCTCATTATTATTTAACCAACTAAGCATTTAGTGGAATATTAAATGCAAAGTAAGGACAAAACTGTCATTTTATTATATAAAATTAGTGGTAGTTAATGCTTTTCTTAATTTGTGTGTTTTTTGTCTGTGGACAATAATATTGGGACGGAGGGAGTACATAAAAGACTCTTTTTGGCAGTGTCCCTTCCACATCCCATTTTTCATCAAATTGAAATTCCTCGTATACCATTGCATCATTTCAAAATATCTATTTAATTAATAGTTACAATTTTTTTTCAATTCAAAATATCCGTAAATTTTATTCTTCGCTATTTCAACATCTTTTAATTCGAATTCCATTTATTGAGGGATCTATTTGCCATATTTTTGACAATTATTTAAAATTAATATTACATAATTACAAGAGCCCATTTAACATTACAAAATACTGAAAGTATGGCGCTATCTATTCCAACAATAGAATAATGTCCTATTTGATACGCATCTTTTTAGGTTCAAACAGATTTTTCTGGTTGAATGGACCGGAAAGACTGTTTGATTTACACAAAAGTCCGGTAAGATATGTCTTTCTCAGAAAGCCCCAAAATCATATTTTTCCTGGCTGAATGGGCTGGAAAGACAATTATACACCAAACCCCGCCTCTTTCTTTCTTTATTAGATTATTAAATTTTTTAAATAACTTTTTTTAAAATTTATTTTTTATTGAATTATTACTTTTTTTCATCATTCAACACAGTCAATCAGATGTACAATCAAACAGCATGGTTTCTTTTCCAGTCAGAAAACTTTCCCAGCACTTTACCAGACAACACTTTCTCAGACAGAAACTATCAAACGGGACCTAAACCACACAAAATTAGTTATAAAACTAGTAGCATCCATATTTCAATTCCATTAATTTCTCTTATGAGCATATATGGTAGCTTTTTCTATATATTTATTTTAATTATTACTTCCTTAATATATATCTAATTATGATTTACACGTTTAAGGTTATAATTTATAGATTGATTATCATATGAATGAATCTTGACCATTATATTCAAAAATATTATAAGTTTTTTTTTATTTACCTAAACAATATTATGCAAGGTTAAAACCAAATTGTGTAACTGTATAGACAATAAAATGCAAAACAAGATTTGTCTGATGATTTCAAGCTATCTTTAACTTAGTTTAATATGTTTTAAGACATTCTTTTGGACCTTATATATATAACTTATTTTGAGTATTTTTTTAATGAATTCATGTTAAGACTATTTCCCTTTAATATTATTTTGGATTGAAGTTGGTTATCACAAAAAGTTTATTGTGAAAGGTATAATGTTGTTTTTATATTAGTCAACCCGCCCACCAGATGGATAAAAACACTAGTATGTAATAATTCTATGTAACAATATAATACTTTTTCAGTTTACAGAAAAAATATAAACTTCTTGCGAAAAATTAAGGGATAATGACTTAAAATGGTAATATATTTTTCGATTTGTACATATTTGGTCACTGATTTTTTTTTCCCGTCCACATTTACCCCTTCAACTTGTTAAACTGTATACATTCAGTCCTAATGACCGGTTACTCCAGGTTAGTGGGAAAAAATGACTTAATAAGGTAATATATTTCTCATTTTGTACACATTTAGTCATTAATATTTTTATACACATTTAGTCCTTGATATATTTTTGTTTCCAAATAAGTCATTTTTGTTTTTGTACATATTCAGTACTTATGAATGTTTTCTTTAGGTTTTTCTCACGACATCTTACGTGAGACAGTCATTGATGAAGTGTGTGGGGCTGTTGATGTTGATGTTTATGTGTAATGTCTTATTTTCACAACAAAAAATTTTCATTTTTAAATAAGGCAAAACTTCCTATTTATAACTACATTTTTAACAAAAACCGTTTATTCCAAAATACATTTATCGAAAATCATAGTAATATAAGAAACGCGGAATCCTCAATATTGTTGATGAATGTGTACAGTCATGCATTCTCATTCCGACGACCAACAATAGAACCTGAAAACATAAACAACTAGGTAAACATAAAGTTTAGTGAGTTTCCCCCAAAATACCTGATACAACAAACGTATTATCATGCATAACGGACCCACACTCATCAAATTGGAATACCTTGGCCCAACCAGTCATCGGACTGGAATGTCAACATGCAACAGGTCCAATCAGTCATCAGACAAGGATACTCAGTCTGCGTGCCTACAACTTATAGTCGGCCCACACCAAGTATCTTGGCCTACAACATATAACAAGACCATTTTAACCTATCCCACCACCATATGACTATCCCACATAAGATGTCGTGAGAAAAACCTAAATAATCATAAGTACTGAATGAATACAAAAACAAAAATGACTTATTTTACAACAAAAAAAAATATTAAGAACTAAATGTGTACAAAAATATTAAGGACTAAATGTGTATAAAATGAGAAATATATTACCATGTTAAGTCATTTTTACTGGCTAACCTGGAGTAGCCGGTCATAAAGACTAAATGTGTATAATTTAATAAGTTGAAGGAGTAAATGTGGACAAAAAAACTTAGTAACTAAATGTGTACAAATCGAAAAGACTAACCTGAGTAACGAGTCATAAGGATTAAAGGTATACAATTTAATAAGTTGAATAGGTAATATAAACAAAAAAAGAAATAATAATAAAATATAAAAATATAAAAAAAAAAAAAAAAACTTAATGATTAAATGTGTAAAAATCAAAAAATATATTACATTTTTAAGTCATTATCACAAAAATAAAACATTATATCTTGTTCGTAGGTCTAAACACTTAATATCTTAATAAAGTAAATAATTTGTACGTAGGATAACACAAAATAAGACGCCTGGGAGTTCGAACTTATATTTCTTTCATCTTTTATTTCAGGTTTTCAACATATAAACATGAAAATTAAAGGTTCCATCATCCACTCACATTCTCATGTTTTAAATACATATCATCATCTATACGTTTACTACATATCATCCGTAATTTAAAGACCCTTTAGGATATTAAAAAAAAAAAAAAAAAATAATGAACCAAAACAACTAATCCCCTACACAAAACCCCCTTCTATTCCTTGTGTAATCCATTGTATCAATAACCGCCACAGACCACCTCATGCCGCCCTGCCTACATAACATTGCAGCTTGAAGTATTCTCATCATGGAAATATTGTCCGAGGGGGTCACCTTGTGGTGGTTGAGGATAGGGGTACTGTGGATAGGGTGGCTGCATATAGTTGACCGCCGGTGGTGGGCGGGCATACATCATGGGCTGAAACCTTTCATTCCCGTTTGCTCGTTGTTGGTTCATCATCGCCGCTGCTAACTGCTGCTGGTAGTGCGGGTTTCCAGCCATGGCTTCACCTCCTCCACCTTGGAAATAACCACCACCACCACCACCACCACCATTCATAGCTGCACTAGCTGGAAGTCCTTGAACCGCACCCATTTGACCCATCTGACCCATGGGCCCCATACCACCACCTCCACTCATACTCATCATGTTTCGCATGCCTTGTAAACCATCATTCATCCCACCTTTCTTTCCGTCATTAACGCTCATGTTAACACCACCATTCCCGCCTCCTCCACCGTTTTTACTTTGACCACCACCACCACCGTGGTTTTGATTGCCTCCATTATTGTTCGATCCCCCACCACCACCACTTCCACCTCCTTTCTTTCCACCACCATTCACCTGTACAGGAATGTTCCCGCCACCTCCTTTCTTCCCACCATTTCCACCATTATTTCCCATTTGAGGGGCACCCTTCATCAACTGCTGTGGCATCTGCCCGCCTTTCATGAACTGTGGGTTCATCATCATATTAGCCATCTGAGAACCACCACCACCTAGCATCACTGGCTTCTTCATCGGAATATCATCAATTTCATCATCAAACTCGTCGTCATCATCATCATAGTCATCATCATCATCATCATCATCGAACTCATCATCGTCATCATCATACTCATCCTCACTCTCCGGCACCTTAAACTTGACAGACTTGGGTGCATCCTTCCCGCCGCCACCGCCACCGCCATTACCAAAACCTGGCAACTTCATGTCTTTAAATTGAGGCGGCAACTTCAGATCTTGGAACCCTTTTAACTGTTGGAGTTGCTTAAGCTGTTGTATCTGTTGCGGTGTTGGGCCACCACCCCCACCACCGACACCGCCGCCGCCGCCAACTTGCTTCTGTTGTGGTTGCCCTCCTTTCCCCTGCTGCTGCTGATGCTGGTTGTTTCCACCCCCTTTCTGTCCCTGGTTTTTGTTATTTCCGCCACCGCCTTTACCACCGTCGATCTGCATATTCTTAAACTGATTATTGACCTGTTGATTTGGTTTCGGAGCACCCCAAATCTCTGCATTCTTCCCACCTTTTGCAAGCTTCTTGAGGAGTGTCGCCGGATCAACATTTCCTGATACCGTCACCTTCCCTTGTTCTGAATCTATACTGACGGTGTAAACACCTAAAACCAGAAAAAACGTATTCATGAATTTAAAGGAAACACAACGGAGAATTAATTTTATTTGTCCACACCAATTGGAAAACAAAATTGAATGCGAACACAATACCATCAATTTTCTGAAGTGTTTTCTTCACTTTTCGCTTACACCCATCGCAGTGAATGTTCACTTTCAGGGCACAAGTCTGCACTCACAAACAAACACATAAATTAAAATTTAAGAAAATTTTCCAAGAACACTTGCAGAAACGACATAAAAATCATAATCATAACCAAAATCGAAAAAAGTAGCCTTCTTTTCCATTTTACCAATTATTGCCTCCAATTTCGGGTCAAAAAAGAGAGATAAAGAAGTCAAAATTAACAAAAAGAAAAAGCCAATTCCAGAAAAATATTGTTTAATCTTTTGAGTTGAAAGCAAGCAAGGCATTTGACGCAAGCAATGCACAGATAGACATGGAGTGAATTTAATATGTATTTATAGATTACAAGATTTTTCTCAATAACTGACGTCAATTATGAAACTAAATTGATACGAATTCGGAAGACATTGAAATGAAGAAGCTTTGCTTTTGGATGGGTGAAGTCCAAGATTTCATTTTTCGGGCAAAAAAGAAATTGATGTTTGTACCTGAATCTTCAAGAACTCTTCTTTACTCATAATTTCCGGCAAAAACAAAAAAAAAAATCCAGAAAACCACAATGGAATTCGTTAGGTGTTTACAGATCTGAGCAACCGGGAGTAAAACTAGAAAATTGACAGAGGAGGGGTTTCTAAGGAAGCAAAATGAGGAAGAAAGGAGAGAGATAAGAGATTGTGTGTGTGTGTGTGTGTGTTTTCAGAAGGAATGGGTAGACATTAAAGCTCTCTGGTTGTTCTATATCAGAGTTGAGGGGATTGGGGGGTTCTGGTTTTATTTATTTTGGGATTTCCTTTTCAGTGTGGCTTGTCACGTACAGTGAAGTTATAAACCGGTACCTAAGCCGGCTCGGTAATATGGCTCGACTCTTGTTATTTAATTAAACCATACCTGTTCAACTATTTATGCCTTTTTACAGATAATATATTTAATATATACTTCTTAATGTTTGAATGCTTTTTACATTAATATAATTTACACAGGAAATCATATCACTTGCTAACATCGAACCGATTTATCTGAACATTGTCCTCTACTTTGCTATGTATTCATCATAACGGTGGTCCAACTCCACGTTTCACATCCGCAATAAAATAGATTTTTTTGTATCTCTTTTAAGATGTGTGAATGATGTCCGGGCTTTGAAAAAATTGTATACAGATGAAAACATCTTATTTGTTTATTTTAATTTAGAACTGAAAGACAATTTTTTTTCTCATTACTTCGACAACAGCATAAGCTCAAATATATAAGGACACAAAGCAAGTAAATAATTCTGAAATGACAAAAATACTCATTCTTCTAACTAATTGTCAAACGGATGACTAACTTTTTAACAAACTACTCCGTTTTTTTTTTTTTTTTTTTTATTTTTTTTTTTAAACGGCAAACAAACTAATCTACTACTAAATAACCACTTATGTTTCCATAGAGACTTGAACTCCTAACTTCTTATATGAGAAGGTCACTCCATAACCCCCTCCACACATACACATCCTCAGGCTTTTTGGTTATCAAGTAAACCAGGAATTTTTTTTTTTTTTTTTTTTTTTTTTTTTTTTTTTTTTTTTGAAATGGAGAAAATGACTAAAACTTGCAACAAGCTAGTAAAAAGAAATTACAAAGTCAAAAAAGCCATAGCTGGAATTTTCTATCATCCTATCTAGCAAAAATTACAAACTTTAGATTTATTTCTAATACAAAAATACGATAAAGAAACTATGTTGTCAATAATCGCTAACTTTTTAGGCATGACCGTCCAAAAATCAAGTAAACCAATGTTGGATATTGCTTTTGAATGTTGAGGACCATGAAGTTGTTTTGTTAATATATCATCTAGCTGTTCATTAGTAGTAACGTATGATAATCAAATTAAACCTTCTTGAACCTTTTCCCTTACAAGATGACGGTCTAATTACCGTGTTTTGTACGTTCATGAAAAACAACATTAGAAACTATGTAAATTGCAGCCATGTTATCACATGTGAGGGGAATGTGAGTGATTTCTAGAACTCCAAACTCATGAAAAAAAAACGATATAGCCAAGATAATTCAACAGTAACTCTTCACATGAAACAAAATTTTGAGTGCTTGAACAAGTTGCCCAATCAGAGTCACAATAGGCTTCCAGTTTGAAATTATTATGATTATTGAAGTATAAAGTTTGAGAAAGTGTCCCTTTTATGTATCTTAATACTCGTATAACAGTTGAACAATGGGTTTGAAAAGGTGTTTTATTCAATTGGCTGAGATATTGGATTGAGAAGGCTAAATCTAGATGAGTATGCAGCAAACAATTGAGCTTCTCAATCACTTTGTATGTAACTAGTTGTATCTAGAAGTGGATTGTCTATAACAGGAAGTAACTTGGTTCAAGAAGGAAATTGACTGGAAACTAGGGTTGCATCGTCCATGTCATAATCATGTAATAATTCTTTTATGAAATTGTTTTGATGAATATGTTGGATTTGGTGTCTAAGCTCATAACTATAATTGATATATACTTGAATTGATAGTAGCACGGTCCTTTTGTGTTGCCTTCAAACATGACAATTGAATAGGATAACTGTTAGAGAGAGAAGAATGATTTATTAATTTATTACTTGGCTAATAAATTAATTAGAAATCATAATAAATGATTTATTAATGTATTATGGAAATAATATATTAATTAGAAATCATATTGTTTAATTAATATTTAATATTAATTTGGAATTAAAGGTGATAATGTTCCATAGTTGAGCATTGGACAATTCTAGAATCTCCCTATAGTGGGAGGAACGAAATCTAGATGCTCTTAGGGTTTCCTAGGGCTCTAAGGGTGCCTTGGATTCCTTAGGGAGGAAGTTAAGGGATTAGGGTTATCTTAGATACACCTGCCTTATCTAATACCTTCCTAACTAAAGGGTTTTCGTATACTACAACATCCTATGGTGTACATACAACCTCAAATGCTTTGGATTTATTTCTTCTCTAATTATACATGCAATATTGTTTCCAAAGCATTAATCCTACAACTAGCTTGTAATAGACATGAACAACATAAAATACTAGTTAGAAGTTTACCTCTTTATATAGCTTGTAGAACTTGTTGTGTTTCACCTTTAAGAACTTAGTGCCCCAAGTGTGACACCTCAAATGGTTCACAACACACCTTAGACAAAGGTTGACTTTTGAGAGAATATTCTTACACTCAAATCGGCTCATGAACTCTTAGAACATCTAGTGCACGATTTTGGATGATAAGGGGCTTCTTATATAGTGTGGCAAGATTAGGGTCAGCACTGTGTAAACCTTAATGCCCATGACTCTTCATATTACCTAGGATCCATGGGTTAAACCTCCATGTACTATCCATAGACTACCTTATTGGTTTAGCCCATCCTAAATAACAATTGGCCCACGCTATAAGAATCATTGATTTACCAAATCAATCCCTATATATTTAATTAGTCTCTTTTGATCACTAAATTAATTACAAATTAATTCTTGATCAATACTAATTAAAACATATGATTTCATATTAATATATTAGAACTTATAATATATTAACAAATCATAAATAACCTCTTCTCAAAAGTCTATCCTATCAAATTGTCTGGGTGATATGCAACCCAAATGGACCATGCTAGTCTCGGGTCAAGTACATACCAATTATAGTTATGGGCTTAGACACCTAATCCAACAGTCTCCCACTTGGATAAGTCTAATAACTATTTATTGCAAGTATGACTCCAAAATCCCGACTAGCAATCGTAACTCTTAAAAGCCACTATCGAACTCTGACCTAGTCAATGACGCGTCCATTAGATAAGGGGTCATATATTCCTCCATTCTAGATATTGTATGGACATGAGACATGGATTATAATCATTCTATCTGTCCATATGTTGTTTCCAGATTTTCGATTTATGACGACCAACTAATTGAAAAATCAAATCAGTCCAGGCTTGGCCAAGCACTTAGGGGTGTCATCACTAAATCATCGAGGGGCCCACAAATATCGCTTTTAACCACATGGGGTAAAAGGAATGGATAAACTTCGACTCAAATGCTTGCTTGTACTTACTCATCAAATTACACACAACAATATGTTTTATAACACCAAGTTACTGGTGCATTTACATATGTCAATATGCAACCGACTTGCAACTACAACTCACATGTCTCCGTTTCAAGAATATAAGATATCATCGTTTCACAATCACTCATGATAAAATCCATGAAGTGATTCATATGAGCGTGGGTTGAATCCAATACTCGAATCTTATTCCAGGACTACTCATGAACACTACAACAAACTTGTGCTATGTCTACAACACCTAGACAAACTACATACCCGTTCATGACAGTCTTGCCTCAGTACCTACTTCCAAAATATGACCTACTATGGATGGTTTGAATAACCTAGTTATTCAGGAAGTCGAAACATGCAAAGTGAAACACAAGAATAATACTAATCCTATATGGACCCCAAAAATTTTTAGTGCCATATTGATTATGTTGGATTAATGTCTAAGTCCATAACTATAATTGGTAAGACTTGACCCGACCCAACATGGTCCATTTGGGTTGCATGACATCATGCATTTGGATAGAGTAAAATGAGAGAAATAACACTTAAGGTTTATTAATATATTATAAGTTCTAATATATTAATAAGATTATTTAATTAGTATTGATCAAGAATTAATTAATGAAGACTAATTAAATATATGGGTTGATTGTGTAAATCATCCATACTTATATAGTGGGCTAATGCTCCATGGATTATCAAGTTGGGCTAAAACCCATAGGATGCTCCATGGACGCTCTATGGTGTATTTGAACCCATGGATCCAAGGAAATGGAAAACCATGACATTTAGGGTTTACCCTAATTGTGAATAACTATATAATGATCTTACTATTAAAGAAATCGGCCACTAGTGAAACAACTGAGGGAAAACTGATTTTTGAAGTGTTCTAATTTCTCTCTAAGTTATTCCAAATGCATTTGATGTTGTGTGAACCATTTGAGGTGTCACACTTGGGGCACTAGGCTCTCAAGCTACATGGAATCAAGCACCAACAAAGAGGTATGTAATTCTACTAGATTTTATATTATTTGTACTTCATAATATGCTAGTTAGGATAAATACCTTGGAAATTGATATTTTCATGTATAATAGAGAAAACATAGATCCAAGGTACTTAGGGTTGCATGTACACCATAAGAGTGTTACAATGCTCAAAACCCAACAATGGTATCAGAGCCTAAGCTTGTTTTCAATTATACTTTATGCAAAATGATTTTCGAAGCCAAGAATTGTCCAGACCAAAAACAAATCGACGAGTTTATGCATAAAACTCAACAAATTCACCATATTAGGCATGAACTCGATGAGTTCCTCAAGGAACTCGACGAGTTTTGGGTCCTAACAGCTTGTTATTCGAGTTTTGGTGCTGGAATTGGTCTAAAATCATTACCTTGACCTGTTTTGGACTTATAAAACCTATTTTTAATGTGGTAATGATTATGTTAAACCAATTTCAATGCTATAATCAAAGTTTCAAGTTTTATATATGTTTATGTAATTCTTGAAAATTGTTGATTATGAATGTTCATGCTTATGAGTTTAGTTAGATCATAGGAATTATGTGCAAATTCTTTGTTAATGTAATTCTTGATCTTAATGAATTTGTATGGACTCCATTACTTGTCCTCAAGTTATGGATTACCAAAACTTTTTTGTTTTACCTTATTTTATGAGTAAATTTAGATTAAAGAAAAAATTATGTGTTAGTTGTTTTCAATCAAAATTAATCTACAAGTTGTTCATAAAATATGTTTTTGTAACTTGTCTTCAAGTTATATGAAAAATCATATTTATGAATCTTAAAACTCATAAAAAAAATGTCATAGGTTACACAAAATAAAGAGTTTTATTCATTAAATGGTTTTATGACTCCATAACTTGTCCTCAAGTTATGGATATTTAAAGAGTCACTTCATTAAAATTGTCATTAAAGAATGAGAGGTTACATAAAAATGAAGAGTCTTCATTTTAATGAACCATTGAAATCATAATTTATGAATTGAAGAGTCTTGAAATGGTTTCAAAACTTGCCCTCAAGTTTTGGAATTTGTAAAGTTACCCCCTCATGTATACTTTAATTCCAAATTGAACCCTAGAATTTTAAAAGTTTAAAATTCAACCCTTATACTATTATTATATTTTTTAATTATATAGATATGTATAAGAAAAGTCAAGCTTACCGTTAGTAGGCCTCATTCACGAAGCCGGTCTATAATGGGGGTATAAGGTTACTGTTTATAAAATGGCATTTTAATGGGTGTCCACTCTTACCCACCGCTTCCTTGACTGGTGGAGGGTCGTTAGCCGAACGGGTAGGAAAGGACTATAATTCTCCCTTCATTAAAAGTTTAATGATAAATACTAAGTAACTAAACACTTATAAATTCCCAATCTTAGTTACTTAGGAAAATGTGAAATGGTGCTAACCCATGAAATTACATTTTGCACCTTTGTTAAGTCGTTAGTGGAGCGTGTGTGGTTAACCGGCACACTAACATAGGACTGACAATGTGTGGCAAAGGGTGACTTAAGTTTTATCATAGATTGGTGGAGTGTGTGTGGTTAACCGGCACATCAATTAGGTGATAAAATTAAGGGAACCAAGTCAATTTGCATGGTTATTCACACCTTGTTTGTGATCCTCGGCATCCTAGTCACAAACTTGAGAGGGCACAATCGAGATTCAAACTATGTCACACCCCAAAACCGGAACGGCAGAAACGTTCTGGGGTGGATGACATCATGTCAAGTATCACAACACATGCATTATAGTAATCATAATACAACAAAACATTGCATTAATAGTAATAGTTTTACATGGTTTACATTACCATACATCAAAGTAATACAAGTAAATATAATAAGTACAACATGGTACTAAGCTATCTTCATCAACAGCTCTGGGGATGTACCTGTTTAATGCTGACCTGAGAATACAGGTTATTTGAAAAGCGAGTATCAGCATTTTTACAAATGCTGGTGAGTTCATAAGTATTTAGTGGAATTTTATCCAAATAACTTAATAAAAGTGGTAGTTTCAGAGTATCCATTACATTAGTGTCTTTTCCAGAAAATCCTATATTTTCTTTAATAAAAGCAGTCTTCTACCAAGACTGGACGGAGTTATGTGGTAAAAAGTAGTTTTCCCTTAATCGTTATCATCATCAAAATACAGGATTTGATTATTAAAGAAAGCAAGAGGAATCAGGGAAAATAACATATGCCTCAACCGTGAGGACTGTTGACTAAGGAAAAAGGAATCATAGACTCCAAGAGAGTATCGAACAAATGACACGCCTGGCTCAGTCTAACAAAGAGAGACACAGACCCCAGACGGTACCAAATGAAAGGTACGGCTAGCAAGGTCTAAAAATAGAGGATACAGACCCCAGACAGTATCAAATGAAAGATACAACTAGTAAGGTCTAAAAATAGTGTGACTCTGAGAGTGGGTTTCCAACATACAGTGTAAAAAGCTGGTGAAATACCGTTACCTTAAGGCCATGAATTATAAGGTAACCTGGGATACTCGTAACCATACTAACCGACACTAGAGTACTTGACGCCCTGCAAGCGTCTATAGAATATGACATTTGTCACCCCTTGGCTTGGTAGGCCGTGGACTGTAGCTAGCAGTCAGGGTGCGGGGGTGTCAATCCTGTATAGATCTATACACACAATGTCCGCTCTCCCTATAGGAGATTCTGGTTACCAACTAGACGACGGAGAAGGTCGTGTCCCGAAGATGCATCCCAAATAGTTGGTAGTGGGTTTCCAATGTAAGTGCTGAACTAGAGGTAGACACTCATAACTGAAATGACTAGAGTAAACCTATATGGCTATGCTCGTATACATAATATATAACTAATGAATCAAACGACCTTCAGATGGACATCCGATCCCACCAGACCACATCACAACGAAGAAAAGGAAATAGGGCGGACAAGCCTTCCTAAGTCCTTCAATCATTATTTATATGCATCTATACAAGCACAGAAATACATCTAACTACGTTTGAGTGTGCAAGAAGTGGAATCATATCATGAATTATAACAAAATCGTGATGTATAACCGAATCGTATGTAATAATCGAATCTTGAAGTATAAGTGTATAGTGTGGAATAACCGAATTGTGAAGTATAAGCGTACAGTTTGGAATAACCGAATTGTGAAGTATAAGCGTACAATGTGGAATAACCGAATCGTGAAGTATAAGTGTTACCAAATATAAGTGTATCACAAAGTAGAAGCGACAACAAGTGAAGTAGGAGTGTATTGAGTGTAAGTGAAGTAGAAGCGATATCAAGTATAAGTGAAGTAGAAGCGTATCACTAAGTAAGAGTGTAAACAAGTATAAGCATTTAACTAAGTAGAAGTATCCACTAAGTAAAAGTATAGCAAAGCAGTGGTATATAACGAGTAGGGTATTAAAACATGGAAGAAACACTTTATACTTAAGAAAATCACGACAGGGTATTCTTTTGTAAAATAAGTTTGAAAACCTTTGGAAAACTCTCATAAATCTGTTTTAAATGAAACATTGATAAAACAACATAAGTAAAATATTTGAACAAGTGAAAGCATTTTAGAAAAAACATTTATAGTGTCATACCCGATAAAACAGTTTACAGTGTGGTAAATCCTTGTGCATGCGGGTTATCAATCACATGTGATTGATATGATAACTGGCATGTTTAACTTGTATTTCCCCTCTATAAAACATGTAAAAACATTTAAAAGGTTAATTCAGGGGTATGAACTCACCTGGTGTAAGTGGATTCGACGAAGGTGTCGGTTGGGTGCTCAGTGTCAAGTAAAGACTTGGACACACTTAGTGACCTATTAACATATGATAACATATGTTTACATACAATTAGTATATATAATACCAATTTAACAAGTATACGCATCCTAAAGTGCGGAAAACACTTTGATTAAGTGTTTGGGGTGTCCCGGGTAACATATAAAGGCTCAAATGGCTTAGGAATGGAGTCTACTCTTCTAGAGTAAACTCTATATATAGAGTTCACGGCCCTGGGACAACTCCCCATGAGTTTACGGCCGTAAACTCATGGTGAGGGGGTTCTAGGATGCTAGAGGGTCTCACATCAATTGTAGATTTATGCTAGGTCCAAAAATAAATTATATGAATGGATTTAAGGCTTCACATGGACCATTAAGGAGTTTACGGCCCTAAGCAAGGGAGCTTACGGCCGTAAGCTCCTATACACTCATTCATTTGGTGTTTTCAAGTCTTAAATGGTAGAGGATAAATCCTAGGTATTTTTCCATGTCGAATGAAGGAGTTTGGGCACCATTTGGGCATTAAATGGGAGTTTACGGCCCATGAACCACCTCTATGGGAGTTCACAGCCGTGAACTCCTATCCTTTTGGTTCTATTGAAGTTTAAGGCCCTTACAACCATAGTATTGCTTTCAAGCTATTTTTCCAAGGCCATAGGGGGTGTTTAGGGCATTTCTAACACATGGAATTGAGTTTACTCCCCATGAAGGGGAGTTTACGGCCCAAGCAAGTTCTTGGGCAGTAAACTCAAGTTTAGTCTCCAAAAACTTGTTCCAAGGTGTTCTAAGCCCGAATATGTAAGCCTAAAAGTCATATCTAAGCCTTAGGGCAATTTAGAGGGGTTTTGGGACTTAAAAACCCCATTAAATGGTGTTCACGGTCCAAGAGTGTTCTTGGGCCGTAAACACATCATTTTGTCCCTATTCTATGATTTAAACACGAATTTGCATGCTAGATAGGTTATACAACGAGTTAGGATAGTTTACCTGCTCGTTTGGGGCTCGAAACGGACGATTTTTGGCTCGGGAAAAATTTGTAGAGAAAGAGTTTAGAGAGAGAGTAAAAAGGTGGAAATGGAGTTTACTCTCCCTTATATAGGGGTCGGAGTTGAAGCTCAGTGGGAATCTACCCGATACTGTCATTATACGGGGCTTTTGGTCGCACCCGATTTACTGGTCGTAGTAAAATTTAACTTTTTCCAAAATAATATGGAAATGTATATCACATGTTTTTATTTATCTTATTAAGACTACAACGACATAATAATATAAATAAATAAAGCATTTATTCATTTGGCAACCTCTAATTAACGGAATTTATATAAAATGGAATATTCCGTTAACGGTAACGGGGTAATGTAACGGAATAAACTTTGGGTTGTCACATCATCCCCCCATTAGAGAGAATTTCGTCCCGAAATTCAGGTCTAGGCAAGGTAATAGGTATGAATGACCGAGTTGAGGCAGGAGGGTACTTCCTATTCGGTTTGTCCTCGCATTCCCAAGTGAACTCTGGTCTGTGTTTGTCGTTCCAACAAACCTTCACCTACGGGATGCGGGTTCCGTCTCGCGTAGTTAGTGGGTTTCGACTGGTGTATCTACGAGGTTATGGTTCTCAACGGTTTCTATCAATATGAGTGGGATACGAAGAGTGACGCCGAGCAACACTGATCAAGTCTAGGAGGTGGTTCGATCGGGTGTGAAACTTGTGGAATATCCAGAAGTAGTAGTGGTCTGACAAAGGTTGGACCAAATCTCAGCGAGGATTCTCAGATGGTCCTAAGCTCTCGGAAGGGTAGAGCTTTTCAGTACTTAGAATATAGTGTACTTCTATGGCAAGATCATCACTGGCGTGATCGCCATTCCGAAGTTCCTAACATCTCTCTCATACTGGTAGTGTAGTCCTTCAGGTTGGTTCTTAGGAAGTTCAAGTTGTCCTTGGTTTCGCGTTTTCCTGACAATTGGCTTTTAGAGGCTTTCTAGGTCATCGAATGGGTTGTGTGACTATGGTTATCTATTTGCTGTAGTGTGTCTATCTCAAGCTCGTGCAAAATGAACCTGTACTTCTGATGCTTGAGGTATTTCTAACGGAAACCCTCAGGGTCAGGGAGACAGGGTTTCACTAGATGAGTGTTGGACTATCTCGGGAGCTGGTTCTACAATTTCAGCGTGAGATAGTATTCGTAGAACACCTAATAGTCCAATGAATCTCTAAGACTTTGGTTGATTATAGTACGGAAAGCGCATGCTCTTGCATAACCCCTCGACTAACACCAAGGCTGGTGTCAACTCTATAATCTCTTCAGGATCTGGGTCATGAGGCTTAACGCAACTACTTTCGCACTTTGATCAAGTATTCTTGGCTGCAGAGGTTATCCTGTGGTTCTCGGCATTCTAGTGTTCACTTCGGAGAATGAAGTCTATCGTCTACAGGGTGACGACGATTTCCTCCATGCGAGAGGGTGGAGGATCCTAGGCACTACTCGCCTGCAACGGGGTGGACGAAGTGCCTGAGTAGTGCGAATATCTTCTGCAACTACTCTTCCAAAGGTTCTGAGTTTTTCCCCGGTCTAGGTCAAATCTAGTGAGTATAGGGTTCCATTACTTGGAACTTTAATCCCTTTTATTAACTGAGGGTGTTAGCTAGTATGTGGGCTTAACCGGGATGACAATAAATTTCGGATTTGTGGTCATTATAGTATCTCAAACCGCAGTGGTTCTCTTGACTCCAACTCCTATTTTATGGAATAGGATGAAGGGCTTTAGTATGAGGTTCGTGGTAGAGCTCATACCTGGTTTAACCACTAATACTTGGTGTATGCAAGCAGTATATAATTGAGGTCGGTAGGATGTTTAGTTGTGCAACTCCACCCCAAACCCACAACCCAACGAGGAACAGGGAGTAGGGAGGAAGCACACATCTTAAATCTTTTTGATCTCAACTATACACCACCTTTATGCATATACCTGGTTATAGTGGTCAGTCCCATGAGTTCTATCCTCTGGTTTCACGAACCTGATGTGCAAGGTGCGAAGGGTGTTTCTGGGGAATCTACGAAGTACGCTTCGGATGGTCGTTGTCTTCTGGAGTATCTTGCAGTGTCTTTCGCTTCGGCTTCCATCTGACTAAGAGAGGTTGGTCAACAGCGCGTGATACCCTTCTCTCGGGTACTTCGGAAGGTTTGAGATAAGAGGGACGACTGACGGATCGTATTAGATTTCATTATTTGTATTATGTTTAGGTTCGGAAGAACCTTTATTTGCCGACATGGCTACGGAGAAAGTTCTTTTTACACTGCACTAGGGATACACGTGGTTGCACTACGTCAAACCATGATCAATAGAGTCGTCGAAATTTGCATACTTCGACATGACATAAAATGAAGATCGATAGAGTCATGCGCCGAACAGGCACACAAGTTCTAGGCGTCTCGGGTTTCGTCCTGTGTATCACTTCCGCGGATACTTGGACCGATAGAGTCGACGCGAAACTATAGAGAGTCCTAAGTGTTTTCGAGTAGAGTACCTTTTCATGAATGGATTCTCACGAGGCATTTCTATAATCACCTAACATATACTAGTCATGTATAGTTAAGGTAAGGAGGACTGTTGACTGAGCGACTCTGCCCTAAATCCACAACCAAACGAGGAACAGGAAATGAGGCGACATTCACTCACTCTAGGTCTATCCATCTTAACTATACATGGCCGTAACGTATATTTTTAGCCATTATAGTTTTACCTGATGAGTTTTAAATTTTATAACAGTGCTGTGACTTTCGCCTTATTGGGGAAGTATTTACATTTGAATTAGCCTTTTGATGTTTTGCGTTAGTTATCTGAGATCGAGAGACGTACCAAAATCTACCAGGTTCCTTGACGCATCTCCTTAAGTAGTAGAGTTAGGCTCCTCCTATGCCCTTGTTGTTACCTTCAGTTGGGAAATCCCTTTTGAAGTGTCCAATATCACCACATAGACGACAAACTAGGTCGGTCGTTACATTGGTGATTGATGTAATACGGTCCATCGGAGTTCTGCATACGCGAGCAGTATGCCCCTTCATGTTGCACCTAGCACATAAGAGTTCCCGACATATACCATGATGATGGTAGCTACACTTGTCGCAGTGGGGAAGGTTTCCTAAGTATGGTCTCCTAGGTGTAGGGATGGGAGGGTTGGCAGGGGTATTGACTGCCTCAGCTCGTTGCCCTTTGGAAGGTCCTTTAGCCGAGGTAGTTCCCTCCTCGATCTTGATCTTTCTCTTCAGTGGATTTGAGTGAGGTTCTTGGGCGGCTGGGTATGCAGGGGTTGGTTGCTGCTGTCCATTGCTAGGATCGGAATTCCCAACAGGGCCTTTGCTAACATTGGCGTTGTTAGCATTTAGGTGAGCCATGACAGCTGCTACGGCTGCCGAGACTGCAGCTTGGAACGTAGCTTCATCGAATAAGAGAGTAGGTTTCTTGCTTGTGGACTGGTTATGCTTCTTCGGAGGCCTGGTTTTTCTTACACGGAAAGGAATACAAGATAATGAGAAACGATGGCTAATCCTGGACATATCTGTCCTGACTGTATTAGGCGTAAATTTTTCTTGCGCCTTGGGTACTGGTTGTCTGAGTGTCGACCTACATCCCTATGATGTAGTCCTGGAAATCAAGGTAGGAGTATGAGTATCAGAAAAAGGCCATAAGATACGAGTCATTCCTACTACGTTACCTTTATACTGGGAAGGTTTCACTCTCCGGCCTGGAAAGATTTGAGAACAGTTTGGAATGAACACCGCGGGGAGAGAGGCTCATGAAGGCTTATGGCTAAATACTCTCAATAGAGGTGCGGGGATCCGCTCTAATCGTGTGACTGGCAACGGGAAACAACGATTTACCTAACACATAGCATGAGTAGTGTAACCACTAACTCACTAAATTGTATTATTTTATGGGTGTATTAGCGTGACGAACACGAGGAAAAGACACTGCTCGGGTTCCATGTACTGGCTCCCTCTGTCTGCCTCGTATCTTTGACTGGTATCGACGTTGGTTTCCTTCGGGTAATTACCTAGGGTTCTCTTCTTGTATGGACATATTGAATCTCTACTCCGCCTTGCTTCCGAATCCGACTTTGGGTGTCATCACTTCATGATGGATGACTGGAAATCTCGGAAGCTTAGGCGAATTTCTCACCGATGTCCCTAAAAAGATATAGGCACTTGGTGAATTCAATAGTCTCGACCCAGTTCATTTATTTCCGAACAGGAAATCTCCTCAATGAACCTCCTCTGGGTCTGAATCAACTCTTCTGCCGAGTACTGAAGTGGATAGGGTTTTCTATAGGGTTCGTGCAAGAATGGAAATGTTTAAAGAATCCTAAAAGATTATTAACATTTCACTGGATGATCCATATCGAGTCTTGCTACGATTACACAGGGTATACAAATCATATATAACTTAGATTCGATAGGCCTTCGAATATGTGATACTACTCTATATCCACATCCCAACGAGGAAAAGGAAGTAGAGCGAAACCACACATTCTTAGCCTATGGGATCCTTATTATATATAACCTTGGGAGTATACCCTCTGTAGTTGTAGGTATATCAATAAGTATCTTTTTAGTTCTTCACACAAGGTTGGTTATGGATTCTAAAATACCCCTATGGTATTTTAATTTCTTGTTGGTTTTCTTATCTTCTGAATGTGATTCTGGGATTTGTGTGAGTCTTTTAGTGTTCTAAAATACTCCTATAGTATTTTAACTTTATGTTTGGCTCTAACATTCCTAGTTGGTAAGTTTCAGACCTGTTACACACCACTATCACTCCCAAGCACATGTTCATCGCATCTCGAATAAATGTAGTTGATCAGGTTACATTTATTCCAGCTTACGATTACATAACTGCCCAGGTTTGACGGCAATGCTCAACATCCGAAGACTTTTATTATCGTTCTTCTTGTGATACTTGTGTTCGGGTGTTTAGGTTTTGGATGTTCTTATACTTTGGTAAAATATGGTTATATTGTAAAGTATAATTCTTGGTCAGAGTGTTTTATCCCTTTGTATTTATAGGATGTATATCTTTTATGAATTGATATACTTAGCTCACTATAAAGAATGCTCTGATACCAATCTGTCACACCCCAAAACCGGAACGGCGGAAACGTTCTGGGGTGGATAACGTCATGTCAAGTATCACAACACATGCATTATAGTAATCAAAGTACAACAAAACTTTGCATTAATAGTAATAGTTTTACATGGTTTACATTACTATACATCAAAGTAATACAATTAAATATAATAAGTACAACATGGTACTAAGCTATCTTCATCAACAGCTCCGGGGATGTACTTGTCTAATGTTGACCTGAGAATACAAGTTATTTGAAAAGCGAGTATCAGCATTTTTACAAATGCTGGTGAGTTCATAAGTATTTAGTGGCATTTTATCCAAATAACTTAATAAAATTGGTAGTTTCAGAGTATCCAATACATTAGTGTCTTTCCTATATTTTCTATAATAAAAGCAGTCTTCTACCAAGACTGCACGGAGTTATGTGGTAAAAAGTAGTTTTCCCTTAATCGCTATCATCATCAAAATACAGGATTTGATTATTAAAGAAAGCAAGAGGAATCAGGGAAAATATCATATGCCTCAACCGTGAGGACTGCTGACTAAGGCAAAAGGAATCATAGACTCCAGGAGAGTATCGAACAAACGACACGCCTGGCTCAGTCTAACAAACAGAGACACAGACCCCAGATGGTACCAAATGAAAGGTACGGCTAGCAAGGTCTAAAAACAGAGGATACAGACCCCAAAAAGTATCAAATGAAAGATACAACTAGTAAGGTCTAAAAACAATGTGACTCTGAGAGTGGGTTTCCAGCATACAGTGTAAATTGCTGGTAAAATACCGTTACCCTAAGGCCATGAATTATAAGGTAACCTGGGATACTCGTAACCATACTAACCGACACTAGAGTACCTAACGCCCTGCAAGCGTCTATAGAATATGACATTTGTCACCCCTTGGCTTGGTAGGCCGTGGACTATAGCTAGCAGTCAGGGTGCGGGGGTGTCAATCCCGTATAGATCTATACACACAATGTCCGCTCTCCCTACAGGAGACTCTGGTTACCAACTAGACGACGGAGAAGGCCGTGTCCCGAAGATGCATCCCAAATAGTGGGTAGTGGGTTTCCAATGTAAGTGCTGAACTAGAGGTAGAGACTCATAACTGAACTGACTAGAGTAAACCTATATGGCTATGCTCGTATACATAATATATAACTAATGAATCAAACGACCTTCGGATGGACATCCGATCCCACCAGACCACATCTCAACGAAGAAAAGGAAATGGGGCGGACAAGCCTTCCTAAGTCCTTCAATCATTATTTATATGCATCTATACAAGCACATACATACATTTAACTACGTTTGAGTGTGTAAGAAGTGGAATCATATCGTGAAGTATAACCAAATCGTGATGTATAACCGAATCGTATGTAATAACCGAATTATGAAGTATAAGTGTATAGTGTGGAATAACCGAATTGTGAAGTATAAGCGTACAGTGTGGAATAACCGAATTGTGAAGTATAAGCGTACAGTGTGGAATAACCGAATCGTGAAGTATAAGTGTTACCAAATATAAGTGTATCACGAAGTAGAAGCGACAACAAGTGAAGTAGGAGCGTATCGAGTGTAAGTGAAGTAGAAGCGATATCAAGTATAAGTGAAGTAGAAGTGTATCACTTAGTAAGAGTGTAAAAAAGAATAAGCATTTAACTAAGTAGAAGTATCCACTAAGTAAAAGTATAACAAAGCAGTGGTATATAACGAGTAGGGTATTAAAACATGGAAGAAAAACTTTATACTTAAGAAAATCACGGCAGGGTATTCTTTTGTAAAATAAGTTTGAAAACCTTTGGAAAAATCGCATAAATCTATTTTAAATGAATCATTGATAAAACAACATAAGTAAAAGATTTGAACAAGTGAAAGCATTTTAGAAAAACCATTTATAGTGTCATACCCGATAAAACAGTTTACAGTGTGGTAAATCCTTGTGCATGCAGGTTATCAATCACATGTGATTGATATGATAACTGGCATGTTTAACTTGTATTCCCCTCGTATAAAACATGTAAAAACATTTAAAAGGTTAGTTCAGGGGTATGAACTCACTTGGTGTAAGTGGATCCGACGAAGGTGTCGGTTGGGTGCTCAGTGTCAAGTAAAGACTTGGACACACTTAGTGACCTATTAACATATGATAACATATGTTTACATACAATTCGTATATATATAATACCTATTTAGCAAGTATACGCATCCTAAAGTGCGGAAAACACTTTGATTAAGTGTTTGGGGTGTCCCGGGTAACATTCAAGGGCTCAAATGGCTTAGGAGTGGAGTTTACTCTTCAAGAGTAAACTCTATATATAGAGTTCACGGCCCTGGGACAACTCCCCATGAGTTTACGGCTGTAAACTCATGGTGAGGGGGTTCTAGGATGCTAGAGGGTCTCACATTGTCACACCCCGAAAACCGAAGGCGGAAACATTTCCGGGGTTGACTCCACGTTGAGTATCAAATCCAATGTACATAGTAAGTAAAGTGAAACAAACATTACAATACATAATAAAACTTTTACAATTTGTTTCAAAAGACACAGTTTATACAGTTGTGATACATAGTATAGATATTAACAAAACGAACGAGCTTTGCACGCACACCATTCCAGGATCAAGTAAGTCTTCGGGTACCTGTACTATCGTTGACCTGAGAACACAAGCGGTTTGAAAATCAGCATAACGCTGGTGAGTTCATAAGTAGTTTTGTTTTGTGAAAATGTTTATGTTTCCTTTCTGTTTCTGAAAATGTAACACACGCCAAGAAAATCCCACATTTTCTTAAAAATTGATTGTTGTTTCATAAAAGTAAAGTATAGCTTGGTTATCCAAATCGTTATTCTATTCCGTTTATGAACCAGTGTATTCCCAGGAAAGTCCCATACTTTCCTGAATGTTAGTTATTGTAAAAGATGTAATGTTATTAATTTTATCACACTTTTCTAGTTGTATGTATGTTACCCAGGAATGCCCCATGCTTTCCTGTATGTTGGTTTTCAATGTGAAAGATGTATTCTGCTTGACCTGGTTATGTATGAGGTTTCCCAGGAAGGTCCCATACCTTCCTGAATGTTGGTTATCTTATGTAAAAGATGTAAAAGATGTAAAATATGTGAAAGATGTAAACCAAAACCTGGTTATTTGTAAAATGTAACAAGTGGTTCATTATTACTATAAGTAAATCTTTGTTATCCTAGTTGCGAGTTCCATAACCATACTAAAGACTGAACCTATGGCAATAAGTAGTCCACAATCTTGTGGCAATAAGTAGTCCACAATCCTTATGACTTTCGTCACCCTTGAACCATTTCGGTTCGGCTGTAGCTAGCAGCTAGGTGTGGGGTAGTCAGCCCCGTATAGATCTATACACTCAAGTCACGCTCTCTAAATCCCAGAGATTCTGGTTACGGGTGTAGTCCTCCACTCACGTATCTCTGTGGAGTGTTCGCCGAGGACGTGTCTCCAATCATACTGGAATAACAAATTTACTAGTAATAATATGATAATCCTCCATTCGCGTATCTATGTGGAATGTTACCGAGGACAAAACAGTGTACATATTATATCGTTCATGTGTACTAATGTCATGCTTTCAACTGATAAAAATGTGGAAAACCATTTGTGAAATATATAAAACATAACAGTTTATAAAACCCATTTCACAAATAAATGATTATGTGATCTGCATGTTCTACTGGTTATCAGTTGTGTATATCAGTATTAAAAGCATATGAATTGTGAAACACACACACACACACACAAAATAAGTTTTGAGTACAAGAACCCTTGTACTTTGCTTGTGTTCCCCCTGAAAATAGTGAAAACAGTGAAAAAGGGTAGGGGTATGAACTCACCGGACTCGGAAATGTGTCGGTTTTGGATACTAGACGTTGATTCGGGGATTGTTTACTTGCGATGTCCCTATGTAAAATGTAATAATGTCGATACTAATTAGATTTACAATCACTAATTATTTGGGACATTACACTCCAACGAGGTTAAACACCTCAAAACGAGCGTTTGGAGTGACCCGGGTGACATCTTCGGACGTAATATGACAACAGGGACTTAGGACTTGAGTTTACTATCCAAAAGTAAAAATTTAAATGAGTTTACAACCACAAAACACACCCACACATGATTTTACGGCCGTAAACTCATGTTGGTGTGGTTTTGAGGGTTTAATGGCTTGAATGGACATGGGGATAGCTAGAATGGATTTCTAAAATGCCTTGGAATGGATTAAGTGCAATTATACCATTTGGAAGGGAGTTTACGGCCACAACCTTGGAGTTTACGGCTGTAAACTCACCCATGGCCAAGAAAATTTGATTTAAGCTACAAAGGATAATCACATGTGATTCTAACAAATTTTCTAAGGCTTGGCATCAACTTGTGGCTTCATTTAACATCTTTGAATGAGTTTACGGCCCAGATGCATACTCTCTGGCCGTAAACTCTAATATGGGTAAGAAACATTTAGTTTTTGATGCTTAAAACAATCACATGTGATTCTAGGAATTTATCCAAGCCTTTGGGATGGTTTAAGGCATCATTTGACACACTTATAGGAGTTTACGGCCCAGGAGGAGTTCTATGGCCGTAAACTCACTTATGTAGGTCATTTGGTGTGTTTAAGGTCTCCAAACCAATTTTAGATGATTCTAGGATTTACCACAAGGCCATTGGTTGAGTTTCAAGGCATTTGGACATGTTTAAAGGCACTAAATCTCCATTTAAGAGGAGTTTACGGCCCAAGAAGGAGTCTTGGCCATAAACTCTCTTTTGTCCTCTATAATTCATGTTTAATGTGTTCCAAGTCTAGATTTGCAAGCCTCAAGGTTATATCTAAGTCCCAATTATGATTTGGAAGGGTAAATTTGGCTTAAAAACCCCATTTAGTGGAGTTTACGGCCCAAGCTTGCTCCTTGGCCGTAAACTCATGTTCTTGGTCCCAAAACTTAAGTAAATCATCAAATTGAAGGTTAAAGAGGCTGAATAACAAGCTAAGGAGGTTACCTCAAAGATTTGAAGCCTTAAACTTGAGATTTGGACCTTAATTCTAGCTTGAGGAGAGAGGTTGGGAGGGTTTATTGAGAAAATGGCCAAAGGCTTCAAATGGAGTCTTAAAACACTTTATATAGTGTTCGGGAATTGGACACGACGGAATTCTACCCGATACCGACGTTAGGCGAGGCTTTTGGTCGTACCCGATTAGGTTGCCGTAACCCGATACGGTAAATTCTAGAAATATCCCGATCACTAAAGTGGGGTGTTAAAAATGATTTCTAAATGTATTAAGACACTTAATTAAGTCATTTTAGGTACATACAAGTTATTGACTTAATTAAAATGGTGAAATCGGAAATGAAATTGGAAACTAGATTGGAAACGACGTTTGGTTGATCAAGTTAGATTACAAGAAGTGATATGAAATTTCGGGTTGTTACATTATCCCCCCGTTATAGGGAATTTCGTCCCGAAATTCAAGACAAGATATAAAATAAAAATACAAATCATGGATCTAGAAAGAGTTGTGGATACTTCTGTTTCATTGAGTCTTCCCGCTCCCAAGTGAACTCCGGTCCCCGCTTGGCATTCCAACGAACCTTCACTAACGGGATGCGACTTTGTTTCGTACGTTTGACTTCTCGATCCATGATTTCGATCGGTTCCTCCACAAAGTTGAGGTCCTCATCGATCTCAATCTCGTCTAACGGAATCACTAGGGTTTCATCGGATAGGCACTTCTTGAGGTTTGAAACATGAAAGACAGGATGAATGTTACTGAGTTCGTGAGGTAAATGAAGTTTATAGGCTACCGGACCAATCCTGGCGAGGATCTAAAAAGGTCCAATGTACCTCGGATTAAGTTTCCCACGCTTACCGAAGCGTACAGTGCCTTTCCAGGGCGAGACCTTCAACAGAACACGGTCTCCAACCTGGAATTCTAGTGGTTTCCGACGATTATCAGCGTAACTCTTCTGGCGATCGTGCGAGGCCTTCAGTCGTTCATGGATTTGGATAATCTTTTCGGTGGTTTCACAGATGATTTCAGGACCAGTAGCAGCATTATCGGGGACTCGACTCTTGGCTAACTGTGTATCTCCCACCTCAGCCCAACACAGAGGGGATCTGCACTTACGACCGTATAGGGCTTCGAACGGGGCAGCCCTAATGCTGGTGTGATAACTGTTGTTGTATGAGAATTCAATCAAAGGTAGATGTGCGTCCCACGACTTTCCAAAGTCAATGACACATGCTCTAAGCATGTCCTCCAGGGTTTGGATTGTTCTCTCACTCTGTCCATCAGTTTGAGGATGATACGTCGTGCTCATATCTAATTTAATTCCAAGAGCTTTCTGAAGAAACTGCCAAAATCGGGAGGTAAACCTGCTATCTCAATCAGAGATAATGGATGCAGGTACACCGTGCAATCGGACTATCTCCTGGATATAAGTTCGCACGAGTCTTTCCATTTTGTATGATTCTTTGATCGGAATGAAGTGAGCTGACTTTGTCAAACGATCGACAATCACCCAAATGGTATCATACCCACTCGAACACTTGGGTAGTTTGGTGATGAAATCAATGGTAATCATCTCCCATTTCCATTCACGTATCTCGGGTTGCTGGAGCAGACCCGAGGGTTTCTGGTGCTCAACTTTCACCTTGGCGCAAGTCAAACACTTGCCCACAAACGTAGCTATCTCAGCCTTCATGTTTGGCCACCAATACTGTTCCTTGAGATCTAAGTACATCTTGTCAGAGCCCGGGTGAACAGAGTATCTGGTTCTGTGTGCTTCCTCCATAACTATTTCTCTGAATCCTCCGAACTTAGGAATCCAAATCCGATCCATGAAACAGTGGATTCTGTCACCTCTGATCTCAAGTTTCTTTTCCATTCCTCTTAAGGCTTCGGTCGGCATGTTCTTGGGTTTGAGGGCTTCTAATTGTGCTTCTCGGATTTGTATGGGTAGGTTGGAATGAATGGTCATTGTCTGGTTCTTCACTTTACGACCTGCACTCTCCTTCCGGCTAAGGGCATCTACTACCACATTGGCCTTGCCGGGATGGTAACGAATTTCACACTCATAATTACTGAGTATCTCCACCCATCGCCGTTGTCTCATGTTCAAGTCTTTCTGGTCAAAGATGTGTTGCAGGCTCTTGTGGTCAGTGAAGATCATGCACTTGGTTCCGTAGAGGTAATGTCTCCAAATCTTCAATGCAAAGACTACGGCTCCTAGCTCCAAGTCGTGTGTAGTATAGTTGACCTCGTGTGCTTTTAACTGCCTAGAAGCATAAGCAATTACTTTCCCCCTTTGCATAAGCACACAGCCTAAACCTTGATTAGACGCATCGCAGTAGACAACGAAATCCTCTGTCTCTTCGGGTAGGGACAGAATAGGCGCGCTGCACAAGGCTCTTTTCAGCGACTGAAATGCGTTTTCTTGTTTATCACTCCAACAAAAGGGTACACCTTTTTGTGTTAGAGTGGTTAGAGGTTTGGCGATTCTGGAAAAGTTTTGGATGAATCTTCGATAATAGCCAGCGAGACCCAAGAATTGCCGAATTTCTGTGGGTGTCTTCGGTGCTAACCAATTCTCTATCGCCTATATCTTGGAAGGATCTACATGAATACCCTCCTCGCTTACCACATGACCGAGGAAAGTTACCTTCCGAATCCAAAACTCGCACTTGGAAAATTTCGCGTACAACTTCTTAGATCGAAGGGTCTCCAACACTAGCCTCAAGTGTTGTTTGTGGTCTTCTTCGCTTCGGGAATAGACGAGTATGTCATCGATGAACACAATGACAAACTTATCCAGATAAGGACGACACACCTGGTTCATCAGGTCCATGAACACTACCGGTGCGTTGGTTAGACCAAAGGGCATCACTACGAACTCGTAGTGTCCATATCGAGTCCTGAAAACTGTTTTGGACACATCACTTTCATGAACTCGTAGCTGATGGTACCCTGATCGAAGGTCTATTTTGGAGAAGTAACTGGCTCCCTGAAGTTGATCGAAAAGGTCATCTATTCGCGGAAGACGATATCGATTTTTGACAGTCAACTTGTTCAATTCGCGATAATCGATGCACATACGAAAGGATCCATCTTTCTTCTTGACAAATAGAATCGGAGCTCCCCAAGGCGAGGAACTCGGTCTAATGAATCCTTTGCTAAGCAACTCGTTAAGTTGACTGGATAACTCCTGCATCTCTGGTGGAGCTAAGCGATACGGAGATTTCGCTACAGGAGTAGCCCCATGAATTAGGTCATTACGGAACTCTACCTGACGCTCGGGAGGGATTCCTGGAAGCTCTTCGGGAAACACATCAGGAAAATTACAGACCTCGGGGATGCTCCGTGAGTCAAGCGAAGGACTAAAGGATCGGGTACATTAGGTTGTGCACTAGTCAGGTCAACCACAAAGGTTGATAAGATTATTCGTTATGATTTACTAAAGTTTAGTAAATATGATTATGCTTACAAGTTTAAGTGTAATTCTGAAACATTGATAAAGTTTCAATGTATTGCAGAACGGATAAGAAGAATCAAATAAGGCAGGAAGATAAAAATTTCTCCAATCTGAAGAGATGGGAGAGTACTTGAGTATCTTGTTTTATGATTATCTTAGTGATTGTGGAACCATATTACAACTGATCCTCTAAGAACACCTTAGTGCATTTGTTTGACTAAGGAGAGGAATCATGAATTGTCGAAATGGTTAAATCAAAAGATAAATCGTACTTCATTCCAAAATCAAATCTTAGAGTAATAGTCCAAGAGTGACCCTTGAGTGACTTAATATTTAGAAAGTTCATAACACTTGTCAAATGTAGAGTAAGATGTTTCCTATTCTTGTACATTTGAGATTGGTAACTTGTGATGTTTTGGATAAAACGAAGACCAACTAAGACCAATTGTGAGAAGTGTTTAACTTGATAAGAATCCGCACTAACTCTTGAATGTTTGTTTTGTCAAGAAATGGTTCTTGACAAAGAGAATCTTATATGTCAAGAGGATATTGGGAGTATTGACATAGTTTCAAGAACTAATCATGAGTTTTGTTAATCACTAGCCCACGACTTGAGGTCTGTAACCTATCGTGCTGACATATTATTATTTTTGTGTCTATTCCAGTAAAAATTGACTATGCTTGTGAGTTCTATGAGTTCTCAATTGTTTGCATAACAACCCAGAAGCAATGGTGGGCATTGTGCTACCAGGTGGCAAGAAATTAAGATTGAACAAGTTTAGTCCATATGAATTTGGTTTTGTCACTAACCTTGTCTTGTGATTATGGTTGTGACAAATTCACATGGATAGGAACACTTATACCATAAAATCTAAGTGTCATAAGGTTTCTCTTCGATTCATGAAAATGATGGTAAGGAAACTCTCTCACTAAGTAGATTTTAGGAAGATAGCAAGTGTAATATTTGCATTCTCAAAGTAGTTAGTGGAGCACGTGTGGTTAACCAGAACACTAACGTAGACTTGTGAGCAAGGTTCTAAAAGGCGTGAGGTGTGGCGTGGCGGCAAGGCCAAGCCTCAAGCTTAACGAGTTATGGCGAGCCATGGCGTTTTTCAAGGCGTGATGTAAGGCGGCGATTTTGTATTAATTTATAATTATATTACCGCATAAATATAAATTTATATCAAATATACCTAGTTTTTAGAAGTGTTATATCAACAACTAATAACAGAAAGTTAATAAAAACACAATAATTGTATGTCCTACTAGAGAAGGTACAAAAAAGAGCAAAAAAACGTGTCTCAGACGAAAAAACACGCGCCATAACATGTCAGAACGCGCCATGGCATGCCATATCACACCTTGCCACGCGCCACGCCTAACAGCAACATTATGAAGCTTTTCGTAACGGCGACGCCGCGCCTCACGCCATGGCGCGCCTTGGCACCCGCCATGGCACGCCTTTTAGAACACTGCTTGTGAGAAATGGCAAAGGTCTAAACAATTGAGACTATGATTACGACATCCCTTTTCATAGTTCTAAAAATTGTTTAGACACACATGTAAGCTATCTAAGGAAAGGTGTATGATTTTGATAAAGTCTTATCAACGCAATCACGTATCAGAAATCTGAACTTTGGTAAGAAAGTCAATATAGTATTGATTTCAAGAAGTCTAACTGATTTCTGGATACATGTCAGAGCTAGTGGGAGCATAAGTGTTATGCTAATAATCATCATGTTAGTGGGAGCATGATTATTATGTTAAGTGTTGCAAGTTAGCAATGTTAATTATAGAAAACACAAGTTTCAATTCCGGTTTGAAAAGTTGTTTTGCTAGAATTAAGGGAGAGGATTTTATACTTCATTCCAATTCTACAAGCTTAGATTGAGATTTTAATCAACTTTAGTCAAGGATATATATGAATGTTATGTTGGAATGGTTCAATATAAGGAAATTCTATGTTACGTTCTCAAAATTCGATTATGATTACGACATACCTCTTCATAGTTCGAATTTTGAGAACATGGCAAATAAAACTTTTTATAGCATGAATCGTGTCCCATATGCTTCGGATATAGGATTGATTGCATGTGCTATAATATTTATCCATTCTAAATTTTCCTAATGCTTAGGGCACTAAGAGGGGAAAAGGGATTAGAACTGGATATGACTAAAATGATTAAGCAATTGTCGAGGACAATTTCAGGTTTACCAAAGATTGGTTACTCATGGACAATTGGAAGTATCGAGTAAGGACCATATTGACATATTTTGAAAAGAGGCAACTCTTGTTCAAAAGCGATGGTCAAAATGGGAATATGGAATTTTTTTCCATAGGTGGAAGTTATTCTGTGAATCTGTGTAAGATTAATGAACTTAATGCAAAGAAGGATGTTCAAAGGAATGTACTTTGAATATGAGACTTCATTTCCGTGGTAATTGCTTTCCATTGGAATACCTTGTAACGTCTGTTGCCAAGTCTTTGTGAGTTGTGTGCATATTCATTACAAGAGGATCATTGCATATAAGTTTAGAATCTAACAAGATTACGGTAAATGACAAGAATTTGGTGTTCTTACATTTACCGTAAAGGATTTGAGATTGTGAAATGAGCATCATTGAAATGTTGTCAATCGATCTGTTTCACAAAGAGAGGACCACATGTAAACATAGTGTGCATACTTGGAGTATGGCATTACTATTGTTTGGACGAATGTAGTGTGCATGCTTCGAGCATGGCATGACTATTGTCTCAATTCAAGTATTAAGTTGATTAATCGAAACATGAATAATGAATAATCAATATGGTGCTTAGATAAAAGGGTTTTTATTTACACTCAAGAGTTTGTGGTCATATAGGATTAAGTATTATTCTTGTGTTTCACTTTGCATGTTTTGACATCCAGAATTATTATTTTATTCAAACCATCCACAATCATTCATACATTAGAAGTAGGTATGAATCAAGACTGTCATGAATTTCGCTTGTACGATTTGTCTAAGGTGCATTAGACATAGCAATGGTTGCTACAACATTCATGAGTGCTCCTAGAATAAGATTTGAGTATTGGATTCAACCCATGCTCATTTGAATCACTTCATGGATTTTATCACGAGAGAATCATGAGACGATAATATCTTATATTCTTCAAACCTAGAGATATGAGTTGTTACTATGAGTTGGTTGTACATTGATTGCACGAAAACGCATTCGGTAACTCGATGTTATAAAACGTGCCTTTGTGTATGATTCAACAAGTAGTAGAACAAGCCATATGAGTTGAAGTTTATCCATTCCTTTTACCTTCAGGATAAAAGCGATATCTGTGGGCCCCTCGATGATTTAGTGATGACAAAACGTAAGTGCTCGGCCGGGCCTAGACTGATTTGATTTGTTCAATTAGTCAGTCGTCATAAATCGAAAATCAGGAAACAACAAATGGATAGAGAGAATGATTATAATCTATGTCCCAGTCCATATGATATCTAGAATGGAGGAATATATGATCACTTATCTAATGGACGCGTCATTGATTTGTTCAGAGTTCGACAGCGGCTTTTGAGAGCTACGATTGCTAGTCGGGTTATGAAGTCATACTTGCAATAATAGTTTTAGACTTATCCAAGTAGGAGACTGTTGGATTAATGTCTAAGTCGATAACTATAATTGGTAAGACTTGACCCGACCCGGCATGGTCCATTTGGGTTGCATGGCATCATGCACTTGGATAGACTAAAATAAGAGAAATAACACTTAAGGTTTATTAATATATTATAAGTTCTAATATATTAATAAGATTATTTAATTAGTATTGATCAAGAATTAATCTAGAATTAATTAAGTGATCAAAAGAAGACTAATTAAATATATGGGTTGATTGTGTAAATCATCCATACTTATATAGTGGGCTAATGCTCCATGGATTATCAACTTGGGCTAAAACCCATAGAATGCTCCATGGTGTATTTGAACCCATGGATCCAAGGAAATGGAAAGCCATGACAATTAGGGTTTACCCTAATTGTGACTAACTATATAATGATCTTATTATTGAAGAAATCGGCCACTAGTGAAACAAGTGTGGGCAAACCGATTTTTGAAGTGTTCTAATTTCTCTCTAAGTTATTCCAAATGCATTTGATGTTGTGTGAACCATTTGACGTGTCACACTTGGGGCACTAGGCTCTCAAGCTACATGGAATCAAGCACCAACAAAGAGGTATATAATTCTACTAGATTTTGTATTGTTTGTACTTCATAATATGCTAGTTAGGATAAATACCTTGGAAATTGATATTTGCATGTATAATAAAGAAAACATAAATCCAAGGTATTTAGGGTTGCATGTACACCATAGGAGTGTTCGAATGCTCAAAACCCAACATATTGCTCATTATTCATTGTATAATGTTTCGAATAATCAAGATAATACTTGAATTAAAACTATAGTTGTCCCGTGCCCAAGCATGCACACTATGTTTATCTATGATCCTTACTTTGTGAAATAGATCAATTGACAACATTTCAATGATTCTCATTTCACAATTCCAAATCCCTACCGTAAATGTAAGTGTTGGGTTTTGAGCATTTTAACACTCCTATGGTGTACATGCAACCCTAGAAACATTGGATCTATGTTTTTGTTGGATTAGTGTCTAAGTCAGTAACCATATTTGGTATATACTTGACCCGAGTGTGCATGGTCCTTTTGGGTTGCCTTCACCAAAGCAACTTGACAAGGTAATTTGATATGAGAGAGGAGATATTATGATTTATTAATATATTATAAGAATAATATATTAAAGGAGAAATCATATTTATTTAATTAGTATTAGTCATAAATTAATTAGGAATTAATTTGGTGACTAAAAGAGATTAATTAAATAAAATGGTATAAACTGTCAAATGTGTGATAGTTGAGTTTTGGGCTAGGAAACCTAATGGACTAAGGGGGAACAAAATTATGATGAAGGATCATCATATTTTCGTCCAAAGGCCTCATTCCATAAGGCTCCTTGGGCTGCTTGGTGGCTAAGCTGTCCATTAGGGTTTTGACTGAAACCCTAGCACCCTATAGTATAAATACATGCCCTATGCTTCAATTTGAGGCCACTTGATTCCAAGGAAACCCTAGGGCCGAAATTAGCATCATTCCCTTCTCTCTCTTTGTTGCCTTCTTGCTTCAAGGTGTTTGTGAGCCATTAGAGGCACTACAATTGTGGTGCTTGCTTTCAAGAGTTCAAGAGAGTTCAAGAGATCAAGGAAACTAGTTGTTATTGCTATATAACAACAAAGGTATGTCTACTACACTTCTATGCAAATTTCGAAAATCATAGAAGCATGCCAGGGTTTTTATTTTGTGTTCATAAAGTTGTATGTCTTATAGTGAAAACATAGATCCAACTAGGGTTGCATGCACACATAGGATTGTTTGTATAAAACCTAACAGTGGTATCAGAGCCATTGGTTTTTTGTTTTCAATTGGATTTGATGCATATTATGAATTTGAAAAATTAGGGTTTGTGGCAAGTAAACCCTAAGGCTTGGTGATTTTCGCAAATTAGGGTTGCAAAACCCTAGTTGGCGATTTTTTTGATAGGGTTCTTAAACTCTTTTTTGCCTAGCCTCCAAATTTCGAAATTAGGGTTAAGAAACCCTAGGGATTTCGAAATTCCCTTGCCCCCCAAGATAAGATCCCAAGATTTTAGGGATTTGGATATTGCTATCTTTATGATTATCCATTTAATTGTTTAAACTAGATAATTGAAGATCTTGTATTATCCTTTCCATATATTTAAAAATCTAGGGGATAAAAGGATTAATTAAATTAATAATTTAATTTTATGATAAACCTTAAAGATTTAATAGTTCAAATTAATTGTTTAATTTTGATAATTATTAAATCAAAGTTTTCTTGGTGTTTAAAATTTTTAAATTAAATAGCCTTAATATTCGAAAATTTTAAATACACATTAAGATACTAGTATTTTGAAATGCTTTAAAATACACCCTTATACAATTATGATATTATAAGATTAATTATTATATATGTATAAGAATAAGCTAGTCTTATCGCTAGTAGGCCTCATTCACGAAGCCGGTCTATAAGGTGGGTATAAGGTTGCTGCCTATAAAATGGCGCTTAATGGATGTACACTCACATCTACCGCTTGCTTGACTGGTGGAGGGTCGTTAGCCGAACGGATAGGATAGGGCACTTAATTCCTCATTAAAAGTATAATGGAAATATTAAAGTAACTACATTGTTTTACAAATTCCCACTCTTAGTTACTTTAGGGTAAAATGTGAAAATGATGCTAATCCATGGAATTACACTTCGTACCCTTGTCAAACGTTGATGGAGCGCGTGTGGTTAACCAGCACATCAATTTGGGGATGACACAGGTAGCGAAGGGTGACTCGATGTTTGTCATAGATCAATGGAGCGTGTGTGGTTTACCGACACATTGATCAGGTGATAGTGACGTTGAGTGCACCACGTTAATTCGCATGGTTATTCACAAATTTGTTTGCGATCCCCGGCATCCCAGTCGCAAATGTGAAATGCATATCGAGATTTAAACATGCCATTGAAAAGTTCAATGAATCTCAAAGATCTAGGAGTTTTCAATACATTTAAAACCTAAATTGCTTTTTCGTTTTTCATGATGAGAATTAGTGAATCGTCATTCACTTACCTTCAAGTTATTTACTTTTAGAGTACGGCATCCCTTTCTAAGTTGTAAATAATGTTGTTGGATCCTAGCCCTAATTTCTCATTTGGGTGTTTAATTAGGGATTCATTTCTAATCAAGCTTTGTCCCTTTCTTTTTTAGATGTCTGCTAACAACAACAACAACAACGCTTCTGGGTCATTCTCGTTGATGAACTTGTGTCAGAAAGTGACATTTGATGGTTCAAACTTCAACGAGTGGATGAGATACATTCGCATGATCACACGCTACGAGGACAAAGAATATGTCCTTGATGAAAAGCTTGAGAAGATCATCCCAGATGTTGCTACTCCTGCGGAACTGGCCGCCTTTGAGGCCCACGAGCGTGATGCCACGAAAGTTCACTGCATCATGCTGGCCACCATGAACCTCGAACTCCAAAAGTCCTATGAGGACATGTATCCATATGAAATGCATCAGGATTTGCTGGACAGGTATCACCAGAGCGCGAGGCAAGAGCGCTATGAGATCATTACTAGCATGATCACCGCTAAGATGGGGAGTGGAGAATCCCTAACCTCTCATTTGCAGAAAATGCAGAGGTATGTTGATCGTCTTCTCAAACTTAATGTTAAGTTTGATGAGGATTTGGCTATTGACATAATCCTCCACTCCTTGCCCTCCTGCTACAATCAGTTTAGGATGACCTACCATATGAACAAAGAGGAGGTCTCCTTGAGCAAGCTCCAAGGACTCTTGAGGACTGCTGAGAGCAACCTCAAAGACAAATCCGTTGCACCGTCGCCTGCTGTGGCCGCTCCCGTGATGGCGATAGGTCAAGGAAAGGGTAAAAAGAGGAAGGCTCCATGTAAGAGCCACCATAAGGGGAAACCCCGTGATGGTTCGTCATCAAGTGGGACCAAAGCAGGCCCCATTAAACCCTCTTCCGATCCTAAAGAAGCAGAGTGCTTCTATTGCCACCAAAAGGGCCACTGGAAGCGAAGCTGCCCACAATATCTGCAGGACATAAGAGATGGGAAGATCAAGCCCACATTTGCAGGTATGTATTCTATTAAATCTAATAACTCATCATTTGCTACTTCATGGGTTCTTGATACAGGATGTGGTTACCACATTTGTTCTGATTTGCAGGGCCTAAAAAGAAGTAGGGAGATGGAGCATGGGAAGATGAACCTGATTATGGGAAACAGAAGATCGTCGCCTGTGACCAAAGTCGGTGTTTATTCTTTAGTGTTAAGTAATGGGTTAGGAATAGATTTAGAGAATTGCTGTTATTCGCCAGATATGGCAAGAAACATTATTTCTTTTCATGGGTTGTTTAGACAAGGTTTCAGATATTCTTTTGATAATAGTAATGGTTCTATTAATGTTTATTTGAATGGTGTCTTTTATTTCAATGCATTACCTTGTAATGGGATTTATGAATCAGTGATGCTTGTTGATAATTTTGGAAATAATGTTTTGAATATTGATTCGTCTACTAGTCTAGACAAAGCATGCTTGTGGCATTGTCGTCTTGGCCATGTCAACAAGAAACGCATAGCCCAACTCCAAAAGGATGGAGTGTTGGAGTCATTCGACCTTAGGGACGATGACACGTGTGAGTCTTGTTTACTTGGGAAGATGACCAAGTCACCCTTTACTGGCACTTGTGAAAGGGGTGAGGGTTTATTGGATCTCATACACACCGATGTGTGTGGGCCCTTTAGATCCACCACAAGGGATGCTTGCCGCTTCTACGTGACTTTTACAGATGATTATAGCAGATATGGATATATCTACTTGATCAAGCAAAAGTCGGAAACCTTTGAAAAGTTCAAAGAGCTTAAGAATGAAGTGGAGAATCAGCTGGGCAGGAAAATCAAGATGCTTCGGTCAGACCGAGGAGGAGAGTACCTAAGTCTTGAGTTTCACGACTATCTAAAAGAATGTGGAATCGTTTCGCAATTGACGCCTCCGAGAACGCCATAATTGAATGGTGTGGCTGAGAGACGTAATCGGACCTTGTTGGACATGGTTCGTTCTATGATGAGTCGGACTTCGCTACCAATAGCTTTCTGGGGGTATGCCTTAGAGACTGCCGCCCATATACTTAACTTAGTTCCCACTAAGAAGGTTTCCAAGACTCCTCACGAGATGTGGACAGGGAAGGCTCCCTCGTTGGCACATATCAAGGTTTGGGGTTGTGAGGCTTTCGTAAGACGAGAGACTCACGACAAACTAGAACCTCGCAGTGAGAAGTGTTATTTCATCGGCTATCCGCAGAAGTCTTTTGGCTACCTTTTCTATAGACCGAGTGACAATGTTGTCTTCGTTGCTAGAAGAGGGGTTTTCCGAGAAAGGGAATTAATAAGCCAAGAAGACAGTGGGAGGCAAATTGAACTTGAAGAAATTCAAGATCAAAGCGATGAAGGAACCTCGGACACTGGCACTCAACTTGAGGAGGAAACTCCTGTTGAACCTATTGACGAGTCCCTACCTCTTCGACGTTCCACTAGGGCTAGCGTTCCACCCCAGTTTTATGGTTTTCATATTACTACTGAAGGGGATACATTTATTAGTGATAGTACACTAGTAAATTTGGATGAACCTAGCACCTATAAGGAAGCCATGGCAGGCCCGGAGTCTGCAAAATGGAAAGAGGCTATGGACAGCGAGATTCAGTCCATGTACGACAACCAAGTTTGGAATTTGGTTGATAATATACCGGGTCGTAAGACAGTCGGGTGCAAGTGGATCTTCAAGAAGAAGACGGACATGGATGGGAAAGTGCATACTTATAAAGCGCGATTGGTTGCGAAGGGCTTTACTCAAACTCCCGGAGTTGACTATGATGAGACCTTCTCACCAGTTGCGAAGATAAAGTCTATTAGGGTGATGCTTGCCATAGCTGCGTTTCATGATTATGAAATATGGCAGATGGACGTGAAAACCGCTTTCCTTAATGGAAAGTTGGCTGAGGATGTCTATATGAATCAGCCAGAAGGTTTTGTCGATGTGAAGCATCCGAATAGAGTATGCAAGCTTGAGAAATCTATTTATGGATTGAAACAAGCATCTCGTAGATGGAATCTTTGTTTTGACGAGAAGGTTAAAGAGTTTGGCTTTCTGCGAAGCGAAGATGAATCTTGTGTGTATGTCAAAGCCAGTGGGAGTATAGTAAGCTTCCTCGTATTGTATGTCGACGACATACTACTCTTAGGAAACGATGTCCCAACCTTGCAGGAAGTCAAGTCCTGGCTTGGGAAATGCTTCGCTATGAAGGACCTCGGAGAAGCCGCTTATATTCTGGGAATAAGAATAGTAAGAAACAGGGAAAAGAGACTGATAGGACTCAGTCAGGATACATACTTGGAAAAGGTACTAAAGCGTTTTAGTATGGAAAATTCCAAGAAAGGGGAGTTGCCAATCCAAAGCAATACCAAGCTGAGTAAGACTCAGAGCCCGAGTACAGAGACAGAGATAGCTGATATGAGCCGAGTACCTTACGCTTCCGCAGTAGGCTCTATCATGTACGCTATGACTTGTACTCGCCCTGATGTGGCCTTCGCTTTAAGCATGGTCAGCAGATATCAAGGGAATCCTGGTAGGGCACATTGGATTGCGGTTAAGAATATTCTTAAGTACCTTCGGAGGACCAAGGGATGGTTTCTAGTCCTCGGTGGGAGTGATGACTTAAGGGTACGAGGGTACAGTGATGCTAGTTTTCAGACGGATCGGGATAACTTCCGATCGCAGTCAGGCTGGGTCTTTATCCTAAATGGAGGAGCAGTGACTTGGAAAAGTTCCAAGCAAGAGACCGTAGCTGATTCAACGTGCGAATCAGAGTATATTGCGGCGAGCGAAGCGTCAAAGGAGGCTATATGGTTGAAGAACTTCATTGGAGACCTTGGAGTTGTGCCATCCATAAAAGAGCCCGTGGAAATTTTCTGTGATAATGAAGGAGCGGTTGCCTTAACCAAGGAACCAAGGGATCATGGCAGATCTCGACATATCGACAGGAAATACCACTTTATTAGACATCGGGTAGAAGAGGGACTCCTCGTTGTGAAGAGGGTATCGTCAGAAGATAACCCAGCAGATCCCCTTACAAAGGGACTGAGTAGGGTCAAGCATTTGCAGCACGCTAGGAGCGTAGGGCTGAAGGACGATATTAGTTTAGATTAGATAGGTAGAAAACTTGTAATAGATAATGTCATATTCAACAAATGATGATTAAATAAAGGTGTGTTATTTATAAGAAAGTTTCTATCCTGTGTTGATTATTTATCTATTGTGTCGATTTTGCATGTTTTGACTTCCTGAATAATAAGATTATTCGAACAGTTCACAATCGCTCATATGTTGGAAGTAGATATGAAGGAAGATTGTCATAAATTTGTTTGTAGATTGTCTGAAAAGTTTTAGACATAGCAAAGGTTTGCTGCAAAGTTTATGAGTGCTTATGAAATTTGTATTGAGCATTGAAATAGACCCACACTTGCTGGTATTACTTCATGAATGTTATCACAAGTGATCGCAAGATGATAATATCATATAATCTTTAAACCTAGAGATATGGTTATTGTTTACTAGTTGATTATACATTGATAATACGAAAACGCATCAGTAACTTGATGTTATAAAACGTATTATTGTGTGTGGTTTAACTAGTAAATGATAAAGGCATATTAGTCAACGTTTTCTGTTCCTTTTATTCTATGAGGATAAAAGCGATATCTCGGCCACTTGATGATTTGGTTTGACTTATGTGTCGGGCCCGGTCAGGATAAAGTTGATGTGTTCAACTGAGTTCTATGTCGAACAAATCAGAAATCAAGAAATAGAATGCTAGACAATAAGTATTGTTAGCATGATATCTAGAACAGAGGATTATACGATCCCTTATCTGAAGGACAGATTATTGGTCAGAGTTGACAGCGTCTATTGAAAGCTACGATTGCTATCGGGTACGGAAGTTATACGTGAGATATAGTTACTAGACTTATCCAAGTGGGAGACTGTTGGATTAGTGTCTAAGTCAGTAACCATATTTGGTATATACTTGACCCGAGTGTGCATGGTCCTTTTGGGTTGCCTTCACCAAAGCAACTTGACAAGGTAATTTGATATGAGAGAGGAGATATTATGATTTATTAATATATTATAAGAATAATATATTAAAGGAGAAATCATATTTATTTAATTACTATTAGTCATCAATTAATTAGGAATTAATTTGGTGACTAAAAGAGATTAATTAAATAAAAGGGTATAAACTGTCAAATGTGTGATAGTTGAGTTTTGGGCTAGGAAACCTAATGGACTAAGGGGGAACGAAATTATGATGAAGGATCATCATATTTTCGTCCAAAGGCCTCATTCCATAAGGCTCCTTTGGCTGCTTGGTGGCTAAGCTGTCCATTAGGGTTTTGACTGAAACCCTAGCACCCTATAGTATAAATACATGCCCTATGCTTCAATTTGAGGCCACTTGATTCCAAGGAAACCCTAGGGCCGAAATTAGCATCATTCCCTTCTCTCTCTTTGTTGCCTTCTTGCTTCAAGGTGTTTGTGAGCCATTAGAGGCACTACAATTGTGGTGCTTGCTTTCAAGAGTTCAAGAGAGTTCAAGAGATCAAGGAAACTAGTTGTTATTGCTATATAACAACAAAGGTATGTCTACTACACTTCTATGCAAATTTCGAAAATCATAGAAGCATGCCAGGGTTTTTATTTTGTGTTCATAAAGTTGTATGTCTTATAGTGAAAACATAAATCCAACTAGGGTTGCATGCACACATAGGATTGTTTGTATAAAACCTAACAGTTTTATCTATGATACATGCAAAATTGACTTTCTAAGGTTCTTAACCTATCTAGCATACAAGGGAACTTTTAATCATAAAAGATAGTAAGAAAACATACCGTGTAGTACTTTGGATTCCTTGACAACCTTGTGAGCCTAACACCCTAAGTGTGATGCCTCAAATGTCTCACACAACACCAAATGCACTTGGAATAAACTTGAGATAAATGTCACACAATTAGAATCGGCGATGCCCTCTTGTTTCTTACACTAGTCCCGATTTTGGTCTACAACATGTTGCTTATATAGTGTGTCATAATTAGGGTTACACCATGTAAACCCTAATATGACATGGCTCTTCATTTCCATGATCCATGGGTTCAAAGACACCATGGAGCATCCTATGGGTTTTAGCCCAACTTGATAATCCATGGAGCATTAGCCCACTATACAAGTATGGGTGATTTACACAATCAACCCATATATTTCATTAGTCTCCTTTTTGATCACTTAATTAATACCAAATTAATTCTTGATCAATACTAATTAAATAATATTGTTAATATATTAGAACTTATAACATATTAATAAACCTTAAGTGTTATTTCTCTCATTTTAGTCTATCCAAATGCATGATGCCATGCAACCCAAATAGACCATGCTGATCGGGTCAAGTACATCTCAAAATAGTTATCAACTTAGACACCTAATCCAACAGTCTCCCACTTGGATAAGTCTAATAACTATATCTGCAAGAATAACTCCAGGAACCGATCAGCAATTTTAGCTCTTTCAAGGTCTCGCAGAACTGAGATGACGATGATATTCCATTTAAGATAAGTGATCATATAATCCTATGTTCTAGATATTAGTCGGACAAATACATGGAACACTGTGTTACTTATTGTCCAGCAATTTGTTTCCCGATTTCCAATTTGTTTGACATAGAGCTTAAGTGAATATATCAACTTAGTTCTGACCAGGACCGGTACATGGGTCAACACAAACTCATTGAGGTGACCAAATATCGCTTCTAATCCAAGAAGGAACAGATAAACTTCGACTCATATGCTTTTTCTTCTACTTGTTGAATCATACACAACGACACGTTTTATAACAACAAGTTACCAATGCTTTTTCGTACGATTAATGTAAAACCAACTCATAGGCAACAAGTCATATCTCTAGGTTTGAAGACTTATATGATATTACCGTCTCACGATCACTTAAGATAAATTCCATGAAGTGATACCAGTGGGCGTGGTTTGAATCCAATACTCAGAACTTATGAGCACTCATGAGTGTTGTAGCACCACTTTGTCCAACATCTTAGACCTCTACAAGCCAACCCATGACAATCTTGATTCATATCTACTTCCAACATATGACCGAGTGTGGATGGTTTGAATAACTTAGTCATTCAGGAAAAGTGACTTAGTTATTCCAGAAGTCAAAACATGCAAAGTGAAACACAAGAATAATCCAACCCAATATGGTCTCAGAACTTATGAATATAAATAAACATCTTTTATTTATCACCATATTGATTACGCATCATTCATTACATACTGTTTCAAACTATCAACTTTATACTTGAATTAAAAACAATAGTTGTCCCATGCTCCAAGTATGTACACTATGTTTTTCTAAACACTAGTCATGCCATACACCAAGTATGCACACTATGTTTTTTTCTATGATCTTTACTCTGTGAAACAGATCGATTGAACATAATTCCAGTGATACTCATTTCACAATCCCAAATCCTTACCGCAAATGCAAGAATTCCAAATTCCTGCCATTTACCTAAATCTGTTAGATTCTAAACTTATATGCATTGGTCCTCTTGTAATGATTACGCACAAAGTCACAAACAAAGACTTGTCAATAGACATTACAGAGTATTCCAATGGAGATCAACTCCATGGAAACGAAGTCTTATATTCAAAGTTCATTGCCTTTGAACATTCTTCTTGCATTAAGTTTCCTAATATTACACAGATTTAATGAATACCTTCCACCTATGGGAACATTTTCATGTTCCCCTTTTGACTCTTACTCCTAAACAAGAGTTGCCTCTTTTCAGAATATGTCAATATGGTCCTTCCAAAATTAACACTATACTTGCAACTGTCACTGAGCAACCAATCTTTGGTAAACCTTAGATTGTCCTTGACAATTGCGTAATCGAATTAGTCATATCTAGTTCTAGTACTTTTTCCTTCTTAATGCTCTGGCATTTGGAAAAATTTAGAAAAGATAAATCTTATAGCGCATGCAATCGATCCTATATCCGAAGCATATGGGACACGATTCATAAAGACATGATACTAGACCAGTCTTTTGCTATAATATTTCTATTTCTATTTGCCAAGTTCTCATAATTTAGATTTTGAAAAGGGATGCCGTAATCATAATTGAATTTTAGAACGCAAATCATGGACCCATATATAGAATTTTCTTATGTTGAGCCATTCCAACATGAAATTCATATATATATATATATATATATATATATATATATATATATATATATATATATATATATATATATATATCCTTGACTAAATATGATTAAAACCTCAATCTAAGCTTTTTGAAGTGAAGTGAAGTATAATTTCCTCTACCTTAATTATAGAAAAACAACTTTTTCCCAATTGAAACCTTTTGTTTTCTATAATTAACATTGCTAACTTGCAACACTTATTATAATTATCATGCTCCCACTTTCATGATGATTATTAGCATGAAGCTTCTGCTCCCACTAACTTTGACATGTAATCAGAAATCTGTTGGACTTCTAGAAATCCATACTTTATTGACCTTCTTACCAAAGTTTATGTTTCTGATACGAGATGCTTTGATAAAACTTTATCAAAATCATACACCTTTCCTTAGATAGCACACATGTGTGTCTAAACAATTTCAAAACTATGAAAAGGGATGCCATAATCATAGTCTCAATTGTTTAGATCTTTGTCATTTCTCACAAGTCCATGTTAGTGTGTCGGTTAGCCAGACACGGTCCATTAACGACTTTGAGAATGCAAATATCACAATTGCTATCTAGCTAAAATCTACTTAGTGAAAGCGTTTCCTCACCATCATTTTCATGAATCGGAGAGAAACCTTATGAAACTTAGATTTTCTGGTGTATGTGTTCCTATCCATGTGAATTTGTCAAAACCATAATCACAAGACAAGGTTAGTGACAAATCCAAACTCTTATGGATTGAACTTGTGTAGTCTTAACTTCTTGCCATCTGGCAGCACAAAGGCCTACCATTGCTTCCAAGTTGTTATGCAACCAATTGAGAACTCTCAAAACTCATATGCAAAGCCAACTTTAACTGGAATGGACACAAAAATAGGAATATGTCAACATGATAGGTTATAGACCTCAAGTCGTGTGCTAGTGATAAAATATAGTTTTTTCTTCTTGATTAGATCTAGAAGGTTTTTTCAAGATCTTTAAGACTCCCACTGTCCTCATGACATATAAGACTCTCTTGCCAAATATTCAAGATATAGTGCGGATTTTTTATCAAGACAAACACTTCACACAATTAGCCTTAGTTGGTCTTTGTTTTATCCAAACATCACAACTTACCAATTTCAAATGTACAAGAGTAGAAACACAATTTACTCTTACATTTGACTAGTGTTATAAACCTTTCTTTAAGATATGTCACTCAAGTTACAATCTTGGAGTATGACTCTAAGACTTGTTTTTGGAACGAAGTATGACTCATCTTCTTGATTTAACCATTTCAGTAATTCTTGATTCCACTTCTTAGCCATATGAATGCACGAAGATTTCTTTAGAGGACCAGTTGTGACATGGTTTCTTAATCATTAAGATGAACACAAAACATGATACTTAAGTACTCTCCCATCTTTTCAGTTTTGAGAAACTTTTATCCTTCTACCTAATTTGATTCTTCTCATCCGTCCTTCCATACACTGAAACTTTTTCAATGTTTCAGAATTATACTTAAACTTGTAAGTATAACCATATTTACTAAACCTTATTAAATCATGATGAATAGTCTTATCAACCTTTTGTGGTGGACCTTGATTAGTGCACAAGAATGTGTACACGATCCCTTAGTCCTTCAATTGACTCACATATACATGTAAACAAGGAACTAGTCTAAATTTTCCAAAGCTGAAAGTTCTCATTCATCATACTGTACAACTTGTATGATTCCAAGTTTCTACCCAATTGAAAACTTGGGTGATGAAAAGCTTTCCTTATTTGGTAAATTTAGACACTACCACAAACGAAAGAATCAAATTCACATTTCCATTATTGCTAGAAACATATAAAGATCAATTTTCAATAAAAGTCATTGCAAGGTGATATAAACTAAAATAAAATCAAAATTTTATTTATTCATACAAATGCGGAAAAACTTTTCCTTACAATGCAACTTTAAATGAAAACTATGCTATTACATATTTCCTAGCAATCTATCATAACTCTCTAAGTAGTAGCTCAAGAATCCAATCTCCGAACCATGCGATTGAAATCCATCTTCATGATTAGATTCATCATACACTTTCTTTAAGTTTCCTTCCCTTTGCTTGATCCTGCCAAACACCAGAATCATTAATAACGAACTTAACAGAGTTAGATAGTGGACTTACCTGAATCAAAGTCAAACTTTTGATTCTTCTGCCTTTCAGAACCTTCAAGTAGCTAGGGTAGCTTCGCTTCCAATGCCCTTTTTCTTCACAATGAAAACATATAGACTCTTCGGGAATGGTACAAAAGGCTATTCTAGCCTTAGACTTTCTCTTTACGTTCCGGTCAACTGGGTTGACCAAGGCCTATCCCTATCCATTGGGAATAGAAAGCTATTCTGGACTTCCAATGTTACCATTGTCCATGTCCATGAAAGTTTTAGAAGTAGACCTTCCAACCATATTTGCTTAACTGAAGGACCCAGTCAATAGCCAACTTCCTTGGGACAATGACACCCAACATTCTCAACCTGTCAATGTGTGAGTTCATTCTTAAGACATGAATGCACATAGGTCTTCCATCTTCATGTTTCATTGTGAGCAGGGCTTGAGTGATCTTGAACTTTTCAAGTCTTTGAGCTTGTGGGTCAGGGAGAATAATTAGAGGAGGAGGAGGAAGAGAAGCATGATTTCCATGAGCCAAACTCAGGAAGTCATCTTCATTAGGAAAGCTTGTTCCATAAGATTTGGGAAGATCATTGTTGTCTGAACCAGACATCTACAAAGAGAGAAATTCAAGTTAGTTGATTTAAATCCTTAATATAACACCCAATATGAAATATTAAGGCTAGGACCCAACACAATATTTTATAACTTGGAAGAGGAATGTCGTAATCCAGGCTATAAAATATTTGAAGGTAGGTGAATGACGATTCACCAATTTCCACCATGAAAAACGATATAAATTATTAGGTTTTAATTGGATTTGAAACTCCTAGATCTTTTGAGATTCATTGAACTTTCAATGGCATGTTTCAATATCGAGTGTGCCCTTCAGGTTTTGTGACTAGGATGTCGAGGATCACAAAACAAGGTGTGAATAACCATGAAAATATACTTGGTACCCTTAATTTTTACCCCTCAATCGACGTGTTGGTTAACCACACGTGCTCCACCGATACTATGATAAACATTAAGTTATCATTTGCCTACCTTGTTAAATCAAGCTAGTGTGCCGGTTAACCACACACACTCGACTAACCGACTTAAGCAAAATGTAAAGTGTAATTTCATGGGTTAGCACCAAATTCACATTTTCCTAAGTAACTAAGATTGGGTATTAATAAGAGTTTAGTTACTTAGTATTCATCACTAATACTTTTAATGAATGGAGAATTATAGTCCTTGTCCTACCCGTTCGGTTAATGACCCTCAACCAGTCAAGAAAGCGGTGGGTAAGAGTGGACACCCATTAAACTATCATTTTATAGGCAGTAACCTTATACCCCCTTATAGACCGACTTTGTGAATAAGGCCTACTAATGGTACAATGACTTTACTCTTATACATATATATAAATATTATTAACTTATAATATTATAAAGTATAAGGGTTGAATTTTAACTTTTAAAATTCTAAGGGTTTAACTTGGAATTAAAGTATTCATAAGGGAAAAAGTTTTAAAATCTAAAACTTGAGGGAAAGTTTTGAAACTATTCAAAACTATTCAATTCCATAACTTATTTGTTTAAAGTAGTTTTAATTCAAAAAGCTCTTCAAGTTCCATAACTTAAGGACAAGTTATGGAAGACTTTAAACTATTAAAAGAATATGACATTTTCTTTGTCCATAACCTATGAAAATATTTATGAGTTTTATGAATCTTAAAGGTAACTTTTCATATAACTTGAGGACAAGTTACAAGAACACATTTTAGAACCAACTCTTATATTAATTTGGATTGAAAACAACAATTTCACATAATTTTTCTATTGATCTAAGCAACTTATAAGAACAAGATAATTTAATCAAACCTTTTCATGTAATTAGCCTAATCATTAAACTAATACAAAACATGAATCTATTGATAATTATCTTAGAAATTGGATTAGCATGAACATTACCACATCAAAAACAGGTTTATAAGTTGAAAAACAGCTTAGGGTAATGTTTCTAGTCCAATTCCAGCCAAAACAGTCGAAGATATGTTGTCTGGGTTCCAACTCGTCGAGTGCAAGAACTAACTCAACGAGTTGAATGAGTTTAGCCTTGGACTCGTCGAATCCCTTCATGGACTCGGTGAGTCTGCTAAGCAGACAGCAACAAACTTCGATTTTTCAGCCAATTTTGCAAGTATAACAAGAAAACAAGTCTAGGCTCTGATACCACTGTTGGTTTTTGAGCATTCTAACACTCCTATGGTGTACATGTAAACCTAGAAACCTTGGATATACGTTTTATCTATGATACATGCAAAATTGATTTTCCAAGGTTCTTAACCTATCTAGCATACAAGGGAACTTTTAATTATAAAAGATAGTAAGAAAACACACCTTATAGTACTTTGGATTCCTTGAGAACCTTGTGAGCCTAGCACCCCAAGTGTGATGCCTCAAATGTCTCACACAACACCAAATGCACTTGGAATAAACTTGAGAGAAATTTACACACTTAGAATCGGCTATGCCCTCTTGTTTCTTACTTTAGTCCCGATTTTGGTCTACAACATGTTGCTTATGTAGTGTGTCATAATTAGGGTTACACCATGTAAACCCTACTTTGACATGGCTCTTTATTTCCATGATCCATGGGTTCAAAGAAACCATGGAGCATCCTATGGGTTTTAGCCCAACTTGATAATCCATGGAGCATTAGCCTACTATACATATATGGTTGATTTACACAATCAACCCATATATTTAATTAGTCTCCTTTTTGATCACTTAATTAATACCAAATTAATTCTTGATCAATACTAATTAAATAATACTTTTAATATATTAGAACTTATAATATATTAATAAACCTTAAGTGTTATTTCTCTCATTTTAGTCTATCCAAATGCATGATGCCATGCAACCCAAATGGACCATGCTGATTGGGTCAAGTACATCCCAGAATAGTTATCAACTTAGACACCTAATCCAACAGTAAGAATATCAAATTCTTGACATTTTATGTAATCTGTTAGATTCTAAAATTATATGCAATGATCCTCTTTTACTGACTATGCACAAAAGTCACAGAGACTTGGCAACAGACATTACGAAGTATCAAATTCAAAGTACATTCCTTTGAACATCCTTCTTGCATAAAAGTTTATAACTTTCTCATCTTTTCTTCAACTCCTAATATGGAAAAATTCCATATTTCCTATATGACAACTCATTATTAATAGGCTCATGTCTATTCATAATAATGTCAATATGGTCCATCCATTACTATACTTCCAACTGTCCTTAAGCGACCAATCCTTCGCGAACCTTAGATTGTCCTTAACAATTGTTTAACCACTTTAGTCATATCCGTTTCTATTCCTTTTTTCCCTCTATATGTCCCAGGCACTTGGAAAATTAGAACACAAGAATATTATAGCATATGCAATCGATCCTATACCCGAATCATGTGGGGCGCGATTCATAATGTCTAACATAAAGACATGATACTTGATCAGTCTTTTGCTATAATATTTCTATTTGCCATGATCCCACAATTCGAACAATGAAGAGGGATGCCGTAATCATAATCGAATTTGAGAACGTAATTAACATTTATATATATATATATATATATATATATATATATATATATATATATATATATATATATATAGAATTTCCTTATGTTGAACCATTCCAACGTAGCATTCATATATATGTTGGGTTTTGAGCATTATAACACTCCTATGGTGTACATGCAACCCTAAATACCTTGGATCTATGTTTTCTCTATTATACATGCAAATATCAATTTTCCAAGGTATTGTTCTAACTAGCACAATATAAAGTACATATAATATAAAAAACTAGTAGAATTACATACCTCTTTATTGGTGCTTGATTTCATGGAGCTTAAGAGCCTAGTTCCCCAAATGTGACACCTCAAATGGTTCACACAACACCATGAACAACTTGGAATAACCATGAGAGAAGATATGAGTGTTATCACTCTATGAAATCGGCTTGCTCTCTATGTTATGCACTAGCGCCAATTTCACCAACCAATGGGGTCTTTATATAATGTGCACATTAGGGTTACACCATGTAACCCATGAATTTACCCATTCCTTATGCTCCATGGGTTTTAACCTCCATTGAGTATGCATGGGCCACCACATGGGTTAAACCCAACATAAGGAATCATGGATCATAAGCCCACATATATAAGCATCAATGATTTACACAATCAATCCCCATATATTTAATTAGTCTCTTTTTGATCACTAAATTAATTCCAAATTAATTCTTGATCAATACTAATTAAATAATATGATTTCAAATTAATATATTAGAACTTATAATATATTAAGATGTCACTGTTGGATTAATGTCTAAGTCCATAACTATAATTGGTAAGACCTGACCCGACCCGACATGGTCCATTTGGGTTGCATGACATCATGCATTTGGATAGACTATAATGACAGAAATAACACTTAATATTTGTTAATATATTATAAGTTATAATATATTAATATGATTATTTAATTAGTATTGATCAAGAATTAATCTTGAATTAATTAAGTGATCAAAAGAAGACTAATTAAATATATGGGTTGATTGTGTAGATCATCCATACTTGTATAGTGGGCTAATGCTCCATGGATTATCAAGTTGGGCTAAAACCCATATGATGCTCCATGGTGTATTTGAACCCATTGTTCCAAGGAAATGGAAAGCCATGACAATTAGGGTTTACCCTAATTGTAACAACTATATAAGATCATATTCTTTGGGAAAAATCGGCACTATGAGTGAGTGAGAGGGCTAGCCGATTTTCAAGAAGTGTTCAAGTTTCTCTCAAGTTATTCCAAGTGTATTTGGCTTTGTGTGAACCATTTGAGGTGTCACACTTGGGGCACTAGGCACTCAAGCTTCTTGAGAACATGCTACACCGAAGAGGTATGTATTCTATCTTGTTATATTCCTTGTTTTTGTATGCTAGATTAGGATAATACCTTGGATGTTCATATTTTCATGTATAACAGAGAAAGCATAGATCCAAGGTATATAGGGTTGCATGTACACTTAGGAGTGTTAGAATGCTCAAAACCCAACAGTGGTATCATAGCCTAGGCTTGTTTTCAATTATAATTGATGCAAATTGCTGAAAAATGCTGAAAAAGTCGAATTCCGGGCATTCTGGGCACTGGACTCGCCGAGTCCACTGATGAACTCGCCGAGTCCAAGGCAAAATGCATCCAACTCGCCGAGTTTGTTCGTGCACTCAACGAGTTGAACCCCCAGACAACATATATTCGACTGTTTTGGCTGGAATTGGACTAGAAACATTACCCTAAGCTGTTTTTGGACTTATAAACTTATTTTTGATGTGGTAATGTTCATACTAATCCAATTTCAAAGATAATTGTCAATAGATTCATGGTTTGTATTAGTTTAAGTGTTATGCAAATTACATGAAAAATTTTGATTCCAATTATCATGTTCTTATGAGTTGCTTAGACTAATAGAAATTGTTGCTTTCAGTCCATTTTAATCTAAGAGATGATTCTAAAATGTGTTTGTGTAAGTTGTCCTCAAGTTACATGAAAAGTCACATTAAAGTTTCTTAAAACTCATAAAAGTTGGCAAAGGTTACAAATATGAAGAGTCTTGTTCTCGTTAAATGGTTTTATGACTCCGTAACTTGTCCTCAAGTTATGGAGAGTCAAGAGTCACTTCATTAAGTAATAAAATATGTAACTTTAATTAATTCCATAAGTTACAAAATAAAGAAAAGTTACATTCTTTAATAGTTTAAAGTCTTCCATAACTTGTCCTCAAGTTATGGAACTTGAAGAGTCTTTTAATTAAAACTACTTTAAACACATAAGTTATGGAATTAATTCGTTTTGAATAGTTTCAAAACTTGCCCTCAAGTTTTGGAATATGAAAAGTGTTCTCTTATGAATACTTTAATTCCAAGTTAAGCCCTTAGGATTTTAAAAGTTAAAATTCAATCCTTATAATTTATAATATTATAAGTCAATAATATTTATATATATGTATAAGAGTAAAGTCGGTCTTACCGTTAGTAGACCTTATTCACGAAGCCGGTCTATAAGGGGGGGGGGGGGGGGTATAAGGTTACTGCCTATAAAATGGCAGTTTAATGGGTGTCCACTCTCACCCACCGCTTCCTTGACTAGTGGAGGGTCGTTAGCTGAACGGGTAGGACAAAAACTATAAGTTCTCCCTTCATTAAAAGTATTAATGATAAATAGTAAGTAACTAAACACTTATAATTCCCAATCTTAGTTACTTAGGAAATGTGAATAAGGTTCTAACCCATGAAATTACACTTTGCACTTTGCGTAAGTTGGTTGGTGGAGCGTGAGTGGCTTACCGGCACACTGGCTTGATTTAACAAGGTAGGCAAAAGGTTTCTTAAAGTTTATCATAGGCCGGTGGAGCGTGTGTGGTTTACCGGCACATCGGTTGGGTGATAAAAATTTAAGAGTACCAAGTAATTTGCATGGTTATTTCACACCTTGTTTTGTGATCCTCGGCATCCCTGTCACAAAACCTGAAGGGCACACTCGAGATAGAAACATGTCATTGAAAAGTTCAATGAATCTCAAAAGATCTAGGAGTTTCAAATCCAATTAAAACTTAATTATATTTCATTTTTCATGGTGGAAATTGGTAAATCGCCATTTACCTACCTTCAACTATTTTATAATTTGGATTATGGCATCCCTCTTCCAGTTATAAATAGGTTGTTAGGTCCTAGCCTTAATATTTCATATTGGGTGTTATATTAAGGACTTTTAAATCAACTAAACTTGAATATCTTCCAAAAGATGTCTAGTTCAGACATCTATGATCTTCCCAAATTTTTTGGAACTTCACTTCCTCCACCTCCTCCAATTATTCTCCCTAACCCACAAGTTCAAGGTCACTCAAGCCCTATTGGAAAGGCAAGGTCTAGGTGTGATCACATCTTGGAAATGAAGTCACATATTGACAAGCCGGGAGAGTTGGGTGTCAAAGTCTTGAGAAAGTTGGTGGTTCAATCACTTTCTAAGTCACATAGTGAGTTCCTTTGGGACTCCTATGAAACAGACGATGACAAGACCCTTAATAATCTTATCTATTTGCTTGGTATTGCTGAATCAGCAATGATTTGGAAGGCTAGTAAAGCAAATTTGATTAGAAGATCGACTTCCAAAACTTTATGGACATTGACAATGATTACACTGGAAATCTAGAAAAAGAAACATTCTCTTCCCATTAGAAAGGGATCGGCCATAGTTAACTCGGTTGACCAAATGGTAAAGAGAAATGCTAAGTCTGTGATAGTCCCATGTACCATTATCAAAGAGCCCATATGTTAAATTTCCAAAGGAAGGGGCATTGGTTACGAAGCTGCCAAACTTACCTAAGGATGGTAAAGTCAATGGGTTTGACTTTATTTCAGGTAAAGTCCATTTTCTAACTCTGTTAAGTTTCTACTCTGAGATTCTTATTAAATGATGTGACTGGGTCATATAGTGATGTTTTAAGAATCAAAGAAAAAGTGGAGAAGGAAGTATATGCTGATTCTGATCGTGAAGATAGATTTTGATCGCATGGTTAATGATCAGAATTTTGAGCAGGTGCTTAAGAGTTATGATAAATTGCTTAGGAATAGATAACAACAAGTTTTCCTATACATTTGCATCGTAAGGATTAGTTTTTCCACAAAGTTTTAAAATAAAAGAAAAGTTTTTAATTTTATTTATTTTTAGTATCCTTATAATGGCATTTGTGAAAGAAATTGTTGTTTATATGATTCCATTGATGGCAATAATGGAAAATGGTTTTGATTCTTTCATTTATGGTAGTGTCTAAATTTACCAAATAAAGAAAATTTCTCATCACCCAAGTTTCAATTGGACCGAAACTTGGAATCATGCAAGTTGTATAGTATGATGAATGAGAACTTTCAAGCATTGGGAAATTAAGACAAATTACTTGTTCACATGGATGTGTGAGTCAAGTAAAGGACTAAGGGATCGTGTACACATTCTTGTGCACTGATCAATCCCACCACAAATAATCGATAATACTATTCGTCATGATTTACTAAAGTTAAGTAAATATGGTTATACTTATAAGTCTAAGTGTAATTCTGATACATTGAAAAGATTTCGATGTATGGCAGAACGAATGAGAAGAATCAAATTAGGAAGAAGGATAAAAGTTTCTCAAATCTGAAAAGATGGGAGAGTACTTTAAGATATATGATCATCTTAATGATTAAGAGACCTTATCACAATTCATCCTCTAAGTGCATTTTGATAGCTAAGAAGAGGATTTATGAATTGTTGAAGTGGTTAAATCAAGAAGATGAGTCATACTTCGTTCCAAAACAATCCTTAGAGTTATACTCTAAGATTGTAACTTGATTGACATATCTTAATAAAAGGTTTAAAAACACGTGTCAAATGTATGAGTAAAAGTGTCCTGCTCTTGTACATTTGAAGTCGGTAAGTTGTGATGTTTTGGATAAAACAAAGACCAACTTAGGCCAATTGTGTGATGTGTTTGTCTTGATAAAGAATCTGCACTATCCCTTGAGTATTTGAGAAGAGAGTCTTATATGTCAAGAGGACAATGGGAGTCTTAAAGGTCTTGAAAGTCTCAAGAACTAATCAAGAATAAAACCTAAGGTTCTTCACTAGCACACGAATTGAGGTTTATAACCTATCGTGTTGACATTTCTGTGCCCATTCCAGTTAAAGTTGGCTTTTCATTTGAGTTCTTAGAGTCCTCAATTGGTTGCACAGCTACTTGGAAGCTATGACAGGCCCTTGTGCTGCCAAATGGCAAGAACTTAAGATTGCACAAGTTCAATCCGTATGAGTTTGGATTTGTCGCTAACCTTGTCTTGTGATTATGATTTTGACAAATTCATATGGGTAGGAACTCATACACCATAAAAATCTAAGTGTCATAAGGTTTCTCTCCGATTCATGAAAATGATGGTGAGGAAACACTTCCACTAAGTAGATTTGTAAGTAGATAGTAATCTTTGCATTCTCAAAGTTGTTAGTAGGCACACTAACATGGACTTATGAGAAATAGAAAAGGTCTAAACAATTAAGACTATGATTACGAAATCCCTTTCCATAGTTCTGAAATTGTTTAGACACACCTATGAGCTATCTAAGATAAGGTGTATGATTTTGATAAAGTTTTATCAAAGCAATCTAGTATCAGAAATTTTAACTTTGGTAAAAAAAGTCAATAGCTGATTTCTGAGTACATGTCAAAGCTAGTGGGAGCATAAGTGTTATGCTAATAATCATCATGTTAGTGGGAGCAGGATAATTATGATAAGTATTGCAAGTTAGCAATGTTAATTATAGAAAACAAAAGTTTCAATTCGTGAAGTTGCAGGGGTTGAAAAAGTTGTTTTGCTATAATTAAGGGAGAGGAAATTATACTTCATTTCAATTATGAAAAGCTTAGATTGAGTTTATAATCATTCTAAGAGCTTATATTGAGATTTTAATCACCTTTAGTCAAGAATATATATATGAATTTCATGTTGGATTGGTTCAACTTAAGAAAATTCTATATATTGCGTTCTCAAAATTCGATTATGATTACGACATCCCTTTTCATAGTAAAATTTTGAGAATATGGCAAACAAAAATTATTATTGCAAAAGACTGGTCTAGAACCATGTCTTTATGTGAAACATCATGAATCGTGTCCCATTTACTTTGGGTACAAGATCGATTACTTGTGCTATAATATTTATTCTTTCTGCATTTTCCAAATGCCTTGGGGCATTAAGGAGGAAAACGTCTGGATATGACTAAAGTGATTAAGCAATTGTCGAGGACAATCTAAGGTTTACCAAATATTGGTTGCTCAGGGACAGTTGGAAGTATAATGATAATTCTGGAAGGACCATATTGACATAGTCTGTAAGGAGGCGACTCTTGTTCAGAGAGTGATAGTCAAAGTGGAATCTGTTGAGTTGAAGACTCGTTTGAAGATTGCGTCATTGGGCTCGATTGTTAGTCCATTAGTTTCGTACTCTGGTTTTGGGCCTATGCAACCATGAGTTTGCTAGGTTCACTATATAAAGATATGCTTGCATGCATATTAGGTTAACGATTCAGAAGTAACGAATACGATAGGATTGCAGATTTATTTTATCGTTCTTGTAAACCTCCAACCCTCTACAGTTGATGTTCTTGATCGAGCTCTTCTGAGGGTTTTGTTTATAATCATACGACTCGTTTGATTCATCGTTGAGTTGTTCGTAATTTTGCTTTCGTTTTTACTGTTTAAATATTTATTCATCTGTTTAAGATCTAATCGATCTTCAAGATTAAGTTTTAATCTCATCAATTGGTATCAGAGCAGGAGGCTGTGTAATCGATACACTTCTTTTCTGTGAAAAGGTTTCAATTAGGGTTTTTCCGCAATAACTGATATTTATTGAGCCGTCATCTCATTATTGACGTATCTTGATATTTATTATTTTGCCCTAATCTGAGTTATTACAAGTCTGATCTTTGAACAGGTTTTTCGATCATAATGGACGAGTCGCAATCAAATCCCATCAATATTTCCAACAACATCGGTTCAACCATGAAGATTCCCATCCTATATACCCATGATTATGAAGTCTGGGCGCATCACTTCGAAGACTACGTTATAGGTTCTGAGGATAATGGATACCTCATATGGGAAGCAATCATTAATGGACCTTTTTCTCACTCTGCAACGTCGAGGATTATTAAAACTCAAAAGGAGTATAATGATCTGCTAAAGGATGTTAAAGATATTGCGCAAGATGAAAAGGACAAATTCCAGTGCAATATCAAGGCGTTGCGATTGATCAGATTCGCCCTTCAGTCCGACACCTTCAGATTGGTAAGCTCATGCACGACGGCTAAGGAAGTTTGGGATAGACTTCATGAACTGTACTCTACAGATGAGGATCTTGAACACTCTATTCAAACCTTGCTCTTATCTGAGTTTGGAGAATTTAGGCAAGGAGCCGAAGAAACTGTGACCCAGACGTTCGATCGCTTCAATCATCTTCTCAGCAAGATGATCAAACATGACATCGAAAGGAAGCTTATCGAGCAGAAGGTTACGTTTCTAAATGGTCTAAGGTCATAGTGGAGAGCAGTGGTGTCTATAGTTAAAGCCCATGAACAGTTTAAATCATATTCTTTGGCGAAACTGGTGGGTATTCTCAAATCCCAGGAGAAGATTGTGCTGCAGGAGAAGAACGTTGTTTCAAGCCTAGGTTTGCTGGCCCTCCTTTCAAAAAGTAAAGCTGTGATGGAGGAAGAAGATTTCAACTTGGAGGAGTATGACCTCACGTCTGAGGATTATGCTATGATGGTATCTAACCCCAAGAGGTTCTTTAAGAAAAGATTCCCCAGCAACAAAAATCGAAACTGGCAGGGGAGTTATAGTTCAGAAAAGGTTAATAATGAACCGAAGGTTGAAGAGCCCAAGAAGGAACCGAAGGCAGATGGTGATTCTGGAGTGAACTGTTACTACTGTGGTGGGAAAAACCACTATGCCAAGGATTGTGTCCTCAAAAAGATGGCTGAAAAAGATGAGGAAGCTTTGCTGCAGAAAAAGATTGATGAGATGAGAAAGAAGAAATCTACCGCTAACCCTTCCATGAATGCTCTAATTGTGCAGGGTTCGGTTGCTGATGACGAGTTCGGTGGAGTGGAAGTTTGGTCAACCGACTCCGAAGACGATGAAGTGAGGAAGCCTTCGCATGGAAAGGCTTGTGTGGCTAAAGAGGAGAGCAGTGGAGGCAGGTGTTTGATAGTGTCTGAAGTATCTCAGATGAGGGGATACAACACCGATGGTGGAAGCAATGAACCGAAGGAGCAGCAGGACATGTGCTTTACGGCCAAACCGCTCAACGTGCAGTTCAACGAACTCGATGAACTGATCAAGAAGGTACAATCGGTTTTTGTTTCATTTAAAGTACCACAAAACTCCTATGAAAAAGAACTAAAAAGTGTTAATTCACGAATCTCACATCTAGATAGTAGTTTAACTCAAACTCGAGTCACCAATTCTAACCTGACTGATCAATTAAACAGGGTGTCTTCGAAGAGTGAGGAGCGGCGCATGTGGATCGAGTTGAAGGAGTCTGAATTAGTTAAAATAAAAGACGAAAACATCTATTTACAAAGAGACAATTTAAAATTGTTAAAACAGCGTAATGTTTTTTGTTTGATTGCAAAACGTCTTTATACTAATATTACTCAGCTTCACTTGGATTGTGAGATAGGACAAAAGATCCATCGCATGATTTTGCCCTTCCTTGAGTTTAAGGAGGATGAAATCGATGCTGAAGCTTATAATTGTGAGAGTGTGATATCATCTGATGACGTCAATCCGACCTACATGTATGGACTGGACAAAATTGAATCTTTCATTAAATCCCAGGACCACAAGGAGATGCTCAAAAACCTTTTGGATGAAAATGATAGACTTAAACTGAGAACTGAAACCATACAAAAATTTGACTCTTTAAACGCCAACTTGAGCTCAGAAAATAAAATTGATGTTGAAAATGCATCTGAGCTTAATGAGGATGACAACATGAGTTAAATTTCTGTAGAGGACACGGTTGACTGCTCAGAATTTGTAAAAAACGAACCTGAAAACCACAAGAATCTAATTTCTGAAAATTCAGTGGATTTTGCTTGATTGTCCCAGCAAAAGTCCCCGATCCTAGCATAGAAAGCGGTTGTCTATCAAAAGGTCAGGACCACTCCAAATCAAGTGTACAAGGTCACTGGAGTAACCGAACATCAGACTGCTGAACTCACAGCTATTGTAAACGAAGATAATGCTGATGGCTGCGATGAGTTCTTTTGGTCAGCTCCAATCGATAATGCAGATGAAACGAAAGGCTTGTCAGAAAGGACTTCTTGGATTAGTAAAGGTAGATACATACCAGAACCCTTGAACAATCCAGATAATTTCGATGTGCCAAGTACTAGTGGTACGAAAGACATTCCTCAAGAGAATGGAAGCTCAGCCAAAGAAGAAGTTCCCTCTAGTTCGTCAGTTCAAAGTGAAACTCCCACTGTCCAAAGTGAACCAACCAAGGAAAACGGAAAATAAAAGCCAATATCCATCATCAACCGAAGCAGATGAGGAATAAGAAACGTGAAAGGAACCAGAGATACAGGAAGAATCTCTCTGAAAGGAAACAATTCTGGCAATCCCAGAATGCATACTTCTCACATCAAGACAAGAATCTGAAGTTTGAGAACAATCCTGTCAAAAAGCATGAGAGCCATAACAACCGAAAGCCAAGGTTCGGTTCATAGAACGACTTCAACCGAAAGCAAAGGTTCGGTTCTGTAATTAAAGGAAATCAAAACTCTAAGGTTAGTCCCACCAATGATCAAAAGCAAAAGGGTCACCTGGAGTCTCCAGCCAAGAAGTCATCTCAATCTAAGCCCACTCCTTCTCATTCATCTAATTCTTCTAATTGTTCCAATTCATCTCCATCTTGCTCTAAAGCTCATTCTGTTAGTTCTCAAAAATCTCATTCGTCAGCTGAACAAAAGGGCAAACATAAGATTTCTGCATCCACACCAGAGTCTAAACCGAACGCACCCAATCCTAATAAAATAAAAGTCTTTACCATTAAAAAGAAAGATGAAACAACACTTATAAAACGAACATATCTTGTTGACATCTCTCTTACAATTCCTGTTCCTGTGAAAGGCTCACGTGGACCCAAGAAACTTTGGGTTCCTAAATCTGCTTAATTTTTGCAGGTTATAAGTGACGAGCAGTTTGACGAAGAATGGTACATCGATAGTGGCTGCTCGCGTCACATGACAGGAAGGAAAGAGGAGCTCAGGGAATACAAGTCTCTTTCAAATGGTGGCAACGTCAAGTTTGGAAACAACTCTTTCGGCACCATAAAGGGATACGGAATGATAACTAATGGTGATTTTACTATAAGGAAGGTGGCATATGTGGAAGGACTGCAACACAACCTCATCAGTGTATCTCAGCTTGTTGGAGGTACAGGTCTCAAAGTCTCATTCGACGATGAAGGTTCTGAAATTATTGAGAAGAAGACAAAGAAAGTAATTCTCAAATCGGAGCGTAAGGGTGAAATGTTTCCTCTAAACCTCAAACCCATCAAAGGAAACCCAACTATATGCTTGTTATCAAAAGCACAGTCTGACGAAAGCTGGTTGTGGCACCGAAGACTCTCTCATCTCAACTTTAAAGATATCAACAAACTTGTCATTGGAGGTCATGTTCGAGGTCTTCCATTACTCAAGTTCGACAGAGATCATTTGTGTGCTGCATGTGAAATGGGGAAGCAGAGTCGTCAAAGTCATCCATCTATAATTAACACTAAAGTTGTTGAACCACTCGAATTACTTCATATTGATTTGTGTGGTCCATCATCTATTGAAAGCATCGGTGGTAGCAAGTATATTCTTGTTATTGTTGATGACTTTTCACAATTTACATGGGTGTTCTTTCTAAAGCTCAAATCTGAAGCGAATCCTAAGCTCAAGAAGGTCGTTCGCAACATCAGGAGCGACAATGGACTGGAATTCAAGAACCGGGAATTTGAAGAATTTCTAGCAGAAAAGGGAATAAGCCATAACTTCTCAGCTCCTTACACACCTCAATAGAATGGAATTGTCGAAAGACGAAACCGATCTTTGTGTGAAGCTGCCCGAACTATGCTAAGTTTCGCTTCCTTACCTCTTTATTTTTGGGCTGATGCTATTTCTGCTGCTTGTTTTACACAGAACAGGTCATATCTCAACAAGCGCTTCACGCTCACACCTTACGAGATTCTCAACAACAGAAATCCCAATGTGAAATTTTTCCACGTGTTCGGCTCACGGTGTTTCATCTTTAACTCTAAAGAACACCGCAACAAGTTCGATGTCAAAGCCGACGAGGGAATATTTCTGGGATACTCTCTCACTTCCAAAGCATACAGAGTCCTAAACAAGCGTTCGAGGAAAATCGAAGAGACCTATTACGTGACTTTTGATGATAGCTATGTCAAAAGGCTACAGGCCAAAGAAGACACATCTGGGGAAATCTTTCCTCAAACTGGCCAAGTCACAGTCTCGATCGCTAATCTATACGAAAAGTTTATGGAGCTCTTTGACGAACCAGAGAAAGCCACTCTCTCAGAAGCAGGTGCAGTAGACAACAAGGTAGACCATATGAAACAAATTGTCGAAGAAGCTGCCAGGAGAATGAACGAAGGAGGCTCGAATTCTGATGAACCTCAGCCCAACGATGCTTCAGCTGAGGGGGAGCCAAGCTCACATGTTGAGGGGAACCAAGTTCTCCAACTGCTCCAGAAAGTCAAACTTCAACCGAAAGTACTTTACCAACCGAAAGTGCTTCACCAACCGAAGGTGCATGAACGTCTAGAAACCCAACACCACAAGAAACCTATGAACCTCAAGCTTCTCATAGCTCATCTATCGAGGGGGAGCATGCTGATATGTCACTCGACTACGAAAGCCAATCCGAGCCAGAAGAAATGATCAATGCTGAACTAGACCCAACCTTTGATCCAAACTATCCTCCTCTCACCAAATGGACCAGAGATCATCCTATCTCTCAAGTGGTTGGTGATGTCTCTGAACAAGTTCTGACTCGATCACAACTGAAGGCAAAACAGACATCCTTGTTTTCTAAAGTTGAGTTTTGCATGTTTAACTCTTTCGTATCCAAAGTTGAACCGAAGACAGTTAACACTGCTCTCGATCACTCCGACTGGGTTCAAGCAATGCAAGACGAACTGAACGAATTTGAAAGAAACAAAGTCTGGCGCCTCATTCCAACTCCTCCAGATGCCTCGGTTGTTGGTCTCAAATGGGTCTTTAGGAATAAAATGGACAAGGAAGGGAACGTGATAAGGAACAAAGCTCGTCTGGTAGTGAAAGGATATTGTCAGGAGGAAGGTATTGATTATGAAGAGACTTTCGCTCCTGTAGCTAGGCTCGAATCTGTAAGAATCTTTCTTGCTTATGCTGCTCACAAAAACTTCGAAGTTTTCCAAATGGACGTCAAGTGTGCATTTCTTAATGGAGAACTAGAAGAAACAGTGTACGTGGAGCAACCTCCTGGGTTTGTGAACGAAAAGTATCCAAATCACTGCTACATTCTGGATAAAGCTGTGTATGGACTCAAACAAGCTCCGAGAGTCTGGTATGAAACGCTTACTAAATTCTTAAAGATGTCCAAATTCAAACAAGGTTCGGTTGACCCAACCTTCTTTCGCAAAAAGGAAGGTAACCACCTTATGATAGTTCAAATTTATGTCGATGACATCATCTTTGGCTCAACGAATCCCAGCCTAACAGCTGAATTCAGAAAGCTGATGGAGACTAAATTTGAAATGAGCTCAATGGGTCCTATTAACTTTTTCCTTGGTTTAAACATTAGACAGAGACCCGAAGGCATCTTTATCAATCAGGAAGCTTACACGAAGACTCTCCTAGCAAAGTTTGGTATGATGGGAGACACCAAAGTCAAAGTCCCAATGGCATTCGGCACCAAGCTAACTCCATCTCTAGACAAACCAGCTGTCGATATCACGCTCTATCGTCAAATGATAGGCTCACTAATGTATCTTACTGCTAGCAGGCCTGACATCATGTTTTCTGTGTGTTACTGTGCTAGATTTCAGGCAAACCCACGCGAACCTCACATGCTTGCAGTCAAGAACATTCTGCGCTATCTCAAGCGAACTGCCTCCTTAGGTCTATGGTATCCATCCAACTCAGGCTTCTTCGTTCAAGCCTACTCAGATGCAGACCTTGGAGGATGTGGACTCGACAGAAAAAGCACCACTGGTGGCTGTCAATTCCTTGACGGGAAGTTGGTCAGCTGGCAATCCAAGAAACAAACGTGCGTGTCGTTGTCTACTGCCGAAGCGAAATACATAGCCGCTACATCCTGCACCTCTCAAGTGATTTGGATCCAAAGTCAACTTCGAGACTATGGACTCAATATGAAGAAGATCCCACTATATTGTGACTCTGAAAGTGCAATTAGGATCTGTCATAACCCAGTGCAACACTCTAAAACCAAACACATAGCACTGAGGTATCACTTCATCAAAGATCACGTGGAAGATGGAAACGTCGAAGTACACTTTGTAAGAACCACTGATCAAGTGGCTGACGTCTTTACCAAAGCTCTTCCTGAAGCATCATTCAACAAAATATTGCAAGGGCTAGGTATGATGGAATCAGAGTTAGTACCTAAAACTATCTCTCAACCTCAAACGTAAGAAGCGAAATTGACCGAACGTTCAGGTTCGGTTGAACAATCTGACTCGCTCATCCCCACAAAGGTAGTTTTCTTGATTGTATATTTCTTGTACATAGTTGTTTATCTTATTGCTAAAAGTATTTTCCTATTGCATGTCTAAATTCCTTGGTTTTCTAAAATTTTCCAAAACCAAAACCTACCGAAGGTTCGGGTTCGGTTTCTCAAAATTTTCCAAAACCGAAACCTACCGAAGGTTCGAGTTCGGTTTCTCAAAATTTTCCAAAACCGAAACCTACCGAAGGTTCGGGTTCGGTTTTTCAAAATTTTCTTGAACCGAAACCAACCGAACGCTCGGGTTCGATTTTTCAAAATTTTCTTGAACCGAAACCAACTGAACGCTCGGGTTCGGTTTTTCAAATTTTCTTGAACCGAAACAAACCGAACGCTCGGGTTCGGTTTTTCAAAATTTTCTTGAACCGAAACCAACCGAACGCTCGAGTTCGGTTTTTCAAAATTTTCTTGAACCGAAACCAACCGAACGCTCGGGTTCAGTTTTTCAAAATTTTCTTCAACCGAAACCAGCCGAACGTTCGGGTTCGGTTTTTCAAATTTTTCCAAAGTTTTTATTTTTTTCTTACTCTTTCCAAGTCTTATTTTTTTTCTTACTTAGTTTTTTTTATTATTATTTTATTTTTTTTATATATCAAAAACACCAAAAATATTTTTCTCTTTTAATTTTGTTCGTGTGTTCGTTCGTTTATGGAGATATAATTGTTGGATTACTTAAGTGTCCCTAGAAGCATGCTGCTGTATGTGTCCCAAGCCTCGTAAGATTTTGAATAATAGCCTTAATGACTTGGTATAAACAAACCTTGTCTTCCCAATTAGGCTATCATATTTATTCTAATCGTGAGCTACCTCACTCTCTTCTCACATGAGATAAGAGTTGTTCTGCTTGGTCCTTATTTTCGCAGCAGAGGTACTTTAATTTCTTACACCATCTCCATTACATTTCTCCATTACATTCGTTTCATCAACGTAACCCCTAAGACTCTCAGAGATAACCACTGAGGTTTATGGTTACACAACAACTGTGTTTATGATCTCAGTTTCGTGTCACTACGAGTTGAGTGAAACCCAAAATTCAACACCAAATCTGAATTGACGGTGAACAATAAATTTGCTCAAGTTTTCACCAACGAATTGACGGATGTATCCTACTGAAATCTCAAATTTTATTTTTGTGTGATTCCCATGAAATTGTTAAACACCATAACATTTCTACCCTTGGGATCCAGTTTTTAATTTTTTTTTCTGAGATTTTATATTTTCCAAGCCAATTTAAAGTTCATTCCTAACCTACTTGTTCAACAGACTACACTGGTCTCACAAGTACTTTGTTCACTTTCTTTTTTATTTCAAGATTAGAATTGTTGAATAAAGCGAAAGCCACCCTTAAGTAGCCTTATTAAAAGAAACCTTTCAACATTTATTAATAAATGTTTGATCGTCATTCAACGGGAAACCACATTAACACTTTGCGGTCTCTCTTGATCTCGAAGGAAGTGATTCGTGCCCGGGATCATTTGCTTCGTGTCATTATTGACATCACAGTCATTCCTAAAAAGAGTTGCTTCATTTCTTTTCTTTTTACACTCTTGCACGAATATCTTTGATTTTCCAATATTCCGTTACTAATAATTACAGGCTGAATTATTGCTTTGATGATTAATTTTTCAAGCTATGGTCAAAGATCATCCACGTGGACATTTAATTCAAAAGATGCCATTTAAAGGATAAGACAAAAAGTTGCTGACTCAGGCGGGAGTTAAAAGGATTGAATTTCAAACGACGGTAAAAAGGGAACGTGTGTGAATTTGGAACGTCCACACTTTTACTGACATCATGGACGCGTGTGCGAATTTCAAGCGACACCTCTCTAGCACTTAAAGGCGCGTGAGGATATGAACCGGTTTGTTCTGAAACGGCACTTGTTGGGCGGCGTGATCCTAGGATTCTGACACTCTCTCTCCTACGTGATCATCACATGCCTTAACTGTCACGCATAGAAGATTTGAAACGATTTTTCTCTCTCCTTTCCCCCACTATAAAAGACAGTCTCTACTCTCATTTACCTCTTTACTGCATCCGGCATTTCCAAGAGAGCAAACACTCCCAAAAGCTTCATTGTTCATCTTCTTCTTCTACCTTCAACAATGGCAGAATCATCCTCAGTCCATGCTACTTCACACATCCTTCCCATCCGTCCACAACAATGCTTGGTGATCAACCTCACTCCTTCGTTGTACGATTCTTACATGACGCCGATCATCGAGTGCTTGAAGTACTCTCAGATCGCTCCTGCACTCACTAGGGTTGAATCTGTGCCCATGGAGATTCTTTCGCAGGTGTATGCGACTGCTCATTACAACAAAGCAGTCGAGCGGGTATTCTTCGAGGTTGCTGATTACAAGACCTCCATTTCTCGCCAACGATTTGGTACACTGCTAGGATTGGCTGCTGATCCTTCATGAGTTCATCCGGAGTCGATTCCGATTGGGCATCTCTACAACATGTTTTACAACATGGGGTACACGGAGGCGCTCCCCTCCGTCGCAAAGTTTAAGAAGTCCTGCTTGCCGCCACAATGGAACAGCATGTTTACAGTCCTCTTCAAGGGCTTATCTGAACGGAGCTCAGGATCCGATGGTTCAAGTCGTCTGTTCCTGTCAATCATGTATGCTGTTTACAACGGAGTCAATCTAGACATTGGGTTGGTCATCTGGCAACAACTCATCCAGAGCCTTTCTTCCTCTTCACGACACTCTGAGGTGTCGTACGCCCGGTTCTGGACAATTATCTCAAAGTGGGGGATGGACAAATTCGACATTCCCACTGTTGCAGGTGCATCGATGTCTTCGATCGGTACTTTTCATACCACGAAGATCATCGTCTCTGATGCATCCAAGTTCTCGTTCATTGGCTCTATTCCGGAGACAATGTACGGCGATGTTCCGTCCGACAGCAGGATCATCCGGACGATAAAGGAATTCAAGGCGTCTGTGTGACAACCCGATATTTCAACTCTTTGTAACGACCAAAATGGGTCAAGTATTGTAACCACTTCTGAGTAATAAAATTTACTTTCATAATAAAATGTATAAATAAGTCCTATTTAATTTCCTTCTATGATTAAATGTCTTTGAACCATGATCGTACGTGAAAAGAACGCCCAAATCCGACTTCATATAGCGAAGTTATGATTTTTCCAAGTTCGGCTTAGCAACAGACAGCTAAAAACTCGAATCGGAAATCGAGCGACTTTTGGCCGAAATGACCTAAACGAGAATCGAAGGTCTCGACAATGGTATTCCAGCGGTAAAAAGTCTGGCAAAAACTGACATCAGATAAAGAAGTTATGAATTTTCAAAGAAATTCCTTAAACACGATGGGTTTTTAATAAATAATAAAAAATAATTTCGGAATTTGCTGACGGAGTCTAAACGAAAGTTGTAGAGCGTAGTCTCACCTACGCGAGGATATAAAGACCATCGAAAACGGAGTTCGTATGAAGAAGATATGAATTTTTAAAGTTTATTAAATAAATTAATTATTTATTTTAATCAAAATTCGGATATTATCCGAAGGGGAGTCAGCGTCCTCATCCGAGGTACGCGCTGCGTACTCCTGTACGCCCTGCGTAACCGAGAGGATTGGCCTCTGATCGTCCACGTCGCGCTATCCGAAGAAACCGACCCGTCCGACCCGTCCGAAGCCCCGACCCGTCCGACCCGCCGTCCCGTCCGACCCGCCGTCCCATCCGACCCGCGTACCCAGCAACCCGTCCCATCCGAACCGAGGCAGTCGAGGCTTCGGTCATGCATGACGTACGCGTACGCGCTGCGTACGAGCGTACGCCCCGCGTACCGAGGCAGACCAGCCTTACTATAAATAGGATGCGAGGGTTTCCAAAGAAAGGGCTCATTTCTCTCCTCTCTCTCTCAACTTTGCCACGTTTTCCGTGTCCGTTCAAACCCGAAGCTCTGGTCTTTTTGGCTCAAGTCCCGAAGGTCGATTATACTCCCGAGATTCTCGAGGATCCCGAGGAAAATCCGTTTCCCGAGACGAAACTCTGCCCGGTTTTCCATCTCGCTATCTCCAAAACTTTCAAGTGAGTTTCATACCCCTTAATCAACCATTTTAATTATTCTAAATACTTTTATATGCTTTCAAGGGGGGATTACAAGTAAAACACACGAGTATTATCGTGTGTTACATAAAGAAACTCTTTTGTATATATTGTTATATATTCAAATCACATGCGATTTATAAACCTTTAAGGAACTTATATATATATATATATATATATATATATATATATATATATATATATATATATATATATATATATATATATATATATATATATATATAACATATGTTACAATAACATTCGATCTTTTAAAATATAAAGTTGTTGTAATGCATGTATAAACTAAACTGTTCTTAGATTTTTCTTGTCTATCTTAGACTCTACACCAAAAATCTATGCTTTCATAAACAAGTGATTCTTTTTCTAGGTATTTCTAAACAAACAAGGCACACTTTTTGAAAACTATAATAGGTATAGTTTTACGAACAGATTTCTAACTCTTATGTACTAGAAACATATATTTCAAGAAGTTTACTTTCTTATACAAGAACAAACGTAACATTTTAACAAGTAGATCTGTTTTTATACCACGGTTTTGTGAGACACTAACTTCATGTACATTCGAGTACACATTTCAAGTCCTGTATTATATACCAGAATCCCTTGGAGGGGGAGCATGGTGTTTGTGTATAGATCTATACGGGCTTGACAACCCGCGCCCTGACTGTTAGCTGCAGTCCACCGTTTGGGGTGACAAACGTCATAACATTCCAACGCCTGAAGAACGTTGTGTATAGGCATTCAGAGTCAATAGTATGGTTATAAAACTCACAAGGGGTATTAAAAATGCATTGATTTACAAGGTTTTCAAACTCATTTGTTATTTTACATTTACATACATTTTGGAAACAAACATTGGTCTTGAGTGAAGGCTACTTTTATACTAGTAGAAAATATAGGATTTTCTAAACACAAACAAACAAAGATAAAACATTTCATTTCATTCAAACATTGTTACTTAAATACTTATGAAATTCACTAGCTTAAATGCTGATCTACTCTTTCAAAATTACTTGTATGTCCCAGGAAATCAGTAAATTTCAGGTATTCATTTCGCTTTTTGATGAAGGGATGCTGCGGCGCCAGTTTAATCTCGTATTTTTTGACATCATATTGTAATTGAGTTTTGAACATGTAACTTTTGACAAATGTAAACTTTCAATTATATATATGATGGTTGTATTGCTTTCTTTACTATGTATGCATTTGTTACGTTACCACATGAAGTCATCCGCCCCCGAACGTTTCCGCCGTTCAGGTTTGGGGGTGTGACAGATTGGTATCAGAGCAATGTTTATAGTGAACTAAGTATATCGAACCACATAAGATATACAAACTATAAATGCTTAAGGGACTAATACTCTCTGACAAAACAAATTTTCTTTTTACACTTAAACAGCATTTCGTTCAACTTAAATTGATAGTTCATTTAAGTACAATTACATGCATACCACAAACTATTTTCATGTTATACAACTATACAAGTATTTAGACAAGTTGACACTACGATTGAGACTCGATATATGTAATCAGATTTTGGACAAATATAGCGTGATCAACTATATTTGCCCAAGATTGGACCAACGTATATCGAGGAATGATCGTAGTAAGCAACAAGTCAAAACTTACCAAACCATTACAAGAATCAAACACAAGAAATTAAATACTATAGGAGTATTTTCTATCTAAACTAGTTTAACTTACATGTTTTACATGTTCCGACTTTATTCAATTCTTATAACCCTATTTCTCGTACAGTCAAATGGCTGGATTTCACCACCCTGGCGACCCCTACTTTCCCAACCAAGGCAACGGAGGATGGATCGAAGATGATCCCGAAGAGGACGAGGAACCCATAGAAGTGGGTGATGACTCAGGTACCGACTCAGAACCGGAAGTTATCGATCCACCACCCATTTAACCTCCCGTCTTCGTAAGGAACTTTCAAGGACCGACTCCCGTTTGGGGAAGTCACCTCCACCATTGGAGCCAACAGCAAAACCTACGCCCTCCCTACGGCATGTGCCGGGACTTCTATGATGTCCGCGGCGGAGGTTCGGCTGATCGAGCACTCCCGGTAATGGTGGGTAAGTTAGCCAATCAGTCCTATCAGTCTGGAGTACAAGCTAGTCGACTCCGGGATATCAACGTGGAAGTGCAGGTTCACACTTCTGACATCCGTAGGCTGGACAAGATGCAAGACAACGCTCAATTCCAAACCGAAGCATTTCAAGCGCAAATGATTGCAGCCCTCGCCAAACTAAGGGAACAACAAGCCGCTTTCGATAGGCGTCTAATGGAGTCAAAGCAATCAGATGCGGAGTCAAGCTCCAAGCGCAACCTTCGACGCAAGTAGTGCTTGTCAAGGACTCAAATTTTGTTATAGCTTAGGACCTCGGCTAAAAGTCTTTAAATTTCTCGAACTTTGTAATCGGAGACCCTTATAGGGGTCAAATTTTCATGATCGTTGTAACAACTTTTATATTAATATAAGTGGCACTATTACTACTATGTTGAGTATTTCGTTCGAACCTTGAATGGTCTTTGTGAACCCAAATACTTGTTTCATACCTTCAGTCTTACAAATAACTTTCATTCTTCTATTTTAAGACTCATACTATCATCTGTTGTTGAACTATAGCGATTTAGTTCATGAGACACATACATTTTCCATTCTATGAAATTCTTATCCTTGTCTTTTCAATCTATAGTTGAAGGATGCCTCCGCGTAGGAATCCAAGGCGAAACAACGGTGAGGAAGCACCTATACGACAACCACCTCCACCACCCCAATTTGATGCTGTAATGTTTCAAGCAGCAGTCACCGCAGCGGTGGCAGCTGCAATGTCACAGATCAATAACTCAAGTGCTAATGGCTCGGGATCTGGCACACACCCATCCAACCATGGCGAGAGTCATGGACCACCTCGAGAATGCACCTATAAGGACTTCACTAATGCCAAGCCCCGGATGTTTTATGGTACTGGTGGTGTGATGACCCTGAGGCAGTGGATTGAAAGGACGGAGGCAGTCTTTGAAATCTGCTCCTGCCCCGAGCACAGCAAGGTCAAATTTGCAACTTTCACCCTTCTCGATAAAGCTTTAACTTGGTGGAATGGCCACGTTAAAGTACTTACCCTAATCGTGGCAAACTCCATAAGCTGGGAGAGCTTGAAGGCCATGATGATGAGAGAATACTGCCCACGGGGAGAGATTCAAAAGCTTGAACACGAGCTATGGACTCTCGGAATGGTGGGTACCGACATCGCTACTTATACCAACAGATTCTGCGAACTGGCAATCCTTTGTCCAGATATGATTGCTCCCGAGAGCAAGAAGATAGAAAGGTACATCTGGGGACTGACGCCCCAAATGCGATCAAGCGTGTTTGCTTCTAAACCTGACACCTTTGAAAGTGCTAAGGAATTGGCACAATCTCTGATCGACTACGGAGGTCATCAGAACTCAACCACTTCTGCACCAGCACCACAGAAAGGAAACAACAACAACAACAACTACAACAACAACAGCAACAACAACAACAATGGCAGGAAGAGAGCGTGGATTAAAGGGAAGGGTGGGTCTTCCCAAGAATCCGCAAAGAAACAACTGGTGTCAGTAAATGCTGCCACTGTACCTGCTACAGCCCCTACAAATACCTACCCAACAAAGCCTTATATAGGTAACCTCCCAAAATGCACCAAATGCAATTACCACCACCATGGACCTTGTCGAGATATGCAGTGCGCCAACTGCAGCAGGAAAGGACACGCAACCCATTTCTGCAAGGAACCCGCAAAGCCGATCACTCAAGTTCCCGATGCGGGTGTAGGGTAGGCTTGCAACGGTTGTGGCGAGGTGGGCCACTACAAGAGAAACTGTCCTAAGGCAGCAGGCACCGGAGGTGTGGGACGAGTTTTGGCAATAGGCCACGACGAAGCTGTAGCTGACCCAACTATAGTTGCTGGTATGTTCCTTCTCGATAATTCATACGCATGCATATTATTCGATAGTGGAGAGGAGAGAAGCTTCGTGAGTCAAAACTTTATTCATTTACTTAAACCTAAACCTAGCAAGTTAGAAAATTCATTCACTGTAGAGATGGCCAATGGAAAAACCGAAAACACAAATTGCATATACATGGGCTGTACGTTAACATTAGACGGCCATTCTTTCCCAATCAATCTCATGTCGGTTCAAATTAAAAGTTTCGACGTCATAGTCGGCATGGATTGGTTGAGTCTTCTTCGCGCCGACATCATGTGCTTTGAGAAAGCAGTCTGTCTTAACCTCCCTAACAACGAAACATTAGTTATCTACGGCGACAAATCTAGTACAAACCTTCGCATCATTTCGTGCATCCAAGCTCGAAAGTGCTTGCGGAAGGATTGTCGAGCATTCCTAGCGCACATCGTCGATACAAGTCAAGAATTGAAGGACATCAAGAGCATCTCGGTAGTACGCGACTTTCCCGATATCTTTCCAGAAGAACTACCAGGATTACCACCGCAACGCCAAGTCGAGTTCAGAATCGACTTAATTGCAGGAGCTACCCCAGTAGCGAAGTCGCCTTATCGTCTTGCACCAGCAGAGATGCAGGAACTTTCCAGTCAACTTAATGAACTCCTTCACAAAGGATTCATAAGACCAAGTTTCTCACCTTGGGGAGCACCGGTCTTGTTTGTAAAGAAGAAAGACGGATCGTTCCGTATGTGCATCGACTACAGAGAGCTGAACAAACTTACTGTCAAGAACCGCTATCCTCTACCCCGCATCGACGACCTATTCGATCAACTTCAAGGGGCGAACTACTTCTCCAAAATAGACCTGCGATCCGGATATCACCAATTACGAGTTCTAGAGGGGGACATCCCAAAGACAGCCTTCCGAACTCGTTATGGACACTACGAATTCGTGGTGATGCCGTTCGGATTAACCAATGCACCAGCAGTATTTATGGACCTAATGAATAGGGTATGCCGCCCTTACTTGGATCAGTTCGTCATCGTCTTTATTGATGATATACTTATCTACTCTCGAAGTGAGGAAGAGCATAGTCAACACCTACGAAAAATCCTAGAAACACTGCGAACGGAGAAACTCTATGCGAAGTTCTCTAAATGCGAATTTTGGATTCGAAGAGTCGAATTTTTAGGTCACGTTGTTAGCGAGAAAGGTATACACGTAGACCCCTCTAAAATTAAGGCTATTGAGAACTGGTCGGCACCAAAGACACCTATAGAAATTCGTCAATTTCTAGGTCTAGCTGGCTACTATCGCAGATTCATAAAGAACTTTTCGAGCATTGCGAAACCTCTTACTTCATTAACCCAGAAAGGTGTGGCCTTTGACTGGGAAGCGAAACAAGAGAAGGCATTCCAGACACTAAAGCAGGCCTTGTGCACCGCACCGATACTATCCCTCCCCGAAGGGATAGAAGACTTCGTAGTGTATTGCGATGCTTCAAATCAAGGACTTGGTTGTGTTCTTATGCAGAGAGGGAAGGTTATCACTTATGCCTCCCGACAGCTTAAGACACACGAAGTGAACTATACGACACACGACCTCGAGTTAGGAGCAGTGGTATTTGCTCTGAAGATCTGGAGACACTACTTATACGGAACAAAGAGTACTATTTTCACCAATCACAAGAGCCTTCAACACATTTTCGATCAGAAGGAACTCAACATGCGACAACGACGATGGGTCGAGTTACTGAATGACTACGAATGCGAAATTCGTTATCATCCTGGCAAGGCCAACGTAGTAGCCGACGCCCTCAGTCGAAAGGAATACACTGGTCGGAGGGTCAAATCTCTGACCATGACTATCCATTCCCACCTATCCACACAAATTAAGGAAGCACAAATGGAAGCTTTGCAACCTGAAAATGTGGCCGGTGAATCCCTGCGAGGAATGAAGAAGAATTTAGAAGTCAAGGGTGGCGGAGCCTACTATCTCATGGACCGAATCTGGACCCCAAATCATGGTGGTTTCAGAAACGTAGTCATGACCGAGGCTCACAACTCAAGATATTCCGTTCACCCGGGTTCAGATAAAATGTATCTGGATCTTAAGAAACTGTACTGGTGGCCTAACATGAAAGCAGAAATTGCTACCTTCGTGAGTAAATGTCTTACTTGCGCTAAGGTTAAGGTCGAGTATCAGAAACCGTCAGGACTACTACAACAACCAGAGATACCGGAATGGAAATGGGAGCGGATTACTATGGACTTCATAACTAAGTTACCCAAGACGACAAGCGGACTCGATACCATATGGGTCATTGTCGACAGATTGACCAAATCCGCACATTTCCTACCCATCAAGGAGACTGACAAATTGGAGAAGCTTACAAGAACTTACTTAAGGGAAGTAGTGCGACTGCATGGTGTTCCAATATCCATTATCTCCGATCGAGATAGTAGATTCACTTCAAGATTCTGGCAGTCACTACAAAGTTCCCTGGGAACTAGGCTAGACATGAGTACAGCCTACCACCCACAGACAGACGGACAAAGTGAGAGAACAATACAAACTTTAGAAGACATGCTGAGAGCCTGTGTGATTGACTTTGGAAAGGCATGGGATATTCATTTACCCCTTGTCGAATTTTCATACAACAATAGTTATCATACAAGCATAAAGGCTGCTCCGTTTGAAGCCCTCTATGGTCGAAAGTGCAGATCCCCTCTGCGCTGGACTGAAGTTGGCGATACCCAGTTAGCTAGAGGAAGAGTTCCTGAAAGCACTCTCACCGGTCCGGAGATCATACGTGAAACAACAGAGAAGATCGTTCAGATTCGTGAACGATTGAAAGCCTCAAGAGACCGACAGAAAAGCTACGCTGACCAAAGGAGGAAACCTTTGGAATTCCAGGTAGGAGACCACGTCTTATTAAAGGTCTCACCGTGGAAGGGTTTAATACGATTTGGAAAGCGTGGGAAACTAAATCCAAGATACATAGGGCCTTTCGAGATTCTTGCCAGAATCGACCCTGTGGCTTACAAGCTTAACCTACCGCGCGAACTTAGTAACATCCATCCAACCTTCCACGTCTCAAACTTGAAAAAGTGTCTGTCCGACAAAACTCTTGTTATTCCACTCGACGAGATCGAGATCAACGAGAGCCTCAACTTTGTGGGAGAACCAGTAGAAATCATGGACCGTGAGGTCAAACAAACAAAACAAAGTCGCATACCCATCGTGAAGGTTCGCTGGAACGCCAAGCGGGGACCCGAATTCACATGGGAACGCGAGGATCAGATGAAACAAAAGTACCCTCATCTCTTTCATGTTCACTAGTATCTTTACTACTTTAAATTTCGGGACGAAATTCTCTCTAACGGGGGGATGATGTGACAACCCGATATTTCAACTCTTTGTAACGACCAAAATGGGTCAAGTATTGTAACCACTTCTGAGTAATAAAATTTACTTTCATAATAAAATGTATAAATAAGTCCTATTTAATTTCCTTCTATGATTAAATGTCTTTGAACCATGATCGTACGTGAAAAGAACGCCCAAATCCGACTTCATATAGCGAAGTTATGATTTTTCCAAGTTCGGCTTAGCAACAGACAGCTAAAAACTCGAATCGGAAATCGAGCGACTTTTGGCCGGAATGACCTAAACGAGAATCGAAGGTCTCGACAATGGTATTCCAGCGGTAAAAAGTCTGGCAAAACCTGACATAAGATGAAGAAGTTATGAATTTTCAAAGAAATTCCTTAAACACGATGGGTTTTTAATAAATAATAAAAAAATAATTTCGGAATTTGCTGACGGAGTCTAAACGAAAGTCGTAGAGCGTAGTCTCACCTACGCGAGGATATAAAGACCATCGAAAACGGAGTTCGTATGAAGAAGATATGAATTTTTAAAGTTTATTAAATAAATTAATTATTTATTTTAATCAAAATTCGGATATTATCCGAAGGGGAGTCAGCGTCCTCATCCGAGGTACGCGCTGCGTACTCCTGTACGCCCTACGTAACCGAGAGGATTGGCCTCTGATCATCCACGTCGCGCTATCCGAAGAAACCGACCCGTCCGACCCGTCCGAAGCCCCGACCCGTCCGACCCGCCGTCCCATCCGACCCGCGTACCCAGCAACCCGTCCCATCCGAACCGAGGCAGTCGAGGCTTCGGTCATGCATGACGTACGTGTACGCGCTGCGTACGAGCGTACGCCCCGCGTACCGAGGCAGACCAGCCTTACTATAAATAGGATGCGAGGGTTTCCAAAGAAAGGGCTCATTTCTCTCCTCTCTCTCTCTCTCTCTCAACTTTGCCTCGTTTTCCGTGTCCGGTCAAACCCGAAGCTCTGGTCTTTTTGGCTCAAGTCCCGAAGGTCGATTATACTCCCGAGATTCCCGAGGATCCCGAGGAAAATCCGTTTCCCGAGACGAAACTCTGCCCGGTTTTCCATCTCACTATCTCCAAAACTTTCAAGTGAGTTTCATACCCCTTAATCAACCATTTTAATTATTCTAAATACTTTTATATGCTTTCAAGGGGGGGATTACAAGTAAAACACACGAGTATTATCGTGTGTTACATAAAGAAACTCTTTTATATATATTGTTATATATTCAAATCACATGGGATTTATAAACCTTTAAGGAACTTATATATATATATATATATATATATATATATATATATATATATATATATATATATATATATATATATATATATATATATATAACATATGTTACAATAGCATTCGATCTTTTAAAATATAAAGTTGTTGTAATGCATGTATAAACTAAACTGTTCTTAGATTATTCTTGTCTATCTTAGACTCTACACCAAAAATCTATGCTTTCATAAACAAGTGATTCTTTTTCTAGGTATTTCTAAACAAACAAGGCACACTTTTTGAAAACTATAATAGGTATAGTTTTACGAATAGATTTCTAACTCTTATGTACTAGAAACATATATTTCAAGAAGTTTACTTTCATATACAAGAACAAACGTAACATTTTAACAAGTAGATCTGTTTTTATACCACGGTTTTGTGAGACACTAACTTCATGTACGTTCGAGTACACATTTCAAGTCCTGTATTATATACCAGAATCCCTTGGAGGGGGAGCATGGTGTTTGTGTATAGATCTATACGGGCTTGACAACCCGCGCCCTGACTGTTAGCTGCAGTCCACCGTTTGGGGTGACAAACGTCATAACATTCCAACGCCCGAAGAACGTTGTGTATAGGCATTCAGAGTCAATAGTATGGTTATAAAACTCACAAGGGGTATTAAAAATGCATTGATTTACAAGGTTTTCAAACTCATTTGTTATTTTACATTTACATACATTTCGGAAACAAACATTGGTCTTGAGTGAAGGCTACTTTTATACTAGTAAAAAATATAGGATTTTCTAAACACAAACAAACAAAGATAAAACATTTCATTTTATTCAAACATTGTCACTTAAATACTTATGAAATTTACCAGCTTAAATGCTGATCTACTCTTTCAAAATTACTTGTATGTCCCAGGAAATCAGTAAATTTCAGGTATTCATTTCGCTTTTTGATGAAGGGATGCTGCGGCTCCAGTTTAATCTCGTACTTTTTGACATCATATTGTAATTGAGTTTTGAACATGTAACTTTTGACAAATGTAAACTTTCAATTATATATATGATGGTTGTATTGCTTTCTTTACTATGTATGCATTTGTTACGTTACCACATGAAGTCATCCGCCCCCGAACGTTTCCGCCGTTCAGGTTTGGGGGTGTGACAGTCTGGTCCTAGGGTGCTAACACAGGAAATGCTCAAGTCAATCCATGACGCAGACAAACCTGTCAACAGGGGCAAAAAGGCGGAAAAGGGGAAGCAAGTGACCAAGGCTCCTAAGGGTCCTTCTCCCAGGAAGAGGAAACAAACCAAACCGGCACAGTCCCTGCAACCGAAGAGAAGGAAGACTCAACCGAAGCGAAAGCTTGTAATCGCTTCCTCTTCGAGTGACTCAGAAAACGAGAGTTCAGGTTCGGACGGCTCTTAAAGAGGTGACACTCCTCCCAGAGGCAACACCCCACCCCGATCACCTACCCCAGACATGGAACTTCATGTCTCACCAGTTCGTTCACCTCCTCTAACCATCCCTACTTCCATTCCCACCATAAACCCCTTCACCACCCTACCTAAAACCTCTTTCCCTATACCACCACCCATTTTCACAGATACAACTACCACAACTGCTAAGGTTACAACCAACGTATCTGATACGAGGGTTCATACCACTGCAACCGAAACACCACCCGTAACCGAACCACCTCAAACCGAAACCCAGCATACAACCGAACCTATCCATACTCAACCACCACCCGAAACACCACCCACAAACACTCAACCTGAACCTACCCACACCACAACACCCCCAGCTTCACCACCCCCACCATCTCCAGATCATGCCTTTGATGGAGATAACCCATTTCTTGGCGGTGACAACATGACCTTTGATTCGATCTACTTCAGTCCGTTTCAGGTTCTAAGTGACGATGAGGACGATGCTCCAGTGACAAAGAAGCATCTCAAGGAGCTAAACGAGAAGGTTGACTTACTTCTTGCGTCATCCGCTAACTCTCAGTCCTCTCTCTCTGAAGCCGCTCTTCAGAAGATTGTTGACGCCTTCTCCAGGGCTCAGCATGATTCTGTTGCTTCAGCCACAGCCGCTATAGACGCCTCCACAAAAGCTTGTGAGGCTGCGACCGCAAAAGTCGATAAACTATTCTCAGACGCCTCTTCCCTGTTGAAGTCCTTACAGGAGAGCGCCGATGCCACCAAGACAACTTTGGAACCAATCGTTCAGCAATTGGCCAAGTTCGTCTCAGTGGAGTTACAGTCATTCGCTACATTACGTCAATCCATCAGCGATGACAACTCGGCCCTTCGTGCCTCCATTGACGAGCGCCTCGCTAAGCTTCAGGAGGATCTCGCAGCTGAAAATTCGTTAATGGACGTTTTAGCAAGCAAAACCACCGCCCTTAAGGTCAAGAGCACTCAAATTTCAAACTATCAGCAACAGCTTGAAGCTCTTCGATCCGAACGGGAGGTTGTAAAAACTTGTGTTTCGGATGTACACGCTGCCCTATCTAACATCCTGGAAGCACACGATCCCATTCTCAATCACTCGGTGAGGCGCACCCTTGCTGAGAAACTTACTCCTGCGATGGACCTTCTTAGCAAAATCGAGGGCTTACCCAGTTTCGTGTCCAATCCGAAACAAGGGGGAGAAGGGAAGAAGTCCGGATCGAAACCACCTCCTTCCTCAACAGCTGCTCACACAACCGAACCACCTCCGACTGGTCAAGCTTCGGGTTCGGGTGTGAAGGAAAAAGGGATAAAAATAGCTGAGGAAGAAGATGAAGATGAAGATAAAGAAACCATTGTGGACCTGTTGAAACGCAAAAACAGTCGCAATGTGGAAGACGACAATATTCGTGTGGCGCGAGAGGCTGAAGAAGCCGAACACATGCAGAAGGAAGCCCACGATCTCCTCGAGAGCAGGAAGACTCTTTTCCCTGCCTGGACTCGGGAGAGAATGATCAAGGAGGCCATAGACACTCCTAGCATACTATGGCTCGAACCGGTGATATCGTTCGACTGCAATAACTATGTTGATTCGCAGTTCGATATGCCGTTGACTCGAAAGGCGTTTATCTTCCACGCCTTCTCCAATATTTATGAAGTCCCTCATCCGAACACTGAGGTCGATAGGGAGCTTATCGAGTTATATCTAAAAGCTGCTCAACCACAATATCAGACATGGAGCGCTCAGAAGATCGTGAACGTTCGGGTCTTAAAGCCTTATACCGAAGGGAGATTCATCAACGTTCGGTTCAGGGTGATAAGAGGGTCTGCTAGAACCGAACATCTTATTTCTTTGGCAGATTTACCGAACTTAAACCCTCATGATTGGATTGTTTTGCACAACATCCTTTTGACGAACGAAGCAGAATATGGTCCTATTATAGACCATCTCAAGAGGATGATTGTTGGTTACATCATGGAGGTAGCCCTTATGGATCAGGAGATTGCCACAGTCTTCAAGAAGAAACCGAAAATAGCTCCTGTGGGATCAGCCAGTGATCTCAATCAAATGAAGATGGGCAAGATCGATCCGAGATGTAATTCGGTCATGTTCACTAGAGCAGAAGGACAGAAATGTCTCTTTGCTTTGGCAGATAAACATCTTTACACCAATACTTTCCTTGAGCATGTTTTGTCAATCATCCGAAGGTGTAAGGAGAATGCAGCAGATGATGTCAAGTACTTCAACGACATGATCCAATGGTACATCAGATTCAGGCAAACGATACTTGCTCTGATATCTCGTCTGTTTGAGACCGTGAAGAAGAAGGTACCTGGTGCTGCTGCTAGCCCAAGTAAAAAGTGAAGATCTCGCTCCAATTGACGCAAAGGGGGAGATTGTTAAGTTGAAGACTCGTTTGAAGATTACGTCATTGGGCTCGGCTGTTAGTCCATTAGTTTTGTACTCTGGTTTTGGGCCTGTCCAACCATGAGTTTGCTAGGTTCACTATATAAAGATATGCTTGCATGCATATTAGGTTAACGATTCAGAAGTAACGAATACGATAGGATTGCAGATTTATTTTATCGTTCTTGTAAACCTCCAACCCTCTACAGTTGATGTTCTTGATCGAGCTCTTCTGAGGGTTTTGTTTATAATCATTCGACTCGTTTGATTCATCGTTGATTTGTTCATAATTTTGCTTTCGTTTTTACTGTTTAAATATTTATTCACGTGTTTAAGATCTAATCGATCTTCAAGATTAAGTTTTAATCTCATCAGAATCTGGAAAGGTTTCAAAGTTAGAAATTATTCAATCTGTGTAAGATTAGGAAACTTAATGCAAGAAGGATGTTTCCAAGGAGCTGATCTCCTTTGGAATGCTCTGTAATGGTTGTTGTCAAGTCTTTCTGACTTTGTGCATAATCATTACAAGAGGATCAATGCATATAAGTTTAGAATCTAACAGATTTCAGTAAATGGCATGAATTTGGAATTCTTGCATTTGCAGTAAGGATTTGGGACTGTGAAAAGAGGATCATTGGAGTTATGTTCAATTGATCTATATCACAAAGTAAAGATCATAGATAAACATAGAGTGCATACTTTGTGTATGGCAAAGCTATTGTTTAGAAAAAACATAGTGTACATGCTTGGAGCATGGGATAACTAGTGTTTTTAATTCAAGTATAAAGTTAATAAAACCGAAACAATGAATAATGAGTAATCAGTATGGTGATAAATAGAAATTGTTTTATTTATATTCATAGGTTTTGATACCATATTAGATTCATTTATCCGTGTGTTTCACTTTGCATGTTTTGACTTCCATAATAACTTGGTTATTCTTCCAGAATGACTAAGTTATTCAAAGCCATCCACAGTTGGTCATATGTTGGAAGTAGATATGAATCAAGACTGTCATGGGTTGGCTTGTAGAGGTCCAAGTTGGTGGACAAAGTTGTGCTACAACACTCATGAGTGCTCATAAGTTCTGAGTATTGGATTCAACCCGCGCTCATTTGAATCACTTCATGGATTTTGTCACGAGTGATCATGAGACAATAATAAATTTTATTCTTCAAACCTAGAGATATGAGTTGTTACTATGAGTTGGTTATACATTGATTGCACGAAACCGCATTGGTAACTCGATGTTATAAAACGTGTCTTTGTGTATGATTCAACAAGTAGCAGAACAAGCCATATGAGTCGAAGTTTATCCATTCCTTTTACCTTCGGGATCTGTGGGCCCCTCGATGATTTAGCGATGACACATGTGAGTGCTTTACCAAGCCAGGAATGATTTGATTAGTTCAATCAGTCAGTCATCATAAATCGGAAATCGGGAAACAACAAATGGATAGAGAGAATGATTTATAATCAATGTCTCAGTCCATATGATATCTAGAATGGAGGAATATATGATCCCTTATCTAATGGACAAGTCATTGACAAAGGTAAGAGATCATCGGCAAGGTCAGAGTTCGACAGAAGCTTTTGAGAGCTACTATTGCTAGTTGGTTCTTGAAGTCATAGGCAATAATAGTTTTAGACTTCTCCAAGTGGGAGACTGTTGGATTAATGTCTAAGTCCATAACTATAATTGGTAAGACTTGACCCGACCCGGCATGGTCCATTTGGGTGGCATGGCATCATGCATTTGGATAGACTATAATGAGAGAAATAACACTTAAGGTTTGTTAATATATTATAAGTTATAATATATTAATAAGATTATTTAATTAGTATTGATCAAGAATTAATCTAGAATTAATTAAGTGATCCAAAGAAGACTAATTAAATATATGGGTTGATTGTGTAAATCATCCATACTTGTATAGTGGGCTAATGCTCCATGGATTTTCAAGTTGGGCTAAAACCCATATGATGCTCCATGGATGCTCCATGGTGTATTTGAACCCATGGATCCAAGTAAATGGAAAGCCATGACAATTAGGGTTTACCCTAATTGTAACAACTATATAAGATCATATTCTTTGGGAAAAATCGGCACTATGAGTGAGTGAGAGGGCTAGCCGATTTTCAAGAAGTGTTCAAATTTCTCTCAAGTTATTCCAAGTGTATTTGGTGTTGTGTGAACCATTTGAGGTGTCACACTTGGGGCACTAGGCACTGAAGCTTCTTGAGAACATTCTACACCAAAGAGGTATGTATTCTATCTTGTTATATTCATTGTTTTTGTATGCTAGATTAGGATAATACCTTGGATGTTCATATTTGCATGTATAATAAAGAAAACATAGATCCAAGGTATATAGGGTTGCATGTACACTTAGGACTGTTAGAATGCTCAAAACCCAACAGTCACAAATATCTTCTTCTCATTAAAAGGTCTACCCAAATGTTCCGATGCCATGTAACCCAAATGGATCATGCCAGGTCGAGTCAAGTATATACCAATTATAGTTACGGACTTAGACACTAATCCAATAGTCTCCCACTTGGATAAGTCTAATAACTATTATTGCAATTATAACTTCACAACTTGACCAACAATCGTAGCTCTTAAAAGCTGCCGTCAAACTCTAAACAAATCAATGACGCGTCCATTAGATAAGTGATCATATATTCCTCCATTCTAGATAGCATATGGATTGAGACATGGATTATAATCAGTCTCTCTGTCCATTTGTTGTTTCCTAATTTCCGATTTATGATGACCGGCTAATTGAACAAATCAAATCAGTCTAGGCTTGGCCAAGCACTTAGGGGTGCCATCACTAAATCATCTAGGGGCCCACATATATCGATTTTATCCCATTAAGGGTAAAAGGAATGGATAAACTTCGACTCATATTCTTGTATTGACTACTTGTTGAATTATACACAAAGGCATGTTTTATAACATCGAGTTACCAATGCGTTTTCGTGCAATCAATGTATAACCAACTCATAGTCAACAACTCATATCCCTAGGTTTGAAGAATATAAGATATTATCGTCTCACGATTCACTCATGATAAAATCCATGAAGTGAATCCTAATGAGCGTGGGTTGAATCCAATACTCAGGACTTATGAGCACTCATGAATGTTGTAGCAACCATTGCTATGTCTAATGCACATTAGACAAATCATACAAGCAAAATTCATGACAGTCTTGAATCAATACCTACTTCCAAAGTGTGACTGACTGTGGAGAGTTTGAATAACTTAGTCATTCGGGAAGAATGACCTAGTTATTCTGGAAGTCAAAACATGCAAAGTGAAACACAAGAATAATACTTAATCCTATATGGTCCCAAACTCTTGAGTGTAAATAAAAACCCTTTTATCTAAGCACCATATTGATTACTCATTATTCGTTGTTTCAATTTCTCAACTTAATACTTGAATTGAAACAATAGTCATGCCATGCACCAAACATGCATACTATGTTCGTCCAAACAATAGTTATGCCATACTCCAAGTATGCACACTACGTTTACATATTGTCTTCTCTTTGTGAAATAGATCAATTGAGTATATTTCAATGATGTTTGCTTCACAATTCCAATCCTTATAGTAAATGTAAGAATACCAAACTCTTGCTATCTACTATAATTTGTTAGATTCTAAAATTATATGCAATGATCCCCTTTTAATGACTATGCACAGAAGTCACAAAGACTTGGCAACAGACATTACATAGTATTCCAATGGAAAGCAATTCCATGGAAATGAAGTCTCAAATTCAAAGTACATTCCTTTGAACATCCTTCTTTCCATTAAGTTCTTTAATCTTGCACAGATTCAGAGAATAACTTCCACCTATGGAAACAATTCCATGTTACCATTTTGACTATCACTTCTAAACAAGAGTTGCCACTTTTCAGAATATGTCAATATGGTCCTTTCCAAATTTTACATTATACTTCTAATTGTCCACGATCAAATAATCTTTGGTAAACCTCAAATTGTCCTCGACAATTGTTTAATCATTTTAGTCATGTCTGGTTCTATTCCTCTTTTATTTTCCATGTTCTCACAATTCGAACTATGAAGAGGGATACCGTAATCATAATCGAATTTTGAGAATGCAACCTATATAGAATTTCCTTATGTTGGACCATTCCAACATAACATTCATATATATCTTTGACTAAAGTTGACTAAAATCTCAATCTAAGCTTGTAGAATTGGAATGAAGCATAAAATCCTCTCACCTAATTATAGCAAAACAACTTTTCAAACCCGAATTGAAACTTTTGTTTTTCTATAATTAACATTGCTAACTTGCAGCAATTAACATAATAATCATGCTCCCAGTAACATGATGATTATTAGCATAACACTTATGCTCCCACTAGCTCTGACATGTATCCAGAAATCAGCTGGACTTCTTGAAATCAATACTTTATTGACTTTCTTACCAAAGTTCAGATTTCTGATATGAGATGCTTTGATAAGACTTTATCAAAATAATACACCTTTCCTTAGATAGCTCACATGTTTGTCTAGACCTTTGCCACAATGATCGAACAGGATAAGAGATCGCCCAACCTTCCAATTTATCTTTCTGAAGCAACTATAACAGCTGGGCAGCTTCCTTACCCACTGGGGAATTTTTTCCTCGTTCCAACTTCAGATTCTTGGAAATCATCCCCGGTTCTTTGATTTAAGGTTAGGAGTTTCATTCTTAGCAAGATCCCCAACTATTGAATCTGTTGTCGTCGGCGGGGCTATTTCTTCATTTTTATTCTGTTTCAACAGTTTTTTCTGTGTTCGATTTTGTTGTCCCACCTATAAAGATCGATTTTCTAGTTGACGGATATTGACCAGTAGTGGCACACTCGATAAATTCCTCATCTATACCTTTTGATGGGAAAAGAAGGTCTCGAGCTCCAGTTGAATCCGGAAAATATGGTTACTGTCCCCACTAGATGATTACTGATTCTACTATACTATAACCCATCTTTGCTTCTCTTATTCAATCTCTGGTTGATATTCCAATTCTTGATATTCCTCTAACTCTAAACCTGCCTATTCTATGGTACATTAAAACATATCCTTCTATTGGGGGCATCTTCCCTTGTATTCTCTATGATAATAATAGATTTCAATTCGACCTTTACTGATTGAACTGATCTTATTGAATCAATGGGTGGAAATTTTCACTAGTTAGTGTGCCGGTTAACCACACACACTCCACTAACTATATGAGAATGCAAATATCACAATTGCTATCTACTTAAAATCTTCTTAGTGAAAGCGTTTCCTGACCATCATTTTCATGAATCGAAGAGACACCTTATGACACTTAGATATTATGGTGTATGTGTTCCTATCCATGTGATTTTGTCATAACCATAATCACAAGGCAAGGTTAGTGGCAAATTCAAACACATATGGACTGAACTTGTTCAATCTTAATTTCTTGCCACCCGGGAGCACAAGGGCCTACCATTGCTTCCAGGCTGTTATGCAAACAATTGTGAACTCATAGAACTCACATGCATAGTCAAATCTAACTGGAATAAGCATAAAACAAGAATATGTCAACATGATAGATTACAAACCTCAAGTCGTGGGCTAGCGATTAACAATACCTTGATTAGTTCTTGAAACTATTTCAGGATCTTTTAGACTCCCACTGTCCTCTTGACATATAAGACTCTTTGTCAAGAACGATTCCTTGACAAAACAAATATTCAAGAGTAAGTACACATTCTTATCAAGTCAAACACTTCTCACAATTGGTCTTAGTTGGTCTTTGTTTTATCCAAAACATCACGACTTACCAATCTCAAATGTACAAGAATAGGAAACATCTTACTCTATATTTGACAAGTATTATAAACTTTCTAAAGATTATGTCACTCAAGGCTCAAACTTGGAGTATGACTCTAAGATTTGATTATGGAACGAAGTATGATTTATCTTTTGATTTGACCATTTCAACAATTCACGATTCCTCTCCTTAGCCAAACAAATAAACTAAGGTGTCCTTAGAGGATCATTTGTGATATGGTTCCATAATCACCAAGATAGTCATAAAACAAGATACTCAAGTACTCTCCCATCTCTTCATATTGAAGAAACTTTTATCTTCCTGCCTTATTTGATTCTTCTTATCCGTTCTAACATACATTGAAACCTTTCCAATGTTTCGGAATTACTCTTAAACTGGTAAGCATAACCATATTTACTAAACTTTAGTAAATCATAACGAATAATCTTATCAACCTTTGTGGTGGACCCGATTAGCACATAACAATGTGTACCCAATCCTTTAGTCCTTCACTTGACTCACATGTACATGTGAACAAGGAATTTGTCTTAATTTCCCAAAGATGAAAAATTCTCATTCAACATACAATACAAGTTGCATGATTTCAAGTTTTTATCCAACTGAAACTTGAGTGATGAGAATCTTTCCTTATTTGGTAAATTATGACACTACCACAAATGAAAGAATCAAATCCATTTACCAATATTGCTTATCAACGGAAACATATAAACAACAATTTTTCACAAATGCCATTGTAAGGATACTTAAAATAAATAAAAAAAAATTCTTTTATTTTAAAACTTGCGGAAAAACTTATCCTTACAATGTAAATACATATGAAAAACATTTTGTCGTCTATTGCTAAGAAATATATATCATAACTCTTATGCAGCAACTCAAAGTTCTGATCATCGGACCATGCGATCGAAATCCATCTTCGCGATCAGAATCAGCATAATCACACTTTAAGCTTCCTTTGATTCTTCCAAAACATCAAAATGAAATTACATTGCATTAACTATTAAGAATCTCGAAATAGGATCTTTATAGAGTTAGATAATGGACTTTACCTGAAGCAAAGTAAAACTTTTGACTTTTACCATCCTTATGAAATTTCAGGTAAATTGGGCAGGTTCGCAACCAATGCCCCTTTCATTGGCAAAAGAAACATATGGACTCTTTGGAAATGGTACACAAGACTATCACATACTTATCCTTTATCTTTACCATTAGGTAAAACGAATTGACCATGACCAATCCCTTTCAATTGGGAAGAGAAAGTTTTCTGGACTTCCAATGTCACCATTGTCAATTTCCAAATAGGTTTGGGAAGTAGATCTTTTAGTCTAGTTACTTTACCGATGCTCCAAATCATTGCTGATTTAGCAGTATCAAGCAAATAGGTAAGATCACTAAGGGTCATGTCTTGATCTGTCATCAGGGTGTGACTGAAGAACCAAGTCAACAGCCAACTACCTCGATACTTCGTTACCCAACTCTCCCGGCTTGCCAATAGGGATTGAGTGACTTTGAACATTTCAAGTATTTGAACTTGTGGGATAGGGAGATTTATTAGAGGAGGTGGAGGAAGTGGAGTATGATTTCCACTCCCATTAATGCACAACAAAGGGATTGATCTTTCACTTTGGTTGCCATTTAGGATATAATCTTCATTAGGAAGCTTGTTCCTAAAGACTTGGGAAGACCATAGGTGTCTGAAGGAGACATCTATAAGGGAGAAATTCAAGTTAGGTTGTTTAAAGTCCTTAATATAACACCCAATATGAAATATTAACGCTAGGACTCAACAACCTACTTATAACTGGAAGAGGGATGCCGTAATCCGAGTTATAAAATAGTTGAAGGTAGGTAAATGACGATTTACCAATTTCCACCATGAAAAACGAAATATAATTAAGTTTTAATCGGATTTGAAACTCCTAGATCTTTTGAGATACATTGAACTTTCAATGGCATGTTTGAATCTCGATTGTGCCCTCTCAAGTTTGTGACTAGGATGTCAAGGATCACAAACAAGGTGCGAATAACCATGAAAATTGACTTGGTACCCTTAACTTTATCACCTAATCGATGTGCTAGTTAACTACACACGCTCCACCCATCTATAATAAAGTCAAGTTGCCCTTCGCCACTTTTACTAGTCCTTATTAGTGTGCCGGTTAACCACACACGCTCCATTAACGACTTGGTAAGGTGCAAAGTGTAATTTCATGGGTTAGCACCTATTTCACATTTTCCTAAGTAACTAAGATTGGGAATTTATAAGTGTTTAGTTACTTAGTATTTATCATTATACTTTTAATGAAGGGAGAATTATAGTCCTTTCCTACCCGTTAGGATAACGACCCTCCACCAGTCAAGGAAGCGGTGAGTGAGAGTGGACACCTATTAAACTGTCATTATAGGCAGTAACCTTATACCCCCTTATAGATTGGCTTCGTGAATGAGGCCTACTAATGGTAAGATTGAATTTAGCTTTTATATATATATATATATATATATATATATATATATATATATATATATATATATATATATATATATAATTAAAACTATAATAATAGTATAAGTGTTGAGTTTTAAACTTTTAAAATTCTAGGATTTGATTTGGAATTAAAGCATTCATAAGCAAAACTTTACAAATTCCAAAACTTGAGGGCAAGTGTTGAAACTTTTCAAAACTCTTGGATTTTCATAACTTATGAGTTTAATTAAAGTTTTAAAGACTTTAATGAAGAGACTCTTGAACATCCACAACTTGAGGACAAGTTATGAAATCCATAAAAACTATATTATGAGAAAAAGACTCTTCATTTTTGTAACCTATTACTTAAAAGAAAAACTCTTCATTTCCATAACTTGAGGACAAGTTATGGAGTTCATAAAAACCATTAAGATCAAATTACCAATTAACACAATAATCAAGTTATTTTTCTACGAACAAGATCAAACTCATAAGTGAAGATAATTCATATCAACAATTTTCAAGAACTTAACTAATCACATAAACTAAAACAAGTCTTGAAACTTTGACAATTATTATTTATTTGGATGAGAATAAACATTACCATAACATCAAAATCAAGTTTTATGAACAAAAACACTTTGTGGTAATGATTCCACTCCAAAACAGGTCAAAAAAAACTAAAAATTTTCACTGAACAGTCACCACCTCGTGGTGAACTGGCAGATTAAAAAAATAAATTTTCTTGCAAATAGCATCAAGTATAATTGAAAACAAGGCTAGGCTCTAATACTACTGTTCGGTTTTTAGCATTCTAACACTCCTATGGTGTACATGCAACCCTAAATACCTTGGATCTATGTTTTCTCTATTATACATGCAAATATCATTTTTCCAAGGTATTGTTCTAACTAGCATAATCTAAAGTACATATAATATAAAAAAACTAGTAGAATTACATACCTCTTTATTGGTGCTTGATTTCATGGAGCTCAAGAGCCTAGTGCCCCAAATGTGACACCTCAAATGGTTCACACATCACCATGAACAACTTGGAATAACCATGAGAGAAGATATGAGTCTTATCACTCTATGAAATCGGCTTGATCTCTATATTATGCACTAGCGCCAATTTCACAAACCAATGGGGTCTTTATATAGTGTGCACATTAGGGTTACACCATGTAACCTATAACTTTACCCATTATTTATGCTCCATGGGTTTTAACCTCCATGGAGTATCCATAGGCCACCACATGGGTTAAACCTAACATAAGGAATCATGGATCATAAGCCCACATATATAAGAATCAATGATTTACACAATCAATCCCCATATATTTAATTAGTCTCTTTTTTATCACTAAATTAATTCCAAATTAATTATTGATAAATACTAATTAAATAATATGATTTCATATTAATATATTAGAACTTATAATATATTAAGATGTCACAAATATCTTCTTCTCACTAAAAGGTCTACCCAAATGTTCCAATGCCATGCAACCCAAATGGAACATGCCGGGTCGGGTCAAGTATATACCAATTATAGTTACGGATTTAGACGCTAATCCAACAATATATCCATGACTAAATTTGATTAAAATCTCAATCTATGCTTTTAGAATTGAAATGAAGCATGAATTCCTTTCCCTTAATTATAGCAAGAAAACTTTTCAAACCTTGCAACTTCACGACTTTGAAACTTTTGTTTTCTATAGTTAAAATTGATAACTTGCAACACTTACCATAATAATTATGCTCCCACTAGCATAATAATTACATTCTTATTAACATAACACTTATGCTCCCACTAGCTTTGACATGTATTCAGAGATCGGCTGGACTTCTAGATATCAATACTTATTGACTTTCATTACCAAAGTTTAGATTTATGATACAAGATGCTTCGATAAGATTTTATCTATGATTCTCAAAATCATACACCTTTCCTTAGATATCTCACAAGTGTGTCGAAACAATTTTAGAACTTACATCAATAAGTCCTAAATGTTTTAGACCTTTGCCATTTCTCACAATTCAAACTATAAAGAGGGATGTCGTAATCATAATCGAATTTAAGAATTCAAATATCATAATTGCTAAATATTAAAATCTACTTAGTGAAAGCGTTTCCTCACAATCATTTTCATGGAGCGGAGAGAAACCTTATGACACTTAGATTTTATGATGTATGTGTTCCTATCCATGTGAATTTGTCATAACCATAATCACATGACAAGGTTAGTGACAAATCCAAACTCATATGGACTAAACTTGTTCTATCTTAATTTCTTGCCACTTGGTAGCACAAGAGCCTACCATGTCTTCCAAGTTGTTAAGCAGCTCACCCACACTGATTAATGAAACTTTCATTGATCCAGGTGTTGTGCTTTATGCAAACAACTGAGAACTCATAGATATCACATGCATAGTCAACTTTTAACTGGAATGAGCACATAAATAAGAATATGTCATCACGATAGGTTACAAACCTCAAGGCGTGTGCTAGTGATTAACAATAGGTTTATTCTTCATTACTTCTTGAAACTTTCAAGATATTTAAGACTCCTACTGACCTCTTGACATATAAGATTCACTTTGTCAAGGAACATTACTTGACAAACAAATATTCAAGAGTTTGTACGGTTTCTTATCAAGAAAGACACTTCACACAATTGGTCTTAGTTGGTCTTTGTCCTTACCAAGACATCACAACTTACCAATTTCAAATATACAAGAGTAAGAAACATGTTACTCTACATTTGCTGAGTGTTATAAACATTCTTAATTTAGTGTCACTCAAGGAACAAGCTTGGAGTATGACTCTAATACTTGTTTTTGGAACAAAGTATGTATCATCTTCTAGATTTAACCATTTCAACAGTTCACGATTCCTGTTCTTAGCCATAAAAATGCACTAAGATATCCTTTGAGGATCAATTGTGAAATGGTTTTTCATAATCATTAAGATGATCATAAAACACGATACTCAAGTACTCTCTCATCTTTTCAGATTGGAGAAACTTCTATCTTTCTGCCTAATTTGATTATTCTCATTCGTTCTGCCAATGTTCAGAATTATACTTAAACGTGTAAGCATAACCATATTTACTAAACTTTAGTAAATCATGATGAATAGTCTTATCGTTCTTTGTGGTGGACCTGACCAACGAACACCCAATGTACCCGATCCCCTAGTCCATCACTTGACTTATATATATATATATATATATATATATATATATATATATATATATATATATATATATATATATATATATATATATGAACAAGGAATTAATCTTAATTTCCCAAAGATGAAGGTTCTCATTCATCACACAATACAAGTTGCATGATTCGAAGTTTCTATCCAACTGAAACTTGGGTGATGAGAATCTTTCCTTATTTGGAAAATTCTCGACAGTACCATAAACGAAAGAATCAAATTCATATTGCTAACATAGAAACATACAAACATCAATTTTCAGAAATGCCATTGCAAGGAGATATAATAAAATAAAAACAAAATTTTATTTATTTATAAAATGCGGAAAAACCTTTCCTTACAATGCAATTACAAATGAAAACTATGTTACTACATATTTCTAAGCAATCTATCATAACTCTTAAGCAACAGCTCAAAAATCCGATCATCAAACAATGCTATTGAAATCCATCTTCGTGACCAGATTCAGCATACTCTTCCTTTAAGCTTCCTTCCTTTTGCATGATCCTACAAAACATCATAATGCAACCTTGTCACATCATGTATTAAAAATCAACAGTTAGGAACTTTATAGAGTTAGATAGTGGTTTACCGAAAGCAGAGTCAAAGTTATTGATTCTACCTTCTTTGAAGTACTCAAGGCAACTTCGCTTTCAATTTCCCTTCAAATGGCGGTAGAAACAAATGGCTTCTTTTACATTGGCACATGAGACAATCACAGACTTAGCCTTTCTCTTTACCATTTGGTCAACCGGGTTGACTATGGCCGATCCATTTCCATTAGGAAGAGAAATCTTTTCTGGACTTCCAATGTTTGCATTATCAATGTCCATGGAAGTTTGATAAGTAGATCTTCCAATCAAATTTGCTTTTCCAGTGCGCCAAATCATTGTTGATTTACTAGCAACAAGCGAATAGGAAAGATCAATAAGGGTCATGCCGTGGTCTGTCACATAGTAGTCCTTAATGAACTCACTATATGACTCGGGAAGTGACTGAAGAACCCAATCAATAGCGAACTTTCTTGAGACAACGACACCCAATACTCTCAGCCTGTCAATATGTGACTTCATCTCCAACACATGAGTACACACATGTCTTCCATCTTGATGTTTCATTGCACGTAGGGCTTGAGTGACCTTGAATTTTTCAAGTCTTTGAATTTGTGGGTTAGGGTGAATTATTGGAGGAGGTGGAGGAAGTGAAGTATGATTTCCACTTCCATGATCCAATCGTGGAACATCATATTCAAGGGGAAAGCTTATTCCATAGTTGTCTGAACTAGACATCTACAATGATGGAAATTCAAGTTAGTTGATTTAAGTTCTTAATATAACACCCAAATGAAATATTAAGGCTAGGACCCAACACAATATTTTAAAATTCGGAAGAAGGATGCCGTAATCCAATTGCAAAATATTTGAAGGTAGGTAAATGATGATTTACCAATTTCCACCATGAAAAACGAAAATGAATTTTAGGTATTAAATGGATTGAAATTCCTAGATCTTTTGAGATTCATTGAAATTTTCAATGAAATGTTTAAATCTTGATTGTGCCCTTCAGGTTTGTGACTGGGATGCCAAGGATCAAAAAAATGGTGTGGAAACCATTTAAATTATCTTGGTACACCCAATGTTACAACCACCTAATCAATGTGCTGGTTAACCACACACGCACCATTGATCTATGATTAACATCAAGCTACCCTTTTCCATGCATCGTCAGTCCCAGATTAGTATGTCGGTTAACCACATGCGCTCCACTAAAGACTTAGCAAGGTGCAAAGTGCAATTTCATAGGTTAGCACCAAATTCACATTTTTCCTAAAGTAACTAAGATTGGGAATTTAGTAAAAGTTTAGTTACTTTATCATTATCATTATACTTATAATGAGAATTAATGTCCTATCCTACCCGTTCGGCTAACGACCCTCCATTAGTCAAGGAAGCGGTCAATGAGAGTGGACACCCATTAAACCATCATTTTATAACCAGTAACCATATACCCCCTTATAGACCGACTTTGTGAATGAGGCCTACTAACGGTAAGACTGACTTTATTCTTATACATATATATATATATATATATATATATATATATAAATATTAAACCCATAATATTATAATAGTATAAGTGTGTAATTTTAAACGTTTAAAATTCTAGGGTTTGGAATTAAATGTTTCAAAAGTTATACTTTACATTTACAAATTCCAAAACATGAGGGAAAGTTTTGAAACTTTTCAAAACTCTTGGTTTCCATAACTTATGAGTGAATGTGGTTTATTATGAAAAGACTCTAGAAATTCCATAACTTGAGGACAAGTTATGGAGTTCATAAAACATTTATGTAAAAGACTCTTCATGTTCCATAACTTAAGGAGAAGTTATGGAAGACTTTAAAAAAATTTAAGATCAATTTATTTCAAACAAAACTAACACATAATTTTTATGATCTAAATTAACTCATAAGCCAAGATAATTAATATCATCAATTTATAAGAAAATTAGTTTATCAATTAAACTCACAATTCTCTTAAAATTTTGACAATTATCCTTTCATTGGATAAGAATCATCATTACGATATCAAGAAAATCAAATTTTATGAACTAAAACATTTTGTGGTAATGATTCTAATCCAAAACATGCCAAAAAAACTCGAAAATTTGTTGTCTGGACAAGCAACTCGTCGAGCCCATCTATGGACTCGCCGAGTACATGCCTAAACTCATCCTACTCGTCAAGTTCAAGTAGGGACTCCTCGAGTAGGCCTGTCAGACAGTTTTTCAACTTTGAAAAATAACACATTTGCATCAAATATAACAGAAAAACAATCCTAGGCTCTGATACCACGAAAGGCTTTTAGCATACTACAACATCTTATGGTGAACATACAACCCTAAATGGTTTGGATATATGTTTTCTCTAATTCTACATGCAATATTGTTTCCAATGCATTAAGCCTACAACTAGGATGCAATATACATGAACAACATAAAATACTAGTTAGGAGTTTACCTCTTTATGTAGTTTGTAGAACTTGTTTTGTTTGGCCTTTAAGAATTTAGTGCCCTAAGTGTGACACCTCAAATGGTTCACAACACACGTTAGACAAATGGTGACTTTTCAGAGAATATTCTTACACTCAAATCGGCTCATGAACTCTTAGAAGATTTAGTGCATGATTTTGGATGCTATGGGGCTTCTTATATAGCGTGGCAAGATTAGGGTTAGCACCATGTAAACCCTAATTCCCATGACTCTTCATATTACCTAGGATCCATGGGTTAAACCTCCATGGACTACCATATTCGTTTAGCCCATCCTAAATAACAATTGGCCCATACTATAAGAATCATTCATTTACCAAATCAATCCCCATATATTTAATTAGTCTCTTTTGATCACAAAATTAATTCTCGATCAATACTAATTAAATCATATGATTTCATATTAATATATTAGAACTTAAAATATGTTAACAAATCATAAATAAATTCTTCTCAAAAGTCCATCCTATCAAATTGTCCTGGTGATATGCAACCCAAATGGACCATGCTACTCTCGGGTCAGGTACATACCAATTATAGTTTTGGGCTTAGACACCTAATCCAACACTAAAACCTATATAAACCCTACTTAGGGTTGGATTTCATCTATGCACTTCTCAAAAACGCTTAGAGCCGAAATTCTTCTTCCTTTCTCTCTCTCTAAAGTATTCCTTGGTTGCTTGAGTTTGTTTGTGAGCCTTAGAGGCGCGACACTTGTGGCGCTTGCTACCAAAGGTCTTTCAAGCAAGGAATCAAGATTTTTTACAACAACAATCTTAAAGGTATGTTTCTTAACCCTTTACTATGTGAATTTTGATTATACACTAGGGTTCTAGGGTTTATACTTTGTGTTCATAGTTTGCATGTTCAATTAGAGAAAACTTAGATCCAATCTATTTAGGGTTGCATGCACACATAGGAATGTATGTTTTTTCCATAACCCATCAGAATAACAATGCCGTTATCCACTTTATCAAACTCTATGCCCATGGAAATAATGCAAATGACTCAAGTCTATAGTCTAAAACTTAGTATGTAGAAACTTTGTTACAGATTGTATCTCTCAATGATTTTCATATGTGACAAGAATGTCATCTACATAAATTGAAACTATGGTGATTGAAAATGAAGTCCTCTTTAAGAAAAGAGAGTATTTGGAAATACAATCTTTTGAAGTCCTCTATGGTTATTTTAGTAAGGGAAACATACCTTTGAAGCATGTCTTCTTTATAGTCATTAAAGTATGGGACATGGGAAACATAATACATGCAAGATATAAGTATTTTGAAAGTGTTTTGAAAGCTTATGGTTCTTGCATGAAAGCCATGTAATTCTTCCTTCTTTTTCCTTATAATTGTCATGATTTTTCACAAAGGAAGTAAGAAGCTAGTTTGAATTGTTTATTTATTCTTAAAGTCTTGCTCCTTATTCCCAAGCATTAATATCTAGGGATATGGTTCCTTAAAGTATGGAAGCTTATCGGATAAGGACTCTTACAAGTGACATAAAGACTAGCTTTTATGCTAGTTTTTTACTTGGATGATTTTCGTGAGAATCATTGTAACGTCCCGATTTTCAATCCAAATTTTTCATTTTTATTTATTCAAATATATGAGAGTGTGATTACATTGTGCGGAAAAATGTAGTGAATGCATGTGTGGACAATCAGACGTTACCCTTCTCACGAAATACCTAAATCCATTTATAAAAACTAGGTAAGTGCTAGGCTCTGTGAATTCCATAAAATACCATACACTACAATACATATACATACACACATATAATGGTTCAAGATCTGCCAAAAATTTTATAGTTTGGATTAGGTTCCTGACCTCTTTAACGATTCCCCCCTTCAAACTAAACTTATGTGGGATTAAAGGTTCCCAACCTCACTAATCGTTCCACCGTCACCCTTTATCTAAGTCGAATATCACAACAATTACACACATAGAGACTGAACTTTAGATTCTACTAATACAAACACATTTATACTTTCTACTCCACTAACTCCCTATCCTAACATACATGGATATATATATATATATATATATATATATATATATATATATATATATATATATATTATAGTACATGGTATATTGAGATAACTCACCTTGACAATGACTCGGAAGTTTGATAGCTATCTAGGCGATTTTTAGTAGCAATCCGACTAACGGGTAACGTGTTGAGTAGGTATTAACCTATAATACTTTTAAACTATTAAATTTTATGATGATCTGGTAATGAAAGCTGGATCTTTCACTAATCCTAATAAATACCAAGATTTGCATCAAATAAGGATCAGCTAGGCATGACAATTGGGAGGCATGACCGTTTCGCCATATAGCCTTTCTAAAATCCAACAACCAAGCCAATGTGACCATTCTAGACACAAGTCTCGTAAGTAGATCAATCAACATTATTACTGGAATTACTGGTGAATCTCATTTATATATCCATAAAAATGACTACGAATATAAGTATAAGTTACACTCGAGGCGTATCTTAACTTACCGAGATTTTAGCAAAAAAAGTCAAGAATTGTACTGGCAGAACTCTAACTTGCGAGCTTCTACTAATCGGGCTCTCTGGGACTACAAAGCTTCATTAGAACCAAAGACTTTTATTCATAGTAGGGGTGCATGACGCGCAACACAGATTCATGATGCACATTTTTTCGGGCCTGGTGATGTGGCTCCTGTCACATGATGACACGTGGAAAATCTAGGTGGTATGTCAGTGCACATCGTGCGTCTTATCTGTACGCGCGGCTGCCTGCGGAAAATTTTGATTTCTATAACACTTCATATCATTTTCGTATGAGCTCCATTTATTGACGTTTTTTATATCCACGCATAGCTATCAACGAGATCTTTAACTTTTGTTTAGAATCTATTGACTAATTTTGCCTTTATTTTTAAAGCTATATTTTTAACACGCTTAGATTGTTAAAGCCCGTATAAAAATCCTATCTCTCAGAGCTGAATTTTGTTCTCGACTATCTTTAAATTGACAAAATCATATGGACGAGATCTATAACTCTTGTTAAGTTTATTTTTCATAACAATCGACCAATCTCTATTTTGATTTTTGTATTGTACACTGCTACGCTGAAACTTCTAAAAGTAATAAATTTCTCTTATGAAGTCAGATTTGGACATGTAAGGTCACACCTTATGATATGATGAGTCAAACACTTTATACGCTGACCACCACTGCTAGTTCCAACATCAGCATCATCGCCAACGCTTGAAGACCTTATCAGCGTTAGAGTCTAGATAATGATCTTATGTAATTTTTGTATATTAGGAAATTATACGGATATGTATATTATAGATAGCATATCCGATATCTTGGTGATAAAGATCGGTTCTTATTATTGATTAGATACAATCTCTTGATTGAAGGGATATACTAGTATAGTTTAGTATATATTCAACATTAGGGTGAAACCCTATTCATTCTCTTGGTGATAATAACCCCTTTCTTGGTGAAAGACATCTTTGTGATTAACTCGTTTTCTTTACAATTTATGGTCTTTATTTTGTTTAGTTAGTTTCTTCTATGTTAATTATACTTAAAGTGTATCTTATCGATACAAACCTTCAATTGGTGTCAGACTAGGTTTTTGATAAACTCAAGTAATTATGTCGACCTCTTACAATACCAAATCATCTGCTATCAACAAGACCCCCCCCCCCCATCGATGTGCAAAATTTTACGATATGGGCAACTAAGGCTATGGTTGTTCTTGAAACCATAAATTATGAAATGCTTAACATTGTTGAGAAGGGTCCTCACATTCCTGTGTAACAACCTATGGTTAACAATGATCTTTTTGGTACCTTGAAGCAAAAGCTAAAGAATAGTTACGATGATGACGACAGGAGGCTTATCAGTCTTGATGTGAAAGCTAGGGCAGCCATACGAAACTCTCTTCGCTACAATGTGTGTCATTTAGTTTAGAACTATGAATCAGCTAAAGAAATGATGGAGACGTTGACGGTAGCTTATGAAGGCGCTGTAGAATTTCAAGCTACGACCATCAACAACCTCAATCGGAGATATGATCATTTTTTTGCTCAGCAAGAAGAATCTCTAACACAAACCTTTAACATGTTTAATTATTTGGTGAAGGAGATGCGTAGGTTAAGAATTGTCAAGCATTCTTCTCAGGTAGTTTGAAAATTCTTTGATTACCTTGGAAAAAGCTGGGAGCATTACGTTGATGTTCTTAAAAACATAGCGAAGATTAATCTCATGGATCTCAACTCGCTGTTTGAAAATCTAATAAATTACAAAGTGACTAAAGCTCTTCATAAAGACATCATGAAGGACTCAAGAAAAGAAAAGTCTGTAGCTTTGGTTTCTCGGAAGGAGGTAATAAATCTTATCAGCGACTCAGGTGACTCCGATCAGGGTGAAGCGAGTACTGAAGAAATTACTGATGAACTTACTGTCAGTGTTGCACTTTTTGTCCAATGTTATGAAGAATGCAAATCATGTGGTGTCCGAAGAGATTTATTTAACGGAGTCAGTTCAGCAAGGAGATCTACTTCACAGAAAAGAAACACATGTAACTGTTTTAACTGTGGAAGTCCTGACCATTTTGCTAGGGACTACAAAGGGAAAAAATGAATCTGAAAGGCTAGAGAGTTATGAAGTCTTGTACAAGAAGCTGTTGGCCGATATAAAGAAGGAGAATATCTCTATGCCAAAAACCTTCATCGCAAAGCCAGAGGATTGTGAGGAATGGGTGGAAGAAGAGGACACATATGAAGATGAGGGGATAAAATTTAAGGGTCTTATGGATCTTATCAAAGACTCCCTCGATGGCGTTCTCAAAATGTGTGACACTGATATCTCTCAAGTTGTCAAAGAATCGAGTCAGAATCTAGAGCATACTCGATTACTTGACAATGGGTGCTTTAGACACATTACAGGTCTCAAGTCCCACTTAACATATTTTGTGGAGAAAGATGGTCTGATTGTGGTTTGTGGTGACAACAGGGAAGGAGCAGTCATGTGCATTGGAACATTTGAGTGCAAAGCGTTGAAGCTGAAGAATGTGCTCTATCTCAAAGGTCTTAAAAGCAATCTTATCTCCATCAGTCGACTTTTGTGACGCTTGATATAAAGTTCTCTTTGATTGCAATGAAGGGAATGTTGTAGACTCAAAGAACAAACTGTGCTCACTGCACTAAGGGACAACAACATTTATATGCTTTGACTTTACTTGTGTTAGACAATGCTACTTTATGAATTTACATTATGTTTTGCTACTTTAAAATTTTTGAACAAAATGAAATATCCCAAAAATATGACCCAAAATTTCGTTTTGAAAATATTATAAGAAACTATAATCATCCATAGTCATTAAGAAAACCAAGTATCATGTGTCTTAAAATCTCATATCAAATACTGTATCAAAAACTATTAAGAAAATATATCAAAGTCTCAATAAATCCCAGGCTGAAATCTATGGTGTGTGCCATGCGATCATCCCGAGCCCTTCCCTTTTCTATCTGAAGTACTTGAAACCAAAACTGAAAACCGTATGCACGAAGCTTAGTGAGCTCCCCCAAACTACTGTTGGATTAATGTCTAAGTCCATAATTATAATTGGTAAGACTTGACCCGACCCAGCATGGTCCATTTGGGTTGCATGGCATCATGCACTTTGATATACCAAAACGAGAGAAATAACACTTAAGGTTTATTAATATATTATAAGTTCTAATATATTAATAAGATTATTTAATTAGTATTGATCAAGAATTAATTAAGTGATCAAAAGAAGACTAATTAAATATATGGGTTGATTGTGTAAATCATCCATACTTATACAGTTGGCTAATGCTCCATGGATTATCAAGTTGGGCTAAAATCCATAAGATGCTCCATGGTGTATTTGAACCCACGAATCCAAGGAAATGGAAAGGCATGACAATTAGGGTTTACCCTAATTATAACACACTATATAATGATCTCTTTCTTGGGAAAATCGGCACTAGTGTATTACACGGAGGGCAAGCCGATTTTAGGAGTGTACTAATTTCTCTCTAAGTTATTCCAAGTGCTTATGGTGTTGTGTGAACCATTTGAGGTGTCACACTTTGGGCACTAGGCTCTCAAGCTACATGGAATCAAGCACCAACAAAGAGGTATGTAATTCTACTAGATTTTATATTATTTGTACTTTATATTATGCTAGTTAGAACAATACTTTGGAAATTCATATTTGCATGTATAATAGAGAAAACATAGATCCAAGGTATTTAGGGTTGCATGCACACTTAGGAGTGTTAGAATGCTCAAAACCCAACAATGGTATCAGAGCCTAGGCTTGTTTTCACTTATACTTGATGCAAATTGCTGAAAAAAAGTCGATTTTCTGCTCACTGCCCAGTTGACGCACCGATTCCATCATGGAACTCGACGAGTCCATGCCTTTCTTCAACCAACTTACCGAGTCAGTTCATGCACTCGACGAGTTGGCAGCCCAGAGTGTAGATTTTCGAGTTTTGGTGCTGGAATTGGTATAGAATCATTACGTTTGACTGTTTTGGACTTATAAAACTTATTTTTTAAGTGGTAATGATTATGCTAAACCAATTTCAATGCAATAATCAAAGTTTCAAGTTTTATATGTGTTTATGTAATTCTTGAAAAATGTTGATAATGAATGTTCATGCTTATGAGTTTTGGTAGATCATAGGAATTATATGCAAACTGTTTGTTAGTATAATTCTTCATCTCAATGAAATTATATGGAGTCCATAACTTGTCCTGAAATTATGGATTACCAAGAGTTTTATGTTTCCTTGATTTATGAGTTAGTTTAGATTAATGAAAAAAAATGTGTTTTGGTTGTTTTTAATCCATATTGATCTAAAAGTAGTTCATAAAATATGTTTTTGTAACTTGTCCTCAAGTCATATGAAAAGTCGTATTTATGAATCTTAAAACTCATAAAAGTGCCATAGGTTACATAAAAATGAAGAGTCTTTTTCTTTAAATTGTTTGATGACTCCATAATTTGTCCTCAAGTTATGGATGTTTAAGAGACACTTCCTTAAAATTGTTATTAAAAGATAAGTAGTTACATAAAAATGAAGAGTCTTCATTTTAATGTACATTAAACTCATAAGTTATGAATATGAAAGGTTTTGAATAGTTTTAAAAATTGCCCTCAAGTTTTGGAATTTGTAAAGTCTCACACCAATTAATACTTCAATTCCAAACTCTAGAATTTTAAAAGTTAAAATTCAAACTTTATGGACTTCATTAAATTAATTAAAATGTTTAATTAAAACAGTTAATAATTCCATAAATACATGGTTTAACTTTAATTAAATTAATAGTATAGTTTAATTAATAGATTAAACCACCAAGTATTTTAAATGTTTAAAATACACCCTTATACTATTATTATAATTTTTTAATTATATACATATGTGTAAGAAAAGTAAATCTTACCGTTAGTAAGCCTCATTCACAAAGTCGGTCTATCAGGGGGGTATAAGGTTACTTCCTATAAAATGGCAGTTTAATGGGTGGCCACTCTCACCCACCGCTTCCTTGACTAGTGGAGGGTTGTTAGCCGAACGGGTAGGAAATGACTATAATTCTCCCTTCATTAAAAGTATAATGATAAATACTAAGTAACTAAACACTTATTAATTCCTAATCTTAGATACTTAGGAAAATGTGAAAAAGGTGCTAACCCATGAAATTACACTTTGTACCTTACCAAGTCGTTAGTGGAGCGTGTGTGGTTAACCATCACACTAATAAGGACTATTAAGAGTGGAAAAGGGTAACCTGACTTTATTATAGATCGGTGGAGCGTGTGTGGTTAACCGACACATCGATTAGGTGATAAAGTTAAGGGTACCAAGTCAATTTGCATGGTTATTCACACCTTTTTTGTGATCCTCGGTATCCCAGTCACAAACTTGAGAGGGCACAATTGAGATTCAAACATGCCATTGAAAGTTCAATGTATCTAAAAAAAACTAGGAGTTTCAAATCCAATCAAAACATAATTATATTTCGTTTTTCATGGTGGAAATTAGTAAATCGTCATTTACCTACCTTTAACTATTTTATAATTTGGATTATGGCATCCCTCTTCCAGTTATAAATAGGTTATTGGGTCATAGCCTTAATATTTCATATTGGGTGTTATATTAAGGACTTTAAATCAACTAACTTGAATTTCTCCCTTATAGATGTCTAGTTTAGACAACTATGGTCTTCCCAAATCTTTAGGAACAAGCTTCCTAATGAAGATGATATCCCAAAAGGCAATCAAGGTGAAAGACTAATCCCTTTTTTGAGCACTAATGGGACTGGAAATCATACTTCATTTTCTCCACCTCCTCCAATAAATCTCCCTATCCCAGAAGTTTCAAGACCTGATAATTTCAAAGTCACTCAATCCTTATTGACAAGCAAAGTCTATATGTGCTTAAATTTCAGAGGTTAAGTCATATATTGACAAGCCGGGAGAGTTGGGTGTCGAAGTCTCGAGATAGCTGGCTGTTGACTTGGTCACTCCCTGATGACAGATCACGACATGACTCTTAATGATCTTACCTATTTGCTTGATGATACTGAATCAACAATGATTTGGAGCATTGGTAAAGAAAAATTTGATTGGAAGATCAACTTCCCAAACTTCCATGGATATTGACAATGTAACATTAGAAGTTCAAAAAAGCTTTCTCTTCCTAATGGAAAGGGATCGACCATGGTCAATTCATTTGACCTAATGGTAAAGAGAAAGGATAATTCTGAGATAGTCTCATGTACCATTTCCAAAGAGTCCATATGTTTCTTTTGCCAAAAGAAGGGGTATTAGTTGCAAAGCTGCCGAATTTACCTGAAACTTCATAAGGATGGTAAAGTCAAAAGTTTGACTCTACTTCAGGTAAAGTCCGTTATCTAACTCTATTAAGTCTCTTTTGGAGATTGTTAATACATGATGTAATGTAATTACATTTTGATGTTTTTTGAAGAATCAAAGAAGCTTAAAGAAATGGTGTGCTGATTTTGATCGCATGGTTCGATGACCAGAATTTTGAGCCACTTCATAGGAGTTATGAGATATTGCTTAGGAATAGATAATAACAAAGTTTTCATATAAATTTGCATTGTAAGGATAATTTTTTCCGCAAAGTTTTTAAAATAAAAGGAAAATTTTGTTTTATTTATTTTAAGTATCCTTACAATGGCATTTGTGAAAAATTGTTGTTTATATATTTCCATTGATAAGCAATATTGGAAAATGGATTTGATTATTTCATTTGTAGTAGTGTCATAATTTACCAAAATAAGGAAAGATTCTCATCACCCAAGTTTAAGTTGGATAGAAACATGGAATCATGCAACTTGTATTGTATGATGAATGAGAATTTTTTTCATCTTTGGGAAATTAAGACTAATTCCTTGTTCACATGTACATGTGAGTCAAGTGAAGGACTAAAGGATTGGGTACACTTGGTTGTGTGCTGGTCAGGTCCACCACAAAAGTTAATAAGATTATTCATTATGATTTACTAAAGTTTAGTAAATATGGTTATACTTACAAGTTTCAGTATAATTCTAGATCATTGGAGAAGTTTCAATGATAGACAAAATGAGCAATAAGAATCAAATAAGGCAGAAATATAAAAGTTTCTCCAATCTGAAAAGATGGGAGAGTACTTGAGTATCTTGTTTTATGATTATCTTAGTGATTATGAAACCATATCACAATTGATCCTCAAAGGACACCTTAGTTCCATTGTTTGGCTAAGGAGAGGAATCATGAATTGTTGAAATGGTTAAATCAAAAGATAAATCATACTTCAAAATCAAATCTTAGAGTCATACTCCAAGATTTAGCCTTGAGTGACATAATCTTTCGAAAGTTTATAACACTTGTCAAATGTAGAGTGAGATGTGTCCTACCCTTGTACATTTGAGATTGGTTAGTTGTGATGTTTTGGATAAATCAAAGACCAACTAAGTCCAATTATGGGAAGTGTTTAACTTGATAAGGATCCGCACTAACTTTTGAATATTTGTTTTGTCAAGGAATGGTTCTTGACAAAGAGAATCATATATGTCAAGAGGTCAGTGGGAGTCTTAAAAATATCTTAAGATAGGTTCAAGAACCAATCAAGAGATTTGTTAATCACTAGCCCACAACTTGAGGTCTACAACCTATTGTGTTGACATATTCTTATTTTTGTGCCATTCTAGTTAAATTTGGCTATGCTTGTGAGTTCTATGAGTTCTCAATTGTTTGCATAACAACGTTGAAGCAATGGTAGGCCCTTGTGCTGACGGGAGACAAGAAAATGAGATTGAACAAGTTCAGTCCATTTGAGGTTGGATTTGTCACTAACCTTGTCTTTTGATTATGTTTATGACAAATTCACATGGATAGGAACACATACACCATAAAATCTAAGTGTCATAAGGTTTCTATTCGATTCATGATAGTGATGGTGAGGAAACGCTTTCACTAAGTGGATTTTAAGTAGAAGCAGTTGTGATACTTGCATTCTCATATAGTTAGTGGAGCGTGTGTGGTTAACCGACACACTAACTAGTGAGAATTTTAAAAGGTCTAGACAAACATGTAAGCTATCTAAGGAAAGGTGTATGATTTTGATAAAGTCTTATTAAAGCATCTCGTATCAGAAATTTGAACTTTGGTAAGAAAGTCAATAAAGTATTGATTTCTAGAAGTCCAGTTGATTTCTAGGTACATGACAAAGCTAGTGGGAGCATAAGTGTGCTAGTAAGATAATAATCATTATGCTAGTGGGAGCATGATTATTATGTTAAGTGTTGCAAGTTAGAAATATTAATTATTGAAAACAAAAGTTTCAATTCGCCTTGAAAAAGTTGTTTTGCTATAATTAAAGGAGAGGATTTTATACTTCATTCCAATTCTAAAAGCTTAGATTTAGATTTTAATCTACTTTAGTCAAGGATATATATGAATGTTATGTTGAATGGTTCAACATAAGGAAATTCTATAGCGTTATCAAAATTCGATTATGATTACGACATACCTCTTCATAGTTCGAATTGTGAGAACATGGCAAATAAAAAAAAAATTATAGCATGAATCGTGTCCCATATGCTTTGGGTATAGGTTTGACTACATGTGCTATAATATTTATCCATTCTAAATTTTCCAAATGCCTAGGGAATTAAGATGGAAAAAGGAATAGAACTGGAAATGACTTAAATGATTAAGCAAATTGTCGAGGACAATCTGAGGTTTACCAAATATTGGTTGCTCATGGACAATTAGAAGTATAGAGTAAGGACTATACTGACATATTTTGAAAAGAGGCAACTCTTGTTCAAAAGTGATGGTCAAAATGGTAATATGGAATTGTCTCCATAGGTGGAAGTTATTCTTTGTATCTGTGTAAGATTAGAGAACTTAATGCAAAAAGGATGTTCAAAGGAATGTACTTTGAATTTGAGACTTCATTTCCATGGTATTGATCTCAATTGGAATACTTTGTAATGTCTGTTGCCAAGTCTTTGTGACTTGTGTGCATAGTCATTACAAGAGAATCATTGCATATAAGTTTAGAATCTAACAGATTACAGCAAATGACAAGAGTGTGGCATTCTTACATTTACAAAAGGGAATGGGATTGTGAAAATGAGCATCATTGGAGTCATTTTCAATTGATCTATTTCACAAAAACAAGGACCATAGGTAAACATAGCATGCATGCTTGGTGCATGGCATGACTATTGTTTTAATTCAAGTATTAAGTTGATAAATCGAAACATGAATAATGAATAATCAATATGGTACTTAGATAAAAGGGTTCTTATTTTCACTCAATAGTTTGGGGCCATATAAGATTAAGTATTTTTCTTGTGTTTCACTTTGCATGTTTTGACTTCCAGAATAACTAGGTCGTTCTTCCTGAATGACTAAGCTATTCAAACTCTCCATAGTCAGTCATACTTTGGAAGTAGGTATTGATTTAAGACTGTCATGAATTTGGCTTGTATGATTTGTCTAAGGTGCATTAGACATAGCATTGGTTGCTACAACGTTCATGAGTGCTCATAAGTTCTGAGTATTGGATTCAACCCACGCTCATTTGGATTCACTTCATGGATTTTATCACTAGTGAATCATGAGATGATAATATCTTATATTCTTCAAACCTAGAGATATGAGTTGTTGACTATGAGTTGGTTATACATTGATTGTACGTAAACGTATTGGTAACTCGATGTTATAAAACGTGCCTTTGTGTATGATTCAACAAGTAGTATAACAATCATATGAGTCGATGTTTATCCATTCCTTTTACCCTTAATGGGATAAAAGCGATATCTGTGGGCCCCTCGATGGTTTAGTGATGACAAAACGTAAGTGCTCGGTCGGGCCTGGACTGATTTGATTTGTTCAATTAGTCAGTCGTCATAAATCGCAAATCGGGAAACAACAAATGGACAGAGAGAATGATTATAATCCATGTCTCAGTCCATATGATATCTAGAATGGAGGAATATATGATCACTTATCTAATAGACACGTCATTGATTTGTTCAGAGTTCAATAGCGGCTTTTAAGAGCTACGATTGCTAGTCGGCTTATGAAGTTGTACTTGCAATAATAGTTTTAGACTTATCCAAGTAGGAGACTGTTGGATTAATTTCTAAGTCGATAACTATAATTGGTAAGACTTGACCCGACCCGGCATGGTCCATTTGGGTTGCATGGCATCATGCACTTGGATAGACTAAAATGAGAGAAATAACACTTAAGGTTTATTAATATATTATAAGTTCTAATATATTAATAAGATTATTTAATTAGTACTGATCAAGAATTAATTTAGAATTAATTAAGTGATCAAAAGAAGACTAATTAAATATATGGATTGATTGTGCAAATCATCCATACTTATATAGTGGGCTAATGCTCCATGGATTATCAAGTTGGGCTAAAACCCATAAGATGCACCATGGATGCTCCATGGTGTATTTGAACCCATGGATCCAAGGAAATGGAAAGGCATGACAATTAGGGGTTACCTTAATTATAACACACTATATAATGATCTCTTTCTTGGGAAAATCGACACTAGTGTATTACATGGAGGGCAAGCCGATTTTAGGAGTGTACTAATTTCTCTCTAAGTTATTCCAAGTGCTTATGGTGTTGTGTGAACCATTTGAGGTGTCACACTTGGGGCATTAGGCTCTCAAGCTACATGGAATCAAGCACCAACAAAGAGGTATGTAATTCTACTAAATTTTATATTATTTGTACTTTATATTATGCTAGTTAGAATAATACCTTGGAAATTTATATTTGCATGTATAATAGAGAAAACATAGATCCAAGGTATTTAGGGTTGCATGTACACTTTGGAGGGTTAGGATGCTCAAAACCCAACAACTACCACATACAATACAAAGCGCATATAAAAAACAACAAAACTCTGGGACTACTACCACTTCATTGGGATAAATCCCGACATCGGCTTACTCGACGTCGGAATCCTGTCCGACATCGGAGTCACCCCGACATCCGACCGCATCGGGCATCAGGCTCCCCCTAGCATCGGGCTTACCCCGACACATACATAATATAATCACATAATCCGCATCGGGCTTGCCCCGACATCAGTTTGTAGTCCGGGACATCAACATATAACACATAAACTAGCATACATCGGGCTTGCCCCGAAATACATAATACATGGCATAATGACTAACTTACATCGTGCTTTCCCCGACATCGGGCTTACCCCAGCACACGTAACATATAACATAATCACATATAATGCATCAGGCTTGCCCGACATCAGACTGGAGTTCGGAACACATACCACATAACACATAAACATGCATGAATCACAAAGACATTAAGCATACATAACTAATTCTTGGTACCGTCCCGACATCGGACCGAAGTCCGAAAACATATAGACTGCATCGAGCTCACCTCGACATACTATACTACTTAAACGGGTTAGCATTGGCGCCTTATACCCATTCCTACTGGAGGAAAACTCACCTCTTAAACTAGATGCTGAAAACTTGGGCGAGGGTATCTCTATCAGTTGCTCCAACAACTCTATATGACCAAATTAAACACTTAGTCAAAAAAACTGAGAATCCATCTAAGGATCAAATGACTATTTTACCCCTTTGATCTAAATTGGACCATGACCGAGGCCCAATCCTTTCTAGTCTTCCTAAACTCACTAAGGCCCACTAAAGTTCTCCAATGGCCTAATTTTCTAAATTGGGCCCAACTCGTCAAATGGGCTTTCCACCCAAGCCCAATCTAGTCCTTGGCCCTTGATTGTCTCCTGGTGGCCCATCATGGCCCAACATCTACTAATCCCAAGGATTGGCCCAAACCGAGGCCCGATAACGTAAAGTCTAGAATCCGAGTGTACGTTGAGCGTACTCTTCTGTACGCTGCGTGTACCGCTTGCATGGCTTGTACACTATGCGTACTGGCGTGTACGCCCAACGTACTCTCTTGTTAAGCCATTTTCTTCAAACCTCTTAAACCCTTAAGACACTACGTCTAAACTACAAATTTGAGTCTAATAACCCTTCTTAACCCATAAAGTTGATCACTTGGTGGCTTACACCTCACCAAATGAGATCAAAGTTGTAAAAATAACAACTATCTTCATGGAAAGGGCTAGATCTCTTGCATGGATGCAAATGTGCCTTAAAGATTGCAACTTTACTGCTCAAGGGACTCAAATAGCTTCATGGGTGGCAACCTTAAATCCAGAAATGGATTTGCACCATAAAAATCCACTCTTAAAACCAAAAAGGGACAATATCCATGATAACCTAGATCTATGATGTAGAAGCACCAAGATGAGAACTTGATACATTCAATAGGATGGAAATGATATAAAACCTCTGGATCTACCAGTTCTCTTCAATCTCTTTCTTCTTCTCTATACACCTTCTTCTTCAAAAACACCAAAATACTCCTGTAACGGCCATATATGCTCCAAAATCACTCAAATGAGGGCTAAGGGTCGATTTCTAGGGTTTAGAGGGTGGAGGCTGAATATATTAGGGTTAGGTTATAAGATAATAAGCTTAAATAGGGTCTAAGACCCTAAAATAGGGTTTAGGTCTAATTGGTGTACGCCCAACGTACATATGGTACGCCCAGCGTACTTCGAAGAACATTCGTGACCATCCTGGTCAGTATGCCCAGCGTACTACCTTCTTCACTAGTACGCCCAGTGTACTCAGCTAAGCCTGAAACTATGACAACCCAAAAGTTTCCATGTTGTAAAACCATCCACAACAATCGAAGTCAAATCCGTTCTGCTAACTTTCAAACTTTTGGGATAAGTTTGAGTATTTCAGGATTTACACTTAAAGAGATATCAGGAGAGAGGATGCACTAGGGTATTGTGCAACTCTTAATTTCCAAAACTCGTTGATACTAGAGTTCAATGCCTGAATAAAATATTTTCTGCCAAAAACCCTAGGGGTATATATATGGTTCTTAACCATATTTATTCATTTGTTACATTTCTAACTAGAGAAAAGCTGATTACTCTCTCAAGGATCTTCATCCGTTCACCCCCAATTGTAAGTACGTCAACCCTACAGTGTATTAAAGTGTAATATATGCTTAGATAACATGAAAATCAGCCAAAAACACCAAGGAAATGGTGTTCACGGCCCAAGATCTTCTTGCACCGTGAACACTAAATTTGAGGGCCAAAGTGTGCCCAATGACCCTCCAAACCTTGGAACTAAACCTAGAGACTACCCATGACTTGTTTAAACCTCATATTCATTTAGAAACAAGGGCTAGAAGTGAGTTCACGGCCAAGGATGTTCTTGGGCCGTAAACTCCACTTTATGGTGCCAAAATGCCCTAAATGCCTTCCTTAGGCCAAGAGACTAGCCTAGCACTTTACCTTGATGTGTTTAGGACTCAAAACAATCAAAATACCATCACCCATAGGTGATTACGGCCGCAAACACAAGCCAAAATGGTTAAAGGGCCGGAAACTCAAGTTAAGGGTGTTTTGGTGCCACAAACACTTCCTAAGGCTTAGACTTGAATTTAGGATGCTTCCTTATGACCTTTAGGACCCTCATAAACATAAATGACCATGAGTTTACGGTTGTAAACTCATTAGGGCCGTAAACACCTCAAAAACTTCAAAGAAGGTGGTTTTTCCTCATCCTAGGGTAGAGTTAAGGTCCCTAAATCATTCCCTATCCTTCGAGCTTGCACTTACACATGAGTAGCCATGAGTTTACAGCCGTAAACTCCTTTGGGCCATAAACCCATGGTAGTAAACTCATGTGAGTGCCATTCTACCTTCCTTTGTTGAATCACATGTGATTCCAACACTTGGTTAAGGTCTTTCCTAGTCCCGGAAGGTGTTATCTTTCATATAGTTGTTTATAAACATTATATTCATGTCAATATGTGTCATTACATATCATTTAGGACTTATTGTGTCTCGGGAATTCATTCATGGAACTTCTCATCCTTACACGCATACCCGTTTGAATCAACCACATCAGGTGAGTTCATACCCCGTAATCAATCATTTAATTATTTTAACTGTTTTAAGGGGGGAATACAGGTTGAACACAATGTTAATTGTGTAAATGTTTGTTTTTAAATATCCTTCAAAAAATTACTTATGTTATTTATAAGTTGTCAACACATTTCAAAACTCGTTTAAAGTTATGTTTCTTTATAGTTATACAAAACTCCATTATTAAAGTTAAAGCATAACTTAGTAGAGAAATGAGTCATTTCAGTAACAGTTCAAGTAGACCATTAGTAAACTATTATAGGAATAGTTTAGGAGAATGCTATTCATTACTTCTAGTACAATGAAGCACACAAAGAAACAATACCACAACTACACAAACATGTGAAGAGAATCAAACAATACCACAACAGAACAAATAGTGAAGAGAATCAAATAATACCAGAACAGAACATAACAAACAAGTTAGGTTGCTATAGCATGAGAACACACAAACAAGATCTAATTATACTAATGAATCACCAACGCATTAGTGATAGTTATATTGGTATACATGATCATATAACTTTAGTGTGAATTACACGTCTTGCAAGGAATTGCTAGGGTCGCGTTTGGTTCCCTCAATTTCTTTACATTGAGAGCGTTTAGTAGGGGTTCTAGCTTTCACATTATGACCGTAATAAAACAAATATGTTTTTAGGTTATTAGTACATCCGCAGGTCATTATAAACGACATCTGTGTACTTACTTCTCCCATTACTCTCATAAAGTGTCGGTAACACGTGAAAGTTGATCTATTTTCTAGTCGAGATAGTAATTAACTAGGGAGAATATACTTCTACATTTGACAAAGGAACAGTCGGGTTTAACTCAGAACAGAAGATGCTTTGGTCAATGGCTACGATTAAAGGTTAGGATCATGATGCTAGCTTTATGATTCCTTAATGTATACACTATAGAATACATATATGCTACTAGATTCCGATAGCTAATAGGATGTCTGCTCTTCGCTGTAATTCTTGTTCACGTTGGATGTGGGCTTGCGCTGAGGTCACCCAATCTATTATCTACCCGAATCTATATATATCTATGATTAGTATACATTAAGTCATCATAAGGGTATAAGGTATGGATCAGGTCATAGGACACAGAGTCAACACATAGTTATTCTAGTACAAAACTTACTTATCAAAGTCAGTATTTTTGGTATACAAAACTAGAGATTTCCCAAAAAAGGGCTTAATCCATTTTATTAAGCCAGTACAGTTTTAGAGACTTTAGGTGAGTTAACACTATAACACCTTAGTTTATACACCATGTTTATATATAAAACTAATATCCAATAGCTAGCTAAATGTGTGTTTTTCCCCGACGTCCTGTTCCCGTTGGATGTGGGCTTAGGGCAGATTCCCCCAATTAACTATCTACCCGATATCAGATTATATATAGCAGTATAAACAAAGCTATTATAAAAGTAATCACCGTGCTCATTATTTTAATATAAGAAATATATGTTTTCTTAAAATAACTCTCCATTAAATATAAAGGAACCATTACAAATAACTCCATGAGTAACAAGTGAATACACCAAAGATATATATGACAATGATCTAACAAACAATGGAATGTGTGCTATCCGCCTTACTTGCTGTTCCTCGTTGGGTTGTGAGCTTAGGGCAGATGCGCACAATCGATTGTTTATTTACTCTAAATATATATAAATTGTACCTACTTAGTATGCATAGAAAGGCTTGTAGTGTCATTTTACTTAACTTCCATTAAAGTAGGAAATATAGGATTTTCTAGAGGAACAAGCGAACATTTCAAAACAGAACTTACAGCTTACATCACTTGTGCATATACATTTTCAACCACATTTTACAGCTTACTCACATCACTAAAATCTTATGAACTCACCAGCTTAATTGCTGATCAACTCACTCAAATAACTTGTATTCTCAGGAGACTATTAGACAGGTACTCGTGCTGGGAATTCAGAAGATGGAGCATTATAGCTTCAAGTCTTGTTTTGTTATTTGTTTATGACTTCTATGTTTTGTGAACACACACATTGTAAACATTTTCTTTCTAAAAGAAATGGTTGTTCATTACTTGCTTACCATATACATATCTTGTGATACTAAACATGACGTCCTCCGCCCCCAGACGTTTCCGCCGTTCCGGTTTTGGGGTGTGACAGAAACCACTAAACTTCCGAAGGCCATAACTTCTTCGTTATAAATCCGTTTTCGACGATCCTTATATCCACGAAAAGGTAACGAGAAGCCCTACACTTCTATCAACTCATGTCTTCGTTAAGACCTTCCGAAAAAAGTCCATTTTCCTCAAAGCCCAAACTAACACTTACCGAAATACCCTTAGGCTCCAAAACACAAACTGAACATCCGGGTCGCTTCTAATACATCACTCACACCCAATATGGCCTAGATCTTACCCTTTTCAAAATCCATAATCCTTATGATGACTAGCCTTCGGACCACAGCCTTAGATTAGGAGTCAATTCAGAACAGGGCGTTACAACTCTCCCCTACTTAAATTAGATTTCGTCCTCGAAATCATTCTTTACCATCCCCGATATACCAGACGACCTGAACAATACAGCCACAAACCCAAAAATACCATAGCCTTCCCAAGTTCTGAGTTCCATAATGGTCTATCTTCCTGACGGACTGCCTATTCCCTAAACACCATGCCAAAACCTCATCGAGTAACTGACAAATGCACATTCCCCATTGCTGATTATCTCTATGGTATCATCAGAAACAAAATCCCTGTCCATAACTAGCTGTAGAGTACTTGTACTTGACAGAAGGCTCAGATAATCCTTCAAGTAGAAGATTCATCCCTGTAACGGTTAGACTCATACGAGAGCTGCGCAATAGGTTCAAATCAACTACTCCGAGCTTATTTAATCCCACTGCAAGCAACAAATCACTTCCAAATCATTCAGTTGCTTCGCCTGTACCCGAAATCCTAAGACACCAATAATGTCTGATACTCTGATACTACCCACAACACAAAATTGCGTAAAACACTGAACTGTCTGAAACACTGAACTGCCAAAAACACTGAACTGCCTGAACAACACGTTGCTACATGGCTGCTTCCTTAAGGTCCACCGGGACATCCCTAGTTCTAACTTATCTGGAATGCGGACGCCTTGTCTAATTGCTGTGTTAAGAGTAATCTCACAGTCGCCCCACACGACTTCCAAGCATAATCCTTTTTATCAACAATTGCCACAAGTTCTCTTGCCACCGTGGCACTAACGACCTAGTGACTGCTACACGACCAATGGTAGCCTTATATCTCAAATGACCTTAAACAACCCTTTGCTTCCTTGATCTCATAACTATAGTGGTGATCCGACGGTCTCATCACTGGCTCAAACAAGTCTAATTCATCTGGAGAAATCTGTAACCAATCTATGGATTTGCCACGCCCTCACTGCTGCACCCGAACTGGTGGGTACTACTGTTCTCCTCGTGATCTGCCATCACTCACATACTACCTGCCAACCTGGTGAAATCCATACCAACCATCTCAGTTTTACAACACTCTAATGCTATCTGACAACTTGGTAAATGCTATGGCTGCACCCGCAAACTTACAACATTCTAACACTACCTAGCTGCTAGTGAATGCTACGGCTACACCCGCAGACTTACAACACTCTAACACTATCTGGCTGCTAATGAATGCTATGGCTACACCCGCAGACTTACAACACTTCTACACTATCTAATTGCTAGTGAATGCTATGGCTAGACCCGCAGACTTACAACACTCTAACACTATCTGGCTGCTAGTGAATGCTACGACTACACCTGCATACTTAAAACACTTCCACACTATCTAGATGCTAGTGAATGCTACGACTACACCCACAGACATACCACACATCCACACCATCTGGTTGCTAGTGAATGCTATGGCTACACCTACAAACTTACAACACTTCCACAATATCTGGCTACTAGTGAATGCTACGGCTACACCCGTACACTTACAACACTCTAAAACTATCTGGATGCTAGTGAATGATACGACTACACCCTCAGACTTACATCACTTCCACACTATCTGGCTACTAGTGAATGTTACGACTACACACGCAGACTTACAACACTTCTACACTGTGTCGAAGACACACTTGACCTAACATTCACTACACTTGAGTCGTAACTGGGGCTCTAACCTGGTTCTTGAAACATGCTTCCCAAGGCCAAGGAAAAGCATAAACCAAATCTTGGAACGTTTTCTGAACTCCTAGCTCATCCAATCCTCAATCAAGACGACCACTCGTCCGTCGCCCGTTCTAACGGAAAAAATCTCTAGCCTGGTTTCCCAACCAGTCATCAGCTAATCGTGCATACACGAACTCAACTTTGGGAAGTTTTCCCCAACTCCCCAATCACGTGCTCCTCCATCCAAACAACCACTTGGGCTGCTTTCCTCTTCAACAATGATGCGAACACAATCTAGTCTCGCTCCTACTTCTGCTTCTGACCACTCGATTGGTTCTCCCCCACTTTGATTCCACTAGCTCCTTACAGCTTACAGCTTGAAAAGGATTCTCAATCCTTTTCACCATCTAATGGCCGATCTGCTGACAACCAATACTTACTATTGCTAGTGCTCTAAAACTAACCAATACTAAATCTGAACCACTCTGAAAGACTAACAGAATACCTCCCGAGCCCCTCTCACACTTGCTATAGTGACTGCATCCTGAGAACCTACTCAAAAGGGAAACATCTTCGACCTACTACTCTAACATCCAAGGTATGCATATGACATATAACTTAATCATAAGCAGGAAACATAATATTCTAAAATACACTTACTAACATCGATGCAATACCATAACAATAAAATCATAAATAGAAGCTGAATTGAAATACATACCAACGATCTATTGCGGCTCGATCTTGACTTCATGTGGTACCATTGGCGTTGGAACTTGAACTCTCTCCACCTCCAAAATAGTACAACGGGACTTGAAATTACCTGGATGGTGACAATGAAAGCATATTTGATCCTTCTTGCAATCCCGATGTACATACCCTCTTTCTCCACATTTGAAACACCTAAACTTGTGATAAGAAAACCCATGGATTCCCCCACACTAGCCACAAACCTTAAGACCTCGATGACTTCCAACACTCAAGTCAACTGAGTCGGAACCTCCACCTTCCTTCAATCATCCTGATGTTGGTGTCCGCTTCCTTTTCCCTAACTACACATCCAAACCAAACTCTTGCTCCCAAGTTGCCTCGGATACCCCATCAACTACCTAAATAGTCGTTGTCTGACCCTAAAACCTATCAGTTACTCTGCCAGTAACATGCTCAATAATGTCGGGTAACTCCTCGCGTACAGCCCACGAAACCTCCACAACAATCCAATCCTGAAGTGAACTATCCTGGAGACAAGGTGTGTAACCCACCTCCGATCCCTGATGACAAGATCTAATAACAGGATCCTCCCTTCTGAGGGATCCCAGAGATCCATAAACATTGGGCCCTAGAGGAACCCCTAACATGGCCACTATCTCAACACGAAAGGCTCCTAGCCTCTCATCCAAAATCTACAATATACCCTCCTTGACCGTACCAAAGATCACAGGAGTCTGATATGGGATACTACGTGTAGTCTCTGCTGATACTAACTCTCTCATCTACTCCCCGAGCTGCTCGACTCCAGAACTGGAGCCTGACTCCTCTCTAGCACCTGAACTGCCCACTGGCCTACCCCGTAGCGTCACCATACTGCATGAGTCATAACATAGCTATCATCAAAATACACATCACTACTGAAGGATCACACACTCACTACAAGTTCCTCGGCTTTATCTTAGCCCTTCTCGAATCAAGTAGAGATCCTATACTTTCAGTAGTACGAGCCCATACTATCTTCCACATCTATCTGTACTTTCCTTGAGAATTGCCTCGACTCTACCAAGTTGCTTTCACTACTACTATTGCTCCCTGCTACTTTCATCCTAGGCTTGCCCTAGGGTAATCACCATCCCACTCTCCGCTATTAGCTGCATAAGAAGTCCTTGCTTTCTTCCCATAACTAGCTCATGAACACTATTACATATTACTCAGACTAGATAATTCTTCGAATGAGAGATCCTGCGCTACAACGGTTAGACTAAGACAAGAGCTATGAAATAGAGCTAGACCTGACCTTCTGAAATTATTTAGTCCTTACAGTATGCAACTTAATATATTCATTTACTAGTTAGTGAAAGACAACTAGAACTCCTAAAAGCACCAAGCAAGCAACATTCGGACATCGAGTACACATAATCAAGCATATGCTACGCAGGCTATCATCCCGACTAATATGTACTAGCATGCCGTTCTCATAAAGCTGAAACACATATATAAGGAAGATAAGGCATCCTCTCATGATTCTTAGTCCTAATATAGCATGTTGTTCTAACAAAGCTGATAATCATAACATAAACTTGTATGGGTAATTTGGGAGTACTTACTTGAGCTCAGCTGATTTCATGTACCACACGCTTTTCTCTTTTCAAAATTCTTTTCAATCTAAAATTTCTTTTCGCTTTTTCCAAAACTCTTTTCTTTCCTCAAAATCCTTCTTACAAAAATTGATTTTCCTTTTGAAAATTTCTATACCAATTCCTTAGTTTGAGTTTAGACACACTCGAAAATGTCTCCGAATCCCTCAAACTAAGGCTCTAATACCAACTTGAAACATCCAAAAAATATGACCCAAAATTTTGTTGTTAAAATATTATAAGAACTATAATCATCCATAATCATTAAGAAAACCAAGTACATGTGTCTCAAAATCTCATATCAAATACTGTATCAAAAACAATTGAGAAAATATATCATAGTCTAAATAAATCCCAAGCTAAAATCTTTGGTGTGTGCCATGCGATCATCCCGAGCCCTTCCCTTTGCTATCTGAAGTACCTGAAACCAAAACTAAAAACCATAAGCACGAAGCTTAGTGAGCTCCCCCAAACTACCACATACCATACAAAGCACATATAGCAAACACGATAACTCTGGGACTACTCCCACCGCATCGGGACAAATCCCGACATTGGCATACCTGACATCGGGCTTACCCCGGCATCCGACTACATCGGCCATCGGGCTCACCCCGGCATCGGGCTTGCTCCGACATTGGGCTTACCCCAACACATACATAACATAATCACATAATCTGGATCAGGCTTGCCCCGGCATCGGACCGTAGTCTAGAACAACAACATATTACTCATAAACTAGCATACATCGGGCTTGCCCCGAAATACATAATACATGGCATAATGACTAACTTACATCGGACTTACCCCGGAACACATAACATATTACATAATCACATATACTGCATCGGGCTTACCCGACATCAGACCGGAGTTCGGAACACATAACACATAACACATAAACATGCATGAATCACAAAGACATCAAGCATACATAACTACTTCTCGGGACCGCCCCGACATCAGACTGAAGTCCGAAAACATATAGGCTGCATCGGGCTCACCCCGTCATACTTAACCACTTAAACGAGACGGCCTTGGTGCCTTAGACCCGTTCCTCCTGGAGGAAAACTCACCTCTCAAACTGGATGCTGAAAACTCGGGCGAGGGTATCTCTGTTAATTGCTCTAACGACTCCTCGGCTATTATGACCAAAATAAACATTTAGTCAAAAAAACTGAGAATCCATCTAAGGGTAAAATGACTATTTTACCCCTTTGATCTAAATTGGACCATGACCGAGGCCCAATCCTTTCTAGTCTTTCCAAACTCACTAAGTCCCATTAAAGTCCTCTAATGGCCCAATTTTCTAAATTGGGCCCATCTCCTCAAATAGGCTTTCCACCCAAGCCCAAACTAGTCCTTGGCTCTTAGCTGTCTCTTGGTGGCCCATCATGGCCTAACATCTGCTAAGCCCAAGGATTGGCCCAAACCGAGGCCCAATAACATAAATTCTAGAATCTGAGTGTACGCTGAGCGTACTCTTTTGTACGCTGCGCGTACAGCTTGCATGGCTTGCACGCTGCACGTACTGGTGTGTATGCCCAACATACTTTCCTGTTAAGCCATTTTCTTCAAACCTCATAAATCCTTAAGACACTACGTCCAAACTATAGATCTGAGTCCAATAACCCTTTTTAACCCATAAAGTTGATCACTCTGTGGCTTGCACCTCACCAAATGAGATCAAACTTGCAAAAATAACAACTATCTTCATGGAAATGGCTACATCGCTTGCATGGATGCAAATGGACCTTAAAGATTTCAACTTTACTACTCAAGGGACTCAAATAGCTTTATAGGTGGCAACCCTAAGTTCAGAAAAAGATTTGCACCATAAATCCTTTCTTGAAACCAAAAGGGACAATATCCATGAGAACCTAGATCTATGATGTAGAAGCACCAAGATAAGAACTTTATACCTTCAATAGGATGGAAATGATGTAAAACCTCTGGATCTACAAGCTCTCTTTAATCTCTTGCTTCTTCTCTAAACACCTTCTTCTTCAAAAACACCAAAATACTCCTCTAATGGCCATCCAAGCTCCAAAGTCACTCAAAAGAGGGCTAAGGGTTGATTTCTAGGGTTTAGAGGATGGAGGCTGAAGATATTAGGGTTAGGTTATGAGATAATGAGCTTAAATAGGGTCCATGACCCTAAAATAGGGTCCAGGTCTGATTAGCGTACGCCCAACGTACTCTGAAGAACATTCGCAACTATCCTGGTCAGTAAGCGTACTCAAAAGTACACCTAACATACTTCCTTCTTCAATAGTATGCCCAACATACTCAGCTGAGCCTGAAACCACTAAACTTCGGAAGGCCATAACTTTCGTTATAAATTTGTTTTCGACGATCCTTATATCCACGAAAAGGTAACGAGAAGCCCTACACTTCTATCAACTCATATCTTCCTTAAGACCTTCTAAACAAAAGTCCATTTTCTACAAAAGCCCAAACTGACACTTTACCGAAATACCCCAAGGCTCCAAAACACAAACTGAACATCCGGATCGCTTCTAATACATCAATCGCACCCAAAATGGCCTAGATCTTACCCTTTTGAAAAGCCATAATCCTTATGATGATCGGCCTTCGGACCACAGCCTCAGACTAGGAGTCAATTCCGAACAGGGCGTTACACATAAGCTGCTAAAATTTGATTTTATTTTGACTCTTTTACTTCAAAAAATTATTTTTAACTTTTATTTTACCAAACGAGTATACATTTTACATTTTTCTACTAACATTTCCTGTGTATGTTCTTCTCTCTCATCTTCTATATCTTAGGATCTTCTGTCTTCATCTCGACGTTGATCTTAACTGATTTGTTTCTCTAGAAAAGATCGTCTTGTCATTCCTTCAGTTCAACATCTTCTGAGGAGAGCTTGTTAAAGCTGACTCTGCATCTTTTCTTTAGTGCCAACGACTCTTTCCTTGACGTTGATGCTGATGTTGATTGACACAAAAGCATCCTAGCAATAAGGCCAAATAAAAGAGAATTGTGTTAGAATGTGTTCTTCTGGGCACACATCCCTTCCTTATTAGACAACCTATCTCTCTTGAAATGGGATAAAGTGAAGCTAAGTAACGTAGCACGTCTAATTTCCATAGACGTTGTCACTGCTACACTGATTCCCATCTGAAATTTTAAGACCTCTTCAACAAGACTGTGCTTCTCATCTCTTCTATCACGGATCACAATGTATGAAACGTACGAGTTTTTTCTTGGTGAATCTCATAATCAAAGGTATAAAGATTAGATCCTTTTAACTTGTTGGTTACATAGACTAGTTGTCACACCCCCAAACCAGAACGGCAGAATTCATGTGCGGAGGACTTCATGTACAGTATCACAACAATTGTATAATAAAAATCAAAGTAAACACATCCATTACATTGATAAGGTATAGTTTTTACATCTATTCAATACATAGTTTGTTTGACATCCAAAGCTTATAGCAAAAGTATAAAAGACGCGACTCTACAAAGCTTCATCTTCTCAAACCTGTGGGTGTACCTGTCTACTGGTTACCTGAGAATACAAGTGTTTTTGAAAGTGTATCAACATTTAAGTTGGTGAGTTGATAAGCATGTTTGTAATTGAAATCCGTCATTTGTTCCTTGAAAATGTAAGTATTTTTTCCTAGAAAATCCTATATTTTATGTTGTAATCTTATTGTACCCTAAGATAGTATAATGTAGTTTTAATTCACATAAAACCATGAAAATTATGTTTTCTCTATACGGGAGTAGTATACTATATTTTTGCCTATATAAAAACTCTATAATTGTAAGTACCTGGATTCACCAATTGTATTATAAAATATTGTAATGTAGTTTCATTATTAATAAAACTATGTGAAGTTGTTTACTTATTCATACACTAATCATATAGTTCAACACAAAGAGCTATTATAACCATACTTGATGAACTAAGAAGGCCTGAAACGACGTTCTTCAAGCGTTGGAACAGTTATACATTTGTCACCCCAGGCCAGCCGGCCTAACTGTTGCTAATAATTAAGGTGCGGGATTGTCAGTCTCGTATAGATCTATACACAAATTCACGCTCTCCCTCCAGGAGACTTTGGTTATAATTTCAGGGCTTGGTTAGTACTTAGGTAAGTACTAGAAGCGTGTCTCACTAAACTATACTGACGGTTATGTGTAGAATAGTTGAAAATCACTTTGAAATGAATAACTGCATATATGATCCACCAACAATACCTAATATACTTTATATGTTTGTTATTGTAGTAAAATCTAACTTAGTAATAATAGTACTTATGTTCCATAAAGTATACCACTTGTAGTTTATATGTTCGTTTGTGTTGTATCTCTGTATTTAGTAACAATGATATATGTTTTCCATAAACTATGCCTAATATAGTTTATAAGTATGCTCTTATATCGTTTCTTGAATTAGTAGAATAGTAAGGATTTTCCATAAACTATACCTATGATAGTTTATAAGTGTGTTCCATTTGTAATGTAAATACTTCTGAAAATTATCCTATGCTCAAAAAGTTACAAAGGTTTAAAGGTTTGTACTCATATATACATATATAGAGCATATATATATATATATATATATATATATATATATATATATATCTTTACTATCTTATAAAACAAATCCCACTATTTCTAAAAATAGATTGAATAAAATAATAATATTTTTTAAGACGTCGAAATCATTAAGCTAATTGTATAACTAATCACTAATAAAATAATATTACAATTTAAACAAACTCCTATAAATTTTCTCTTCCAAGGTTTTGACCAGATCTTTTTATCATCCAAAAAAATACTCAACACCCTATAATTTGGTCATTTCATGAATTTTCTTTATTTTTAATATGACATTTTTCCTAAAACAAACTAATGATTGAACTGAAAATAATCATTCTCCATCGAAAAGAAATTAATTGTCGAAACAAACAATTTGTCGTCCGCCGCTTTGCGCGGGTAAACGGCTAATATATATATATATATATATATATATATATATATATATATATATATATATATATATATATATATATATATATATATATATATATGTGTGTGTGTGTGTGTGTGTGTGTGTGTGTGTGTGTGTGTAAAAAAACAATAGTTGAAACTGTCGAAATAATTTAGAATAATCTGAAACAGTCTAAAATAATTTGAAAGCGTTCGAATGTTTACACAAAATGTAATTGTGTTGTACTTGTATCGCCCCCCCCCCCCCCCTCCTAAAAACATGGAAAAATAATGAAAACGTAGGGGTATGAACTCACCTATAGTGCATGTTCTCGTTCGAATAGCGAAACTGTAGCGACCATCCTCGGGCTAGCGTACGTGAAGATAGTCGTGTCCTAAAAATATTATATCCAACGACGTATTTAAATTAATAAGATATTAATTTAAATAATAAATTAAATAGTGATTTAAATAATAATTAAAGTGTTAGAAAAAACTTTAGTTATGTAAGAAATACTTACAAATAGCCTGTGGAATAATTTGGAATATTGCTAGGCGTTATCGGTGTGCATGAGTTTTCACTGAGTTTAGGGGAGGGGGGTTCGGTGGGATATGAATGTTTGGTGGTGTTCTTGGTGAAATTATGAAGATTTGAAGATGGGATGAATGTTCTTGAGGATGTTATGAAGATTTGAAGGATTTCGGTTGAGGATTTGAAGATTTCTTATGATACTTGATAGAATTCTGATGACTTTTGAGAGCAAAATAGGAGTGTTTTCGGTTTGAAAAGTGACAAATGAAGTATCTTTACGGCGAAACACTTATATATAAAGAGGGTTTTCAGTCCTAATGGGCCTCAAATCTTTGTTTTCGGTCTAATATAATGGGCTTGATAGAGTTTTCGGAGGAAAGGTTGCCCAAAAGAAGAGTTTTTGATCAAAAAGTGGGACCTTCACATGCTGATTTCGGTGCTGACCGAAATCAGTTTTTGGTCTGAAGTGGGTGGGTCCCTCGCCTGACGTTCTCGGTCTCACATAGTACCACAAGAAGGGTTTTCGGTTGGGTGGTAGGACCCATGCGAGGGTTCTCAGTTGAGTGGGTTTTTATGCCAAACTTTAAAAGCACTTATATAAAAACATCATTTATATATTTTAAATCATATTTAACCCTTATGAACTTAACATAATAAATAAAACTTGAAGTTTATTTAGAGAGTTTGACTTCTATTGACTTGAAAATAACGGGTTGTTACATTACCCCCACCCCTCCTGTTAGAGGGAATTTCGTCCTAAAATTTTTCCTATAGAGGGTACTCATGGACTAGGAAAAAGATGCAGGTACTTTGGTTTCATTTCGTCTTCTCGCTCCCAAGTGAATTCAGATCCCCGCTTGGCATTCTAGTGAACCTGCACTATTGGTTTGCGATTTTGTTTCATTTGCTTGACTTCCCTATCCATGATTTCTACTGGTCCTTCCATAAAGTTAAGACTCTCATTTATCTCGATTTCATCGAGTAGAATCATAAGAGTCTTGTCAGATAGACACTTCTTTAGATTTGACACATGGAAGATAGGGTGTACGTTATTAAGTTCTTGTGGTAGACGGAGTTTGTAAGCTACTGGGCCGATTCTAGCAAGAATCTCGAAGGACCCAATGTACCTTGGATTTAGTTTTCTACTCTTTTCGAAACGTATCATGCCCTTCCAGGGTGAGACCTTCAATGGGACGTGGTCACCAACCTGGAATTCCAAGGGTTTTCGTCTCTTGTCTGCGTAGCTCTTCTATCTGTCTCTAGAGGCTTTCAGTCGCTCTCGGATTTAGACGATCTTTTCTGTGGTTTCTAGAATGATCTCCAAGCCAGTGAGAGTGTTGTCAGGAGTTTTCCCTCTAGCTAGTTGCGTGTCACCTACTTCATCCCAACACAGAGGGGAACTGCACTTACGGCCATAAAGTGTTTCAAACGGGACAACCTTGATGCTAGAGTGGTAGCTATTGTTGTAGGAGAACTCGACAAGTGGAAAATGGGTATCCCATGCTTTACCAAAGTTGATCACACAGGCTCTCAGCATGTCTTCTAAGGTCTGAATAGTTCTCTCACTCTGCCCGTCGGTTTGTGGATGGTAGGTTGTGCTCACGTGCAGCCTAGTTCCCAGAGATTTCTGTAGTGACTGTCAGAACCGCAAGGTGAATCTACTGTCTCTATCTGAGATAATAGATATTAGCACACCATGCAGTCGTAATATCTCTCTAATATAAGTTCTGGTTAATTTATCCATCTTGTCTGTTTACTTTATCGGCAGGAAGTGAGCGGATTTGGTTAATCTATCGATGATTACCCAAATGGTGTCATTACCATCCTTAGTTTTGGGCAACTTGGTTATGAAATCCATTGTAATATGCTCCTACTTCCACTCAGTTATCTCTGGCTGCTGTAGTAAACCTGAGGACTGCTGGTATTCTACCTTGACTTTAGCACAAGTTCGACACTTGCCTACATAGGTAACAATCTCGGCTTTCATGTTCTGCCACCAATAGAGTTTCTTGAGATCCAGATACATCTTATCTGAACCTGGATGAATGGAATATCTAGTTTTGTGGGCTTCATTCATGACAACATCTATGTAGCCACCAAACTTCGGTGTCCAGATTCGATTCATGAAGTAACGAACTCTGTCACCCTTGATTTCTAAGTTCTTCTCCATTCCTCTTAAGGCTTCATCTACCACATTATTTGACTTCAATGCTTCTAGCTGGGCCTCCTTGATCTGTGTGGATAGATGAGAATGGATTGTCATGGTTAGTGCTTTCACTCTACGACCTAATTACTCCTTTCGACTTAGGGCATCTGCTACTACATTGGCTTTGCTGGGATGATAGCAAATTTCGCATTGAGAATCATTGGGTAGCTCTACCCATCTTCGTTGTCTCATGTTAAGTTCTTTCTGATTAAAGATGTGTTGGAGGCTTTTGTGGTAGGTTAAGATGGTGCACTTGGTACCGTAAAGGTAGTGCCTCCAAATTTTTAGTTCAAAGACTATTGCTCCCTACTCAAGATCATGAGTGGTGTAGTTGACTTCGTGTGACTTTAGTTGTCTTGAGGTATAGGCAATAACCTATCCTCGCTGCATAAGCACACAACCTAGCCCGTGATTTGCTACGTTGTACTATACTACGAAATCTTTTGTTCATTTAGGAAGGGACAAGATAGGTGTGCTAACAGGGCTTGCTTCCGCGTTTGGAACACGGTGTCTAGTTTCTCCCCCCAACTAAAAGTTACACCCTTCTGAGTCAGGGCAGTAAGTGGTTTAGCGATTTTGCAGAAATTCTATATGAACCTGCGGTAATAGCAAACAGGTCCTAAAAATTGGCAGATCTGTGTTGGCGTTCTAGGTGCTGACCAACTCTCGATAGCCTTTATTTTGGAGGATTCCACGTGTATTCCTTCTTTGCTGACCACGTGATAAAGCTTTTCCGCCCTTAATGTTTCTATCACTTGTCTCAGGTGCTGGCTATGTTCTTCCTTACTCCGTGAGTAGGTAAGTATATCATCTATGAATACTATCACAAATTTGTCTGGGAAGGGATGACACACGTGATTCATTAGATCCATGAATACAATGGGTGCATTTGTTAGACCGAAGGGCATTACTAAAAACTCATAGTGACCATAATGAGTTCAGAATGCTGTTTTGGGAACATCATTCTCATGGACTCGTAATTGGTGATATCCCGATCTCAGGTCGATCTTTGAAAATCAGCTTGCTCCTTGAAGATGATCGAAGGAGTCATCTATTCGTGTTAGAGGGTATCAGTTCTTAATGGTAAGCTTGTTTAGTTCACGATAATCTATGCACATTCGAAAAGATCCATCCTTCTTCTTCACGAACAGGACCGGTGCTCCCCAGGGTGAGAAGCTCGGTCGAATGAATCCCTTACTGAGCAGTTCGTTTAATTGGTTGTATAATTCCTGCATCTCCGCTGGTGCTAGATGATACATATCAGCTTTTCCTTTATACTTTACTTGGATCTGTTTTTATGCTATTAGCTATTCTGTTGATTCTTTTCCAAACAGGAACCACCGATTTACAAATTTTATTAACCACAGAATTTAGTGAGCGGCGCCAAATCTTTCTATGGATTGCTTTTTTCGCCTCTTTCGCCGTCAAAGTGCCTATGGTACCAGTTCATATTTGGTTACCCGAAGCTCATGTAGAGGCACCTACGGCAGGATCCGTCATCTTGGCGGGAATTCTTTTAAAATTGGGAACCTACGGGGGGTAGCTCTAGGAATCAAGTTGATTCGGAACTCGAGTTAGCGTTCAGGAGGAACTCCTGGAAGATCTTCGGGAAAGATGTCAAGAAAATTACAAAATTTAGGAATGCTCTCGAGGTCTTTTACTTCTTATTTTTCATTAACTAGATGAGCTAAGAATGTGTGACACTCTTTGCGCATGTATTTTTTGGCTTTGATGTAGGAGATGATGTGAAGGTTCGTACTAGGTTTGTCACCATATATAACGAGGATTTCGCCACTTGGCAGATTAAGGTGAATGGGTTTTTCGGAGCGAAGAATATTAGCACGATGAGGACTTAACCAATCCATGCCGATGATGACGTAGAAGCTTTTTATTGAGACCGACATAAGGTCGATTTGGAAAGAATAGTCATTTAGATTGAGGGTACAACCTCTGAATATGTCGTTAGTGCTCTTTGTTTTCCCATTTTCCATCTCGATGGTGAATGATTCGTTTAATGATTGGGGGTTTTGTTTGAGTAGGTGTTTAAATTTATGGCTAACGAAACTCCTCTCCGCACCACTATCAAAGAGTATGCATGCATAAGAGTTATCGAGAAGGAATGTATTCGAGACCACCGTAGGATCTGCTATGGTTTCTTCCTATCTGATAGCCAGTAGTCTTCCCACGCCGCCGACATTCTTTACTTTTGGTCAATCCCTCTTGAAGTTCCCGGTTTCACCACACCCATAACATTCTTGACTGACTCCTCCGCTAGGGACCTGGTTGGTTGATGGTGCTAGCGGCTTACAGAAACGGACGGTGTGCCCCTTTCTGTTGCAGTTCTTGCAATGCATTTCTCTGTAAACTCCCATGTGATTGAAGTTGCATTTGTTACAACAGTGGAAGGTTTCCAGCATAGCGAATGGGAGGTGCTGGAGCAGCAGGAGTAATAGCAGAAGCAGTAGTTGTTGGATATAGTGTCTAAGTCCATAACTATGTTTGGTATGTACTTGACCCGACCTGGCATGGTCCATTTGGGTTGCATGGAATTGCAAAAATTGGATAGACTAAATGAGAAAAAATATGGCGCTTATGATTGTTAATATATTATAAGTTCTAATATATTAATAATAGTGTTATTTAATTAGTATTGATCAAGTATTAATCTAGTATTAATTTGGTGATCAAAGTGAGACTAATTAAATATATATGGTTGATTATGACAATCATCAATTCTTTTATGGTGGATTAATGATCCATGGTTTATGGGTTATGGATGTAACCACTTGGAGCTCCATGGATAGTCCATGGGAGTTACAAACCCACGGGTCATGAGAAATGAAGAGTCATGACAATTATGGGTCTTCTTAATGAAACCCTAATTGTGACACCACTATAAAAGGAACCCTTTGGCTAGCAAAATCGTGACCTAGGGTTACGAGAGAGGGCATAACCGATTTTGAGTCCTAGAAGTATTCTCTCAAGTTATTCCAAGTTTTGTGGTGTTGTGTGAAGCATTTGAGGCAAAACATTTAGGGTGCTAGGCTCACAAAGTCTTGAAGGAATCCAAGCAACATCAAGGTATGTATTTCTACTAGTTTTATATTTTATTTATTCCCCATAATAACCTTGAAAAAGAAATTTGCATGTATATAGATAAAACATAGATTCAAGGTTATTAGGGTTGCATGTACACTTAGGAAGTGTTAGAATGCTCAAAACCCATCAATGGTATCAGAGACTAGGATTGTTTTTTGTATACTTGATGCAAAACTGCTTGAAAATCGAAAATTCTGCTCACTGTCGACTGGACTCGCCGAGTTCATGGGGAGGACTCGTTGAGCCCATGAACAAATTCATCCTACTCGTCGAGTAGGATCATGCACTCGACGAGTAGGTGTGTGTTGGGTAGTCTTTTCGTATTTTGTTTCTAGAAATGGATTAAAATCATTATCCAAATCTGTTTTGGACTTGTAAAATCTATTTTTCAAAATGATAATGATTATGTTAACCCATTTTACATGACTTTTATTAATTTTCAAGTATTGTATATGTTTATATGATTTCTTGAAATTGCTTGACATGGATTTGTGTTCTTATGAGTTTTTAGAAGATTATAGGAATTATGTGTAACCTCCATGTGTGTTTAATTCATGATCTTAATGGTAATGATGGTGTTCATAACTTGTCCTCAAGTTATGGATAACCAAAAGTCACTTCTTAAAATTGTGATTAAAGAACTATAGAGGTTTCATAAAATGAAGAGTCTTCATTTTTATGAACCATTAAAACTCATAAGCTACAAATTGAAGAGACTTGGAATAGTTTCAATTCTTGCCGTCAAGTTTTGGAATTTGAAAAGTCTTACACTCTAATACTTTAATTCCAAATTAAACCTTAGATTTTTAAAAAGTTTAAAAATCAACACTTATACTATTATTATAATTTTATTATATAGATATGTATAAGAATATGTCATTCTTACCGTTAGTAGGCCTCATTCACGAAGCCGGTCTATAAGGGGGGGGGGGGGGGGATAAGGTTGTTGCCTATAAAATGGTGACATAATGGGTGTCCACTCTCACCCACCGCTTCCTTGATCGGTGGAGGGTCGTTAGCCGAACGGGTAGGTTACGACTTTAAATTCTCTTTAAAAGTATAATGAATTATAAAGTAACTATACATTATAAATTCCCAATCTTAGTTACTTTAGGAAAATATGAATTTGGTGCTAGCCCATAAAATTACACTTTGTACCTTACCAAGTCGTTAGTGGAGCGTGTGTGGTTAACCGGCACACTAACATGGACCAGTAAGAGTGGCAAAGGGTAACTTGACTTTATTATAGATCGGTGGAGCGTGGGTGGTTAACCGGCACATCGATTTTGATAGTATTGTTAAGGGTACCAAGTCAATTTGTATGGTAAATTCACACCTTGTTTGTGATCCTCGGCATCCCAGTCACAAACTTGAGAGGGCACATTCGAGATTCAAACATGTCATTGAAAAGTTCAATGTATCTCAAAAGATCTAGGAGTTTTAAAACCAATAAACCTAATAATAAAATATTCCGTTCTTATGGTGGAAATTGGTAAATCGTCATTTACCTACCTTCAAATATTTTATAGTGTGGATTACGGCATCCCTCTTCCACCTATAAATAGTTTGTTGGATCCTAGCCTTAATATTTCATTTGGGTGACTTATTAAGGACTCTTAATCTAATGAAACTTATATTCCTTTTATTCTAGATGTCTTCCAATAACGCTGCTGGCTCAAACCCGACAGGCTCCTTTTCTGTAATGAACTTGTGTGGTAAGGTCATCTTTGATGGATCCAACTTTTAATGAGTGGATCAGAAACATCAAGATGATTACCTGCTATGAGGACAAAGAATATGTCCTTGACAGGGAGCTTAAGGTTGTTAATGAAGCCACTGCTACTCCAGAAGAGCTTGTGGAGTTTATTTCACATGAAAAGGATGCCACCAAGGTGTCTTGCATCATGATGGCCACTATGACTCCGGAACTCCAAAAATCTTATGAAGATTTCTACCCCTATGAGATGCATCTAAATCTGATGGAAAGGTACCATCAGAGCGCACGTCAAGAGAGGTGTGAAATCATTTCCTCCATGATAACCGCAAGGATGAAGGATGGTGAACCCATCACCGGTCACTTGCAAAAGATGCAAAGGTTCGTTGACCGGTTGCTAAAGCTCAATGTTGACTTCCCTGAGGAATTGGCGATTGACATCATTCTCCATTCCTTACCTCCAAGTTATGATCAGTTTCGTATGACTTATCATATGAACAAGGAGGAAGTCACACTTAGAAAACTTCAAGGACTCTTAAGGACAGCTGAAAATAGCCTTAAGGATAAAGCGGTTGCTACTTCTACTCCTTTAACAACCCCTGTTCTGGCTATTGGGCAGGGAAAGGGTAAGAAGAGGAAAAGGTCTTCGAAGGGTACCAAGGGTAAGACTCTTGATGGTTCCTCTTCAAGTGGGACAAAGAAAGGTCCCATTACTCCTTCTTCAAACCCAAAGGAAGCACAGTGCTTCTATTGCCAAGATAAGGGACACTTCAAGCGAAGCTGCGCCAAATATCTGCAAGATGTAAAGGATGGGAAGGTTAAACCCACCCATGCAGGTATTTACACAATATTGTGTAACAACTCATCTAATGATAATTCTTGGGTGCTTGATACAGGGTGTGGTAGTCACATTTGTACTGATTTGCAGGCACTAAGAAGAAGTGAGCAAGTGGAGCACGGGAAGATAAACTTAGTCATGGGCAACAAGAAAGCATCACCTGTTACCAAGATAGGAGTTTATTCTTTATTGCTTAATAATGGGTTAATGTTAGATTTGAATAAGTGTTGTTACTCACCCAAAATGGCGAGAAATATTATTTCTTTTCATGGCTTGTACAAACAAGGTTTTACATTTTCATTTGATAATAAAAATGGTGCTATTAATGTTTATTACAATGATGTATTTTACTTTAAAGCAATACCTTGTGATGTTGTAAACAATTTATGAAATAATGTGTTGTATATTGAATCTTCTGATAGCTTGGACAAAGCATCCTTGTGGCATTGTCGTCTTGGACATGTTAACAAGAAGCGCATAGGCCAACTCCAAAAGGCTGGAGTCTTGGAATCATTTGACCTCAAGTCAGATGATAGTTGCGAGTCTTGTTTACTTGGAAAAATGACAAAGTCACCCTTCACAGGTACTTGTGATAGGGGTGAAGGTTTGTTGGACCTTGTACACACGGATGTATGTGGGCCCTTCAGAGTTGCTACAGGGGATGCTAATCGTTATTATGTGACTTTTACTGATGATTACAGTATATATGGATATATTTACTTAATCAAGCATAAGTCAGAAACCTTTGAAAAGTTCAAAGAGTTTAAGCAGGAAGTTGAGAATCAATTGGGCAGGAACATTAAGATGCTCCGATCCGATCGGGGATGATAGTATCTTAGCATTGAGTTCCTTGACTATCTTAAGGAATGTGGGATTGTCTCACAATTGACACCTCCCAGGACACCACAGTTGAATGGTGTAGCTGAGAGGCACAATCGAACGCAGTTGGATATGGTTCGTTCCATCATGGGTCGAGCTTCGTTACCAATCTTTTTCCGGAGGTATGCCTTAGAGACTGCCGCCCATATCCTTAATCTAGTCCCTACTAAAAAGGTTGCCAAAAAACCTCACGAGATGTGGACTGGGAAAGTGCCCAATTTGGACCACATCAAGATTTGGGGTTGTGAAGATTTTGTGAGGCGTGAGACTCATGACAAGCTTGAGCCCCGAAGCGAGAGGTGTATTTTCATCGGCTACCCACAGAGATCCTTTGGTTACCTCTTCTACAGACCCAGTGATAATGTGGTCTTTGTAGCAAGAAGAGGAGTCTTTCGTGAGATAGAATTCATAAGCCAAGGGGACAGTGGGAGGCAAATTGACCTTGAAGAGCTTCAAGAGTCAAGTGGTGAAGGAACCTTAAATGCTGTCAGCAAACCTGAGGAGGAAACTCCTGTTGAGCCGATAGATAAGTCTGTACCTCCAAGATGTTCCACTAGGGTGAGGAACACACCTGAATTTTATTATGGTTATCACATCACCACTGAAGGTGATACATTTATCAGTGACAGTACACTGATAGATTTGGATGAACCTAATAATTATAAAGAAGCCATGGCAGGCCCTGAGTCTGCGAAATGGAAGGAGGCTATGGACAGCGAGATTCAGTCCATGTATGACAATCAAGTTTGGAACTTGGTTGACAATGTACCAGGTTGTAAGACAGTTGGGTGCAAATGGATCTTCAAGAAGAAGACCGACATGGATGGGAAAGTACACACTTATAAAGCACAACTGGTTGCGAAGGGCTTTACTCAAACTCCGAGAGTTGACTATGATGAGACCTTCTCACCAGTAGCTAAGATAAAGTCTATTCGAGTGTTGTTAGCCATAGCTGCATTTCATGACTATGAAATATGGCAAATGGATGTCAAAACCGCTTTCCTTAATGGGAAGTTGGCTGAGGATGTTTACATGGCTCAGCCAGAGGGTTTTGTCGATCCAAAATACCCTAATAGAGTGTGTAAGCTTGAAATATCCATTTATGGATTGAAACAAGCATCTCGCAGGTAGAATCTTTGCTTTGATGAGAAAGTCAAAGAGTTTGGATTTTCTAGGAGTGAGGATGAGTCTTGTGTGTATGTCAGGGCTAGTGGGAGCATAGTTAGCTTCTTGGTGTTGTATGTGGGTGACATACTTCTCATAGGAAACGACATCCCAACTTTGCAGCAGGTTAAGGCCTGGCTTGGGAAGTGTTTTGCTATGAATGACCTTGGGGAAGCTTCCTATATCCTAGGGATAAGGATATTGAGAGATAGGAGTAAGAGACTAATTGGACTTAGTCAAAGTACTCATGTGGATAAGGTACTGAAGAGGTTCAGTATGCAAGATTCCAAGAAAGGAGAATTACCAATCCAGAGTAATGCCAAGTTAAGTAAGACTCAGAGTCCGAGTATAGAGGCTGAGATAGCTAAGATGAGTCAGATACCATATGCTTCCGCTGTGGGCTCGATCATGTATGCTATGACTTGTACTCACCCTGATGTGGCCTTTGCATTGAGCATGGTCAGTGGATATCAAGGGAACCCTGGCAAGGCACACTGGACAGCGGTAAAGAACATTCTTAAGTATTTGCGGAGGACTAAGGACTGGGTCCTTACCCTCGGAGGCAGTGATGACTTGAGAGTGGAAGGATATAGTGATGCTAGCTTTCAAACTGATAGGGATAATTTCCGCTCTCAGTCAGGCTGGGTCTTTATCCTAAATGGAGGAGCGATTACTTGGAAAAGTTCCAAGCAGGAGACAGTAGCTGATTCAACTTGTGAATCAGAGTACATAGCAGCAAGCGAGGCAGCAAAAGAGGCGATATGGCTAAAGAACTTCATCGGAGACCTTGGAGTTGTACCATCTATAAAGGAGCCAATGGAAATTTACTATGACAGTGAAAGTGCGGTTGCTTTGGCGAAAGAACCAAGAGATCACGGGAGATCTAGGCACATTGACAGAAAATACCATTTCATCAGACATAGAATAGAAGAAGGACTCCTCGTGGCAAAGAGGGTATCATCAGATGAGAACCTGGCAAATCCCCTCACGAAGGGACTGAGCAGGGTTAAGCATTTACAGCACACAAGGCGCATTGGGCTGAAGGATGATATTAGTTTCAATAATTAAATTCTTGAAACTTGTAAAATGTAATTGACATTTGATGATAAATAAAAGTTTTTATTTATTTATGAGTAAGGTGTTTCTATCTTGTGTTGATTGTTTACTATGTTTCAATTTTGCATGTTTTTTACTTCCAGAATAATCATGTTATTATTCAAACCATCCACAGTCGGTCAAACTTTGGAAGTAAGTATTGATTAAAGACTGTCATGAATTTGGCCTGTACGATTTGTCTAAAGTGTTTTAGACAATGCAATGGTTGCTACAACTTTCATGAGTACTCATAAGAGTTGAGTATTGGATTCAACCCACGCTCACTTGCATCACTTCATGGAACTTATCTCGAGTGATCGTGATACGGTAATATCATATAAATCTTCAAACCTAGAGATATGAGTTGTTGACTATGAGTTGGTTATTCATTGATTGTAGGAAAATGCATTGGTAACTCGATGTTATAAAACGTGCCTTTGGGAGTAATTCAACAAGTAGTTAGTACAAGCATATCAGTCGAAGTTTATCTATTCCTTCTAGAAATAAAAGCGATATTTGGGCCCCTCGATGATTTGGTTTTGACCTATGTACCGGGCCCGGTCAGAACCTAATTGATGTGTTCAATTTAGTTCTATGTCGAAAAAAATCGGAGATCGAGAAACAAATGTTGGAAAATAAGTAAGACCATGTTCCATGTGTTTGTCCGGCTGATATCATGAGAGCAGAGGATTATACGATCACTTATCTTAAATGGCGTATCATCATCATCTCAGTTCCGAGAGACTTTGAATGAGCTACGAGTGCTAGTCGGATTTTGAAGTCATATTTGCAAATATAGTTATTTGACTTATCCAAGTGGGAGACTGTTGGATATAGTTTCTAAGTCCATAATTATGTTTGGTATGTACTTGACCCGACCCGGCATGGTCCATTTGGGTTGCATGGAATTGCAATACTTGGATAGACTAAATGAGAGAATATGGCACTGATGATTGTTAATGTATTATAAGTTCTAATATATTAATAATAGTGTTATCTAATTAGTATTGTTCAAGTATTAATCTAGTATTAATTTGGTGATCAAAGTGAGACTAATTAAATATATAGGGTTGATTATGATAATCATCAATTCTTTTATGGTGGATTAATGATCCATGGTTTATGGGTTATGGATGTAACCACTTGGAGCTCCATGGATAGTCCATGGGAGTTACAAACCCATGGGTCATGAGAAATGAAGAGTCATGACAATTATGGGTCTTCTTAATGAAACCCTAATTGTGACACCACTATAAAAGGAACCCTTTCGCTAGCAAAATCGTGACCTAGGGTTACTAGAGAGGGCATAACCGATTTTTAGTGCTAGAAGTATTCTCTCAAGTTATTCCAAGTTTTGTGGTGTTGTGTGAAGCATTTGAGGCACAACATTTGGGGTGCTAGGCTCACAAAGTCTTGAAGGAATCCAAGCAACACCAAGGTATGTATTTCTACTAGTTTTATATTTTATTTATTCCCCATGCCATGCTAGTTAGGAAATAACCTTGAAAAAGAAATTTGCATGTATATAGAGAAAACATAGATTCAAGGTTTTTAGGGTTTCATGTACACTAAGGAAGTGTTAGAACGCTCAAAACCCATCAGTAACAACATAGGTTGTAACACTCGTGTTTCTAGCCTAGGCATTTATATTAAGTTGATAGTCTAGGTTAACCTTTGTAACTCATTTTGAAGAAATGAAAAGGAATTATGTGAATATTATATGAATTATGTGTTTTATGCTTAATTATTAGGGTTTAATTAATTAAGAATAAAATTAAGAATCAAAATTAAAGTGTGATATAAGCCCGATATATTTACATAAAGTTGTAGTGGTCGAAACAAGGATTTCGGGGATATAAAGAATACCAAAATCCGAGTTATAACGAAGAAGTTATGACCTGTTGAAGTTTCGCGACAAAACCGGCACGGTGCTGAATGTCGTAAAAAGTGAGTTTTCGATAAACTACTTTTTAGCCTTAGTGATCTAAGCGAAAGTCGTAGTATTCGTTAAACCGAGAAGTTCGATAAAAAGAATGCCCAAATCAGACTTCGTATGAGGAAGTTATGATTTTTCAAAGTTTCAGCTTAGCAGTAGACAGCTAAAAACTCGAATTTTAGATCGAGCGATTTTTAGCCAACACAACCTAAACGAGAATTGAAGGTCTCATCATTAGGAGCACAACGGTAAAAAGTCTGACAAAAACGGACGTCGGATGAAGAAGTTATGAATTTTTAACGGATTTCCTGTCCCGGTCTGTTAAAAATAATAATATAAAATATAAAGTCAAAATTAGCCGACGAAGTCTAAACGGATGTCGTAGAGCGTAATTTTAGCTACGTGTGCATATAAAGAACGTTAAAAATGGAGCTCGTATGCGAAAGTTATGGATTTTAGAAGTTTTTCCGCGAAAATCGAGAAAATTCGCATAGTCACACTTTGCCATGTCACCGTCACTGAAAGAGTGCCACGTGTCCTACTGAGTCACCAAGCTGCTGAGTCACCGAGTTGCTAAGTCATGTGAAGCCACGCGTCGGATCCTGATTCGACCGAGGAGGAGGCCCAATCCGAAGTAGCCAGCTCTCCGGCCGAAGCTTCGCCCAGCTGCCGCGTGTTGCGAGCCTCGCATAGCCTAGCTCCGAACCTCACATGTGCACCAGTAGACCGTGGTCCAATCAGAAGCTGCCACCGAGCCCCTCGCACGTGCAACCCTCGTGCGAGCCACCTCCCCTACGAGCTTCGGATCTGCGACGCGTGTCTTCCCTCCTGACCATCCGATCAGAAGCCTCGCCCCTATAAATAGAAGGGTGCGAGACCTCCCGGGTAACTTTGAAAATTTGTCAATTTTAACCCCTAAACCCATATTTTCTTCATCTTAACATCCCGCAAAGCCCCGGTATCGATTGTAAAGCCCGGAATACTCTACAAAGTGCCCGAGAAGCCCGGAAAATTTATCTTTTCGGTTTCAAAGCCCGACTTTTATAAAGCCCGGTTTCTCAATAAAACTCCCGGTTTTATTAGAAACGATCGTTTTAGGAAACTTATTGCTGCCCGATTATCATCAAACCATGTGAGTGTATAGTCACTTTCATTTTATATATCTATATATATATATATATATATATATATATATATATATATATATATATATATATATATATATATATATATATATATATATATGAAGTATTTACCTTATAATACGTGCTATGTGTAAATATATTAATTGTTTATTTGAGGTGACTGTTGTGTTGATATTTTATACAAGTTTTAAACTGTATAAGTATTTTTTTATCTACAAATATGTTTGGTAGAACATGGGTAGATAGTGATGTGTGATAAAATAAAATTGATGAGAGGCCTCGATGTGTTTTGAGATCCAGTCATCTAGCGGAGTTTGGATGACGACCACGGACTTTCTAGACAGTCTAGTGGGAAACATTAGCAGGTCCGCGACCTGTAGGTGTTAATGAACTGAGATTGTTCATTCGCTGTACTCCATCCCCCTCATGGTTGCGTTTAGGACATGTATGGCAGAGGAAACCCCTTAGCAGCAGTGTCCATCCCGATGATATTCTTTAGGCTAGGTCCCTTGTGAAATGTGTTTAGGGACGTAAAGTAAGGATAACGGGAATGGGTAATCAGGTTTATTGTTGATTGGTGAACTTAATAAGTTTATTATTATTGTGGGTTGAAAACCCTATATGTTCACCAGGCTCCCAAGCCTGACCCACTCAGCTTTTTATGTTACAGGTAATGGACCCGAGCATGGTCGGAGAACAACGAGAGATTTTTGGATTATAGGCCAGTAGTTGTAAATAACTGTTGAAAGGCTTATAATGTCTTGTTTATGCTTTTGATCTGTATCGGAACGTGACATCCCAAGGTTTTGATATATATATAGAAAACATATACCTTATTAATGAAGGGTTTTGATAAAGTTTTATCATATGTTGTTTGGGGACCAATTCCGCAACATCTTTTAAAAAGATTTCTCTGATTTTATTTTAAAAAGCATAAATTGAATCGGTCTTTTCTAGCCAAGAAATTAGGGGATGTCACAGTTGGTATCATAGCATTAGCTTAAGCGAACTAAGAAATTATAGAATTTCTAGACTTGAACTTAGAATGCTAAGTGATGATTGTGAGATGTGTGTCTACCATATTTTAGTCACGAGCACTAGTTTATTTTAGGGAAGATGCCTAAAATGCCCTTATGTGCTAAATGCTATGTGTTTGCCATGTGTGCCATTATTTGTTCGAATCTAGGCCAACCGGATCTGGAAACCTTATGTGTGTAGGATTCTAAGCATATGATTACGAGATTAGAACTAACATGTAAATGTTTCGGAGTGATAAGGGAATTGACATGTCTAACAAGGATAAAACTTAAATTCGCCTTATTCGTTATATAGATTGTAATGGCGAGAACCCATAGTGGAGCTGCAAATGCAAACGGAAACAGGGATCAACAGCCTCAACCTCAAATAGTTGAGCAAGTACCTGTTGTAGGAGCTGCACCTGAGCCAATGACGATGGATGGGGTACAAGCAATGATGCAGATGATGTTAGATCGCCAGATGGAGGAGACAAGGCAATTACTACAACAACATAGGGAAGAGACTACGATGCCTGTTGAATAGCCCGTATTGAACGAAGGGCAATCAATAGGAGGAAACTACAGTGGGACTCTTGGTCAAGCCAACCCACCGATAATTAGACAAAACAACCAGGATGGAGGAGTTGATGGACACGGATGCAAATACAAGGATTTCATGGCATCTAAACCGCCGCGTCTATCTGGGAGTCCGACACCGGTGGAAGTCATGAATTGGATCTCCGAAATGGAGACAAAGTTTGAAAGTTGCGAGTGCAGCAACAAACAAAAGACCACACTTTCAATCCCTCTGTTAAAGTCTGGTGTGTTGAGCTGGTGGAAGTTACTAGCTGATTCGATGCCCAAGGGTGAAGCTAGTAAGATGTCTTGGGAAGAATTTGTGGTACAACTGAAATTGCAGTACTGCTCTGAGCAGGATCTTCTGGAAATCAACAATGAGTTCCAAAATTTAAAGAAAGGAAAGATGAGCGTTATTGAATACACTGCTAGTTTTATGGAAAAGATGAAGCTTGTTCCTCATCTAGTTCTAACTGAAATCTCTAAGGTCAACAAGTTTGCCCTCGGATTACCAGCAGACTTTAGTCCGAGGGTTAAGCAATCAACCACTTTGAAAGCTACCATCTGGGCTGCTAAGAATGTCGAGGTTCAGATCAAAGAGAAGGGTCTGGAGAGGGCAGAAGTTGGTGAAAAGAGAAAATTTGAAGGAACTTCGGGTTCTAACAAGAAACGCAAATTTTCTAAGTCCAAGAACTTTAGAGGAGGAGGAGGTGAAGTGAAATGTTGTGAGAATTGCAAGAAAAAGCACTCTGGGAGATGTAGTGAGGAGGTGACTTGCTTCAAATGTGGAAAGACTGGGTATTATGCCAACGTGTGTCCGTCCGACAAGAGGGTATGTTTTGAGTGCCATGAAGTATGGCATGTTCTTAAAGACTGTCCAAAGAGGAAGGATGCCGCAAAGCCCAATCTACCACCAAAGCCGAAGGCGAGAGCATTTCAGATGACACTTGAAGCTGCAAAAGAAGAAGTCGATGTCGCTTCAGGTCTTGTAAACGAATTGCCTGCCCAAATTTTGTTTGATTCTGGAGCCAATTACTCCTTTATATCGCATGAATTTGGTAGAAAGGTAGCTTTGCCTGTAGATAGGCTAGTTAATGCCTTATTAGTTGAGATTGCTAGTGGCAAGTTTTTACCTGTTAGCCATCGTATGAAAAACATACTCATTGACTTGGATGGGAATAAGTTCCACGAGGAATTATTTCCTATCGAGTTAAATGGATTCGACATAGTTTTAGGAATGGATTGGCTTAGCGCCAACGATGCAGAAATATTATGCAGAAAGAAGATAGTAAAAGTATACCCGCCAAGGAAAGAGTCATTTATGGTGTATGGAGACAAACGCAGAGTAAATTCTGGAATCATTTCCCTAATGAAAGCCAGAAAGTGTTTGGCCAAAGGATGTACATCAAATCTAGCATTCATGATCGATGCTAAGATGGAAAAGAAGGAGGTGCCGGTGGTGTGTGATTATCCGGAAGTCTTTCCCGAGGATTTTCCCGGATTGCCCCCTGGTCGACAAGTAGAATTCCGTATCGACTTGTTACCAGGAACGACGCCAATAGCAAAAGCACCCTATTGATTAGCACCAACAGAGATGAAAGAACTTATGACACAACTTTGGGGAGCCCCTGTGTTATTTGTAAAGAAGAAAGACGGAAGCATGAGAATGTGCACCGATTACAGAGAGCTAAACAAAGTGATGATAAAGAACAAGTACCCGTTGCCAAGGATCGATGACTTGTTCGACCAGTTGCAGGGTTCGAGCTATTTCTCGATGATCAATCTTAGGTCGGGATACCATCAACTAAAGGTGAGAGAGCAGGATATCGAAAAGACTGCGTTTAGAACAAGATATGGACACTATGAATTTTTGGTTATGTCGTTCGGACTAACCAATGCCCCAGTAGCTTTCATGGATTTGATGAATAGGGTTTGTAAACAATTCCTAGATAAATCCGTGATAGTATTCCTAGACGATATCTTGATTTATTCGAAAAGCAAGCAGGAGCATGAAAAGCATCTGCGTGAAGTGCTAGAAGTCCTGAAAAAGGAGAAGTTGTATGCAAAGTTCTCCAAATGTGAATTTTGGATTCAAGAGGTCCAATTTTTAGGTCATGTGGTTAACCAAGAAGGAATAATGGTCGACCCAGCAAAGATTGAAGCTGTAATGAAGTGGGAACAACCAAAAAGTCCAACAGAGATTCGAAGCATTTTAGGATTAGCTGGATATTACCGAAGGTTTATCCAAGGCTTTTCTTCGATTGCTACTCCATTAACAACTTTGACCCACAAAGAAGCTACTTATGCTTGGAATGAGAAGCATAAGGAAGACTTTGAGAAGTTGAAGAAGAGATTGTGTGAAGCACCGATTCTTTCATTGCCTGAATGAGTTGATGACTTCGCAGTTTATAGCGATGCATATGGAGTTGGGTTAGGTTGTGTTCTGACCCAAACGGATAAAGTGATAGCGTATGTATCAAGGCAATTGAAGGAACATGAAAAGAACTACCCCACTCATGATCTAGAGTTGGCAGCGGTAGTATTTTCCTTAAAGATATGGAGGCATTATCTTTATGGTACAAAGTGTAAACTTTTCACTGATCATAAGAGTCTCCAATGTCTCTTTAATCAGAAGGAATTGAACATGAGGCAACGACGCTAGCTAGAGTTACGCAAGGACCAAGACTGTCAGATACTTTACCACCCTAGTAAAGCAAATGTTGTTGTTGATGCTCTTAGTTAGAAGGTAAACCTTGAAAAGAAAAGGCCAAGAGCGTTGAGAATTGAAGTTGTCTCGACAATTGTGGAAAGTATAAAGAAAGCTTAAGAGGAAGATTTGGAGAAAAATGACCGAAAGGAGAACATTTGGGCAAAACGTTAGTGTTCGGTACAAAGAACCAAAGGTTGAAGGTATTCCAAGATAGGATTTGGGTACCTAAGACGGGCGGAGTAAGATATCTTCTGATGGAAGAAGCTCACAAGACCATGTACTCGATTCATCCCGGCAGTACAAAAATGTATAGGGATTTAAAGCCCTATTATTGGTGGCCGACGATGAAACTCGATGTTGCTAAGTATGTGGCTGAGTGTGTAACTTGTGCTAGGGTTAAGGCACAACATCAGAAACCATATGGGAGTTTAGAACCATTACCCATACCCATGGGTAAATGGGAAGACATCACCATGGATTTTATGACTAAACTGCCCAGAACAAGGAACGGTCATGACATGATTTGGGTGGTCGTTGATCACTTCACTAAGAATGTGCATTTCATAGCAGCCAAAGAGAAGTGGTCTACGGATAAACTTGCGAATTCTTACGTGAAGGAAATTGTGAGGCTTCACGGTGTTCCGTTAACGATTGTGTCCGATCGTGATAGCCATTTTACATCGAGATTTTGGAGGAGTCTACAAGAGGAATTGGGTACCAAGTTGTGTTTGAGTACAGATTACCATCTGCAAACCGATGGTCAGACCGAACGAACGATTCAAACATTAGAGGATATGCTGAGAGCATGTACCCTAGAATTCCAAGGTAACTAGGTTGAAGACGTACCTTTAGTAGAATTCTCCTATAATAATAGTTTCCACTCAAGCATTAAGATGACATCTTATCATGCTTTGTATGGGGAAAAGTGTCGAACGCCATCATGTTGGCTAGAAGCTGGGGAAAAGCAGTTTATGGGACCTGAAATAGTCCATGAGACTGCTGAAAAGTTGAAAGTGATAAGGGAAAGGATGTTAGTTGCTCAAGATCGACAAAAGAGTTATGCTGACAAGAAAAGACAACCGATAACCTTTGAAGTTGGAGATTCGGTTTTACTTAAAGTCTCGCCGTGGAAGGGACTTATGAGATTTGGGAAACGAGGAAAGTTAAGTCCAAGGTTTATTGGACCGTTCAAAGTTCTTCAGAAGATTGGGAATAGAGCTTACAAGCTAGAGTTACCGGAAGAACTGGAGGGTATTCATAACACCTTTCATGTGTGTTGCTTGAGAAAGTTCACGGTAGATGTACCCGACATAATTCTGATTTTTGAGTTAAGGTTGGATGAAAACAAGAGGTTGATCAAAGAACCTGAGGAAATCGTTGACCGTAAGACTATGAAGTTACGTCGCAAGATGGTCACTTTAGTGCTTGTGCGTTGGAAACATACGAATGGACCAAATCTCACTTGGGAAACGGAGAGTGACATGATGAGTCGCTACCCGCATTTGTTTGGTGATATGTGATTCCGAGGACGAAATCATCCTAAGAGGGAGAGAATTGTAACACTCGTGTTTCTAGCCTAGGCATTTATATTAATTTGATAGTCTAGGTTAACCTTTGTAACTCATTTTGAAGAAATGAAAAGGAATTATGTGAATATTATATGAATTATGTGTTTTATGCTTAATTATTAGGGTTTAATTAATTAAGAATAAAAATAAGCGTCAAAATTAAAGTGTGAGATAATCCCGATATCTTTACATAAAGTTGTAGTGGTCAAAACAAGGATTTCGGGGATATAAAGAATACCAAAATCCGAGTTATAACGAAGAAGTTATGACCTGTCGAAGTTTCGCGACAAAACCGACACGGTGCTGAATGTCGTAAAAAGTGAGTTTTTGATAACCTACTTTTTAGCCTTAGTGATCTAAACGAAAGTCGTAGTATTCGTTAAATCGAGAAGTTCGACAAAAATACCGCCCAAATCTAACTTCGTATGAGGAAGTTATGATTTTTCGAAGTTTCAGCTTAGCAGTAGACAACTAAAAACTCGAATTTTAGATCGATGGACTTTTAGCCCACACAACCTAAACAATAATTGAAGGTCTCATCATTAGGAGCACAACGGTAAAAAGTCTGACGAAAACGAACATCGGATGAAGAAGTTATGAATTTTTAACGGATTTCCTGTCCCGGTCTGTTAAAAATAATAATATAAAACTTAAATTCAAAATTAGCCGACGAGGTCTAAACGGATGTTGTAGAGCGTAATTTTAGCTACGCGTGCATATAAAGAACGTCAAAAATGGAGCTCGTATGCGAAAGTTATGGATTTTAGAATTTTTGGCGCGAAAATCGAGAAAATTCGCATAGTCTAACTTTGTCACGTCACCATCGCAGAAAGAGTGCCACGTGTCCTGCTGAGTCATCGAGCTGCTGAGTCATCCGAAGCCACGCGTCGGATCCTGATTCGACCGAGGAGGAGGCCCAACCCGAGGTAGCCAGCTCTCCGGCCGAAGCTTCGCCCATCTGCCACGTGTTGCGAGCCTCGCATAGCCTAGCTCCGATCCTCGCATGTGCACCAGTAGACCACGGTCCAATCAGAAGCTGCCACCGAGCCCCTCGTACGTGCAACCCTCGTGCAATCCACCTCCCCTGTGAGCTTTGCATCTACGACGCGTGTCTTCCCTCCTGACCATCCGATCAGAAGCCTCGCCCCTATAAATAGAAGGGTGCGAGACCTCCCTGGTAACTTTGAAAATTTGTCAATTTTAACCCCTAAACCCATATTTTCTTCATCTTAACATCGCGCAAAGCACCGGTATCGATTGTAAAGCCCGAAACACTCCACGAAGTGCCTGAGAAGCCCAGAAAATTTATCTTTTCGGTTTCGAAGCCCCACTTTTATAAAGCCCGATTTCTCAATAAAACTCCCGGTTTTATTAGAAATGATCGTTTTAGGAAACAAATTGCTGCCCGATTATCATCAAACCATGTGAGTGTATAGTCACTTTCATTTTACACATAGATATGAAGTATTTACCATATAATACGTGCTATGTGTAAATATATTAATTTTTTCTTTGAGGTGACTGTTGTGTTGATGTTTTATACAAGTTTTAAACTGTATAAGTATTTTTTATCTACAAATATGTTGGGTAGAGCATGGGTAGTTAGTGATGTGTGATAAAATAAAATTGATGAGAGGCCTCGATGTGTTTTGAGATCCAGTCATCTAGCGGAGTTTGGATGACGACCACGAACTTTCTAGACAGTCCAGTGGGAAACATTAGCAGGTCTGCAATGTGTAGGTGTTAATGAACTGAGAGTGTTCATTCGCTGTACTTTATCCCCCTCATGGTTGCCTTTAGGACATGTATGGCTGAGGAAACCCCTTAGCAGTAGTGTCCATCCCGATGATATTCTTTAGGCTAGGTCCCTTGTGAAAAGTGTTTAGGGACGTAAAGTGATGATAACGGGGACGGGTAATTAGGGTTATTGTTGATTGGTGAACTTAATAAGCTTATTATTATTGTGGATTGAAAACCCTATATGCTCACCAGGCTCCCAAGCCTGACCCACTCAGCTTTTTATGTTACAGGTAGTGGACCCCGAGCATAGTCGAAGGACAACAAGAGATTTTTGGATTATAGGCCAGTAGTTATAAATAACTGTTGAAAGGCTTATAATGTCTTGTTTATGCTTTTGATCTGTATCGGAGCATGACATCCCGAGGTTTTGATATATGTATGGAAAACATATACCTTCTTAATGAAGGGTTTTGATAAAATTTTATCATATGTTGTTCGGGGACCAATTCTGCAACATCTTTTAAAAAGATTTCTTTGATTTTATTTTAAAAAGCATAAATTAAATCGGTCTTTTCTGGCCGAGAAATTAGGGGATGTCACATAAACTACCACAATTTGTTTTTTTCTTTGAGGGCTCCTGTGATGATTGCCCCTTTATTTTGTTCCAGAATTTTTTTTGTTGTCGCTCTCTGTGGGTTATTTAGGGATAACTGTCATGAAGCCTTGACGAACTCCATGATCTATTAGGGTCTGTGCCAGACGCTTGGCGCTGTCAAAAGTAAGTGGATTTGCAGCTATTACGTTCCCTTGGATCTAAGGGGAGAGTCCCCAGATATATCTTTCCACTTTCTTACGTTCCGAGGTAACCATCTCGGGACATAAAATAGCCAGGTCACTAAATATGGCAGTGTATGCAGCAATATCAGAGTCCTTCATCGTCAAACCCCAGAGCTCCTGCTCTAGCTTTTGCACCTTGCCCCTCGGGCAATATTCTGCGAACATTAGTTCCTATAAGTCATCCCAACTCATGGCATTTGCTATTGGGAGAGTCAATGACTTGACTTGGCTATTCCACCAAGAGAGGGTTCTGTCTATAAAAGTGCATGTTGTGAATTTAACTTTGCTAGTTTTGGGTCACGTACATGTCTCAAATATTGATTCGGTCTTCTCAAACCAGCATGTTAAAGCAATGACACCTCCGGTTCCATCGAAGGATTTGGGTTTTGCGTCGTGAAATCTTTTTATCAACACTCCCTTGGGTATCCATGGATTTCTCCGTGGTTAGAAGGGTTGGCACCACTACCCGCTCTGCTAGTGCCACTTGTATTGATCTACATCATGGCGGCTGCCATGGCAGCGGTTACTGTTACTTGGAAAATAGAAGGGTCATACTGTTGGACTTCTTTGGAGACATCTTTCTTTATAATGATTAAAGAGGAAGTGATGATAAGTCCCCTATAGTTGTCATGAGTCAGGTGATAATGAACAAGATATATGTAACGACCCAATTTTCACGCCCAAAAATTTCATTTGAATTAAGGGGTTTGCAAAACATTAGTAGTAAAACATCATCCGGTCATATCATTTTATTAAAACATATCTCGTGTCTGAAAACCAAAGCATGAAAATAATAATAATGTCAGAGTACAATCCCAGAATATCTCATAATGCGGAAAACCAATGTGTGTGTATGATGTACCGCTACCGTGCCAGCTCCTTCCCCTTCGCTGAAGAGGTACCTGAAACAAAACTATAAACTGTAAGCACAAAGCTTAGTGAGTTCCCCCATCGTACCACATACCATACAATCACATCGCATACATACTGCCAGGCATTTGTGGGGTGCCCGACCTACCCGGTACGTCCATTCTGGGGTGCCGACCTACCCATGCGGCCATTCTGGGGTGCCGTCCTACCCGTGTCAAGCCATTCGGGGGCGCTGACCTACCCATGTCGAGCCATTCTGGGGTGTTGACTACCCTTCGATCCTAACAACCAAACCTCGGGGACTATTTCATCCCCTACTACTACTATCACATATATCATAGCATAATCTATTGTCAGACATATCTGGGGTGTCCGACCTACCCTTCGGTCCTAACAACCGAATCTCGGGGAATTTTCCCCCTCCTACTACCTTTATCTCATGTAACATATCATGTTAGCAGCTAAACATATCATGACATACTGTTAGGCATATTTGGGGTGCCTAACTTACCCTTCGGTCCTAACAACCGAACTTTATCACTATCACATATCATATCACGCTAGCATATAACATATTAGGTAGTAGCAACATAGATGAATATCACAAAGACAAGCATCTAACATACGATCCCTACTGGTGGGCCGACATTGTGGCCATAGACCCACCGCTACTAGAAGGTAAATCACCTCGTAGCAGCTGCTGAACTGTGCGGGAATCCTCTGACTACTGCCGATGCTGCTCCGGAAATCCTCCGGCTATAATTCCCACAAAACACTTAGTCATACACTGCTAACTATTCTTAGGGTAAAATGATCATTTTACGCCTGACCAAGTCAAAGTCAAAGTCAACTTCTAGTTGACCTGACTCGCCGAGTTCGCTCGCCAACTCGCCGAGTCCCTATCCTTCCATTAGACCTCATACCTGTCTCTACTCGTCAAGTTAGGCGATGACTCGACGATTTTTCCTTCAAAATAAACATCGACTAAATCCTCATCCGACTCGCCGAGTTGTATGAACAACTCGTCGAGTTCATCTTCATCCTTAAGAAGATTGCCTTGGACTCGCCGAGTCTGTTCATGCACTCGTTGAATCCCATGTATTTCTAGAACAATGGCTTAGTCCAGAACGTTGGGTCACTCCCTGTGACCCCCTTAAAACCTTTCCACACTCAACTGGGTCCTTATGACCCTCAACTGATGTGGGACAGAACCTCGGACTTGCCGAGTCCAAGAACGGACTCACCAAGTTGGTTACAACCACTCACTAAATCTTCGATTTCTGACATACAACCTTTGATCAAAAGATAGATCTAATCTTCTACCATCGATCTAGCACGTAAAGTTACAACCTTTACGTGCTTGCATGGGACTAAGAGCTTAAAAGGTCCTTAAACAAGCCCTCTCAAAGCATGGGGCCTTCTTTGAGTGCAAGAGCCACTCCTTTCTGCCTTGTAAACCCTCTAAGGGCCTAGATCCGGAACATCAACTCCAATCCATGCTTGCAATCATGGTTGGTGACCAAAATGGCTTAGAAAAGCCCTAAAACTTTACAAAATGGGATCTAGCAAATAGAAGAGCAAGATACAGACTTTTTACCTTCAATAAGCTGAAAATGGTGCACAAACTCGGATCCATTTAGCCTCCTCTTGTTCCTTCAACCTTTTCCTTCCCTCCTTGGATCACAAAAGCACCAAAGTCACTCCAAATGCCTTAGATTGCCTCAATAACGGCTAGGGTTTGCTATGGGGGTCTTCTGGGAGCAAATTAGACGAAGGAGGCCGAGTTAAGGCGTTTAAATAGGTTGCAAACCCTCAGATTAGGGTTTTTGTCCAAACAGGGTCTACTCGCCGAGTTCGGGACCCAACTCGTCGAGTCCATCGCTTACGTCCCGTATCCCTTCTCGCTTCTACTCGGCGAGTTGGACCTTCAACTCGCCGAGTCCAAGGCCAAAATGCAAAGTATTTAACAAAAGACTACGTACCAAGAACCAGGTGCTACAATATATCTTATCCTGACTGTTATAGTGTTCTATTAAGCGATTTACATTGGAAGCCTACTAATATAAGTAAACAATCGCCAACTTCATATATAGCAACACTTGTAAAGAATTTATATAGTGTGGCTCATACTGGGCCCCCCCTATAATCACCTAATGTATACAAATTATATATAACCAAGACTAAATAAACCTTCAAATGAGTGACTTACTCTAAGTCCATAACGAAACAAGGAACAGGAAGTAAAGCTAAATCACAAATTCTAAGTCTATAAAGTTTTAATTATATATAACTCTTACATATACACTTAATAATTATAGAGATACCAGCAAAGGTTCTTTATTTTCTCATGTTCGATTCTAGTAAGAAAGCCCTTATCGACTATTAGTATATCAAACTATAGAGGCCTAAATGTTCTTGTTCTAGTGTTGTAGGATCATAAAATACTCCTATAGTATTTTATTCTTTATGTTTGGTTCTAGAGTTTTCTCTTGTATAGAGTGCTGGTAAGTTTTAGACTTGTTGCAACACCACTATCACTCCCAAACACATGTTGGTCGTATCTCAAATAAATATATTTGATTAGGCTATATATATCCAAGATATGTTTACATAACTGTCTAGGTTTAACTGCATTGTCCAACATCTAAATACTTTTGTGTAGTTCTTACTACAAGATTGTTTCTGGTATGTATGTATGTTTGTATACTTCTTATAAAATACTTGGATTTTAAAAGTATACTTTTATTCGGAACACTTCAGCGCCATTGTGTTTATAGTTGTATATCTTGTAAGGTTTGATATACTCAGTTCACTAAAAACAATGGCTTGATACCAATCTGTCACACCCCCAAACCAGAACAGCGGAAATGGTCGGGGTGGAGGACGTCTCTGTATGGGAGTAGTATATTGTATTCGTGCCTGTATAAAAACTCTATAATTGTAAGTACCTAGATTCACCAGTTGTATTAAAATATTGTAATGTTGTTTCATTATTATTAAAACTATGTCACTACTAGAAAATAGCCCTTTAATGACGCGCAAACAATGACACTCGCTGATAGAGGACGCGCATTTGTGTGTGCCCTAAAAAATAATGTCAATTTTGTAAAATTTGAAGGATAGTAGACACGCATATGTGCGTGCCCTACAATTAGTGTCAGAAAAGAAAAAAAAATGCGGAGGGCGCCTTTCATAAAATGTGCGTCCTCTAAATGTGTTGCTTTATAATTTTAATGAAACACGCGTTTTTAAGGCGGGATTTCACCCACCTATTGAATCCCAAAAATTAAACCCCCCCGCCTCTTCCAACTAGCAAGAAAAAGCCCTAGGGCCTTCGTCTTCATGGCCGCCGCTTCAGAGAATGATACTGTTGATATCTCTACCGTAACAACAACCACCATCAATATATCCAGAAGCATCAGATCATGCCATTACACCTCAAACCATCTTCCCTGCAAACCATCAACTGCTATCTCACTTCACCTTTCTTCATCTAACAGAGCAGAAGGAAGAGGGAGATGGCGAACATAAAAGGGTCAAATAACAAAATCACACGAACCGATATTGATATTAATTCTAGGGCTTTTTTAAGACTCAAAACACTCGCTCACTCAGTGCTCTATAGCATCGATCCGGCGACCTGGCCTCACCTTCTGCAACCCCTTGCTCACTTCTCCTCATTGATGATCTCATGCTCACCTGACCTCAAATTCCTTTGTTTCAATCTTTTGCAGAAAGCCCAAATACATGCTCGCCCCGTTTTTGACGCTCAGAAACGGTAAAGGGAAAGCGCCTTGGTATGTGAGAAGATGTATTTTTGGGAAATAGGGGATTTTGGTTCTACGAGTTCTTATAACCCTAGGAATCAAGAACCCTGTATTCTCACACCAGATTCATAGTTGAAGTCTACCGGAGACTCGGAGAGGAAAGTGTACGGATGAGCCCAATGGGTCGGGGAATAGCAGAGGAAGCGCTAGTCCTTCTTCGTAGAAGACTAAGGCCTCGTTTGTTTTTTGGCAAACAGACTTTTTGGGCGCTTATATCTGCGGGCGGCTAGACGTTTCCTTTCATGATTGCATCCTCCGATCTCTCCACACCGGTCAAACCTCCTGCAGACATTGGTCCTTGATCCGCCTTCAACGATTCTTACTCTGCCTCCGTCACTCCACATCGCCGCCGCCGCCGGGTCATCAGGTACAATCTTTTTCGTCACTCTTCGTTCTCCTCTTTCGTTTCTCTTTTCTTATCTCCCTCTCAACTTGTATTATTACTTTAAACTCCATTAATGGTGAAATCCCATCTACCATTTTGTCAATTAAAAATCTTAATGTTGTTGATTTCTCGAATAAGTTCCTGATTATTTGTTTGATTTTGTTTTGTTTTCTACCGGATCTAATTGATTATGCTTTGTTTAAAATGTAAGTTTCTTCTTGTTTACTGCTCTTATACCAAAAAAGCATAAGCTATTTCCTGTTTGAACAAGTAATTTTCTTGTTTCTTCTTTGAAATCCCTTTAGCACCAAATCTGGCCATCAGGGGTATTAATGTCCAAAATTTGTAGTGTCCAATCTGTAATTTAGATGTGAATCTACTCCTTCAGTTGAATCATAATGAATAATTGCTTTGAATTAAGATTTAGGAACTTCTTATTATTGTATGTGGGGTTTTTTCTTTTCATCAGCTACATCTGTACATGAAAATGTCACTGATTCAATTTTTCGAAGCAAGCTAGGATATTGCAAAACAAGATTTATGATTTATCATCTCACACAAGACGCATAAAGCCATAAACAATCATCAATTACTACAGGGCTAGTAATTTTTTGATACCCTTTTCTCATCTTTAAGCTCATACTTTTTTGATACCCTTTTCTCATCTTTAAGCTCAACTTGTCTACTGTGCTCTCGCTTCAAAGCACTTGCTTCTTCTTGAAACCAACATCAGAATGATTGATTCCAAACTCAATTTGCTGTTTACTTTTTTTGTTAAGTACAATTTTACTTTATTTTTTTTTATCTCTCATGTTGCTGGTTGCCTTGAGATTTGAGTGGGTTGATAACATGTTGTCTCAATTACATGCGCTTTCTTATTACTTTGTTGGTGTTTTCAAAACTCATGTCAAACATTGACCTTTTTGCCCTTGGTTTTATTTTGTGTTACAGGTGCCTACTCTTGCTTCTAGTGTCATGATTGTAGTATCATTTATGGTTTTTGGTTTCTCCCTAGTGTAGTTTTGGTGTTTTGACGAATATGCCCTTTGATAAAATGACAAAAAAGATAACCCTTGGGTGTAACTCCCATGATGGCAATTAATGGCTACAAAAATAAAAACAAAATTTAGGTTTTTTTTTTAAAAAAAAAAGAAGACTTCATATATATTGGTAAACAAAATTTAGTTTTACCCATATAGGGTATCAAGGACAAGGTTACCTATTCCCATTGCATTGCTTTGTTTTTTGTTTTTACAATCTCTTTATTCCTACTACTCTCACTGCCTTCTATCATAGCATTCTACTTTTCAGTTATCTACTCAATTATAACATTATAATTTGGATGTCATTGATATAATTGGGTAGATTTTTCAAACTACAATGCTGGAATAGTAAATCAATATATGAAACTCGCTTGTTATTTCTCACATTTAACCCTTACAATATTTATTTTAAGTTTAGAATATTGGTCCTTATTTGAGGGATTTGTGACATTTTTGTTATGTTTATGTAGTCAAATAACGATTTAGTGTTTGGAGGCACTTGAGTTTTTACATGGATTAGGGCTTATACATTGTGATTTACAGCCTGAGAATATATTGGTGAAGAGTTACAGCAGAAGTGAAGTGAAAATGATTGATCTTAGAAGCAGTTGTTTTGAAACAGATCATCTTTGTTATTATGTCCAATCAAGGTCTTATCATGCACCAGAGGTTCTTTTAGGGCTTCCTTATGATAAAAAGATTGATGTTTGGTCACTTGGCTGCATTTTAGCTGAACTTTGTACTGGAAATGTACGTATCCCTTTTCTTTTTATCTTTTAAAATTTTAATATTTATACAAAATAATATGCATATAAATAAAATGAGGTGTATGAGTTTGTTTGTTTGTTTGTTTGTTTGTTGTAGGTTTTTTTTTTCCAGAATGATTCTCCTACTACTCTGCTTGCACGTGTGATTGGAATTATAAGTCAAATTGATCAAGAAATGCTTGTAAATGGAAAAGATACACACAAATACTTCACCAAAAACCATATGCTTTATGAGCATAATCAGGTACTATGATTATAATAGTTCTTGTATTAATATGTACATGTAATAATTTATTTAAGTTTTTATTGTTCAGGACACAAACAGATTGGAGTATCTAATCCAAAAAAAAGACATCTTTAAGGCACAGATTACCAATGGGTGATCAAGGATTCATTGATTTTGTCTCCCATTTATTTGTTTGATATAATATTAATCAGTCTTTTGCTTGATTTTCTACCTTTCTATAGCTCCTTTATCTAGCATTGGTAGGTCCTCCTAAATCTATATTGGACTGGACTCAAGAAAGTTCTACATTACCAACCCAAAATGCAACTAATCAAGTAATTTTTAGGAGAGAGAACTGGTGCTTTTTATGTCTAAAATACCGGGATTTTTTTTAGTTCTTTATGGCCCCTAAGAACTGGTGGCTTTTTATGTCTAAAATACCCTTTTTTTTAGTTTTTTTAGTTCTTTATGGCTTTTAACTTTTGCAGGCTTGTCAATTTCTTCGTATCATTACATTTTATTCAATTATACTTTTAAGACAATTTTACCCTTGTCTGTACTAATGTTCTATTTTGTGTATAATCTGGTTTGACTAGTGAATCAACTTCAGCAGCCTTGCATGCGGGAACTCCACAGGTGTGTTTGGAAAACTTTACCCTTGATTAGTATTAGTTACATTAATAGAAAAAGGAAGGGCAGTTTAGGAATTATTGATGGATGGCAATGGCATACATACCTACATACACAGGTAGTGTGTCCATTTATGCTGGATCAATTTTATTATGCAAAGAGGATGTTTTGGCATGGAGTTGCCCCTGAACACCTCAAGAGAAATCAATTGGTCCCACATGAAGATGATGATGTCAGAGAGCAATTGTTGTTGTCCACCAGAGACAAGAGCAGCAAGACATTTAGTTGCATTCTGATTCAATGAACAGAAACCAAAAAAAATGAGATATCAAAAAGGGTAAAATTGTCATTTGGATTATGGGCAAAAAGGCAAAATTTTTTATAATGCTATGTATATAACCTGCATCATATATGTCAATAGCGTTGCTCCTAATCGCCGATTTCTCATTCTTAATCAGTACTCTTTTTGATCTTCAGCAATCTTTATTTATTTGTGTATGTTTGTTCTTTGCTATTTAATTCCAATAGGTATGTAAGTTGGCTATTCTTATAACTTTATTTGCTGTTATTATAATATTTCTTATTCCCATTTTAGTCTAAGTCGGTTACACTATGGTTTTAATTTGCCAGAACCTGAAAGTATTATAATTCACTACTAGAAGCTTTTCTGGAAGTGGAAGATTACTATCTGGAGAGACATGAGCTACTCCTCAAGTCTCTGAACCTGATGTTCACACACACACCATCACTTTCTGGACCAATGGTTTCACTGTTAACGATGGTCCTTTGAGAAGACTTGATGATCCCCAAAATGCATCTTTCTTGGAGGTACCATATTAAGTTAATAACTTCTTTTCCTTTTTCCCAATTCCCTTTTTACCGTTACATGATGTGTTCTCTAATTTTCTTTAACAGAGCATAAGGAAATCAGAATGTCTAGAAGAGCTTAGGCTTGCAAAAGGAAGAGCTCCTGTTCATGCCAGTCTTGTAAGGAAGCTCGAAGACTACCCTGTTAGTAATCTTTCCCATTTCTTGATTTCTTATACAATCCTTCTAGGCTGTTTTTCTCCAATGCAAAACATGCAGGTTAACTCTTTGAATGTTTTGTTCAAATTTGAAAATCTTAAGGTCACAAACATTAAAGATAATATCATATGACACATGTAATTATGATCAACAGATAGAAGTTTGACAATGTCAACAGTGTTGACATCAGACAATATTAGTGATGAAGGAGCCATGAACACTCACACAACAGGTTAACATCAAATTTGGATTCATTGGACTTCTGTTGCACAAGTATCTTTGCTTGAAGATGAAATGCAGAGGGTAGAAAGAGTTAATGTAAGGAACACTGTTTAAAAGATTTATATTACATCCTCATTTTTATCAATCTGAATTTCATATAAATTTGTAACTAGAAATGTATCTATGACTTATTGATATATCTTAATTCTATTTTTTTTCTTTTTAGTTATATAATAATGATATTGCTGACTCTGCCTTTGGTTATTTTGACCAGGTTGCCCTCATGCTTGCAGGGATGGGTTCATCTGCAGATGTAGATACTGTGAGCAAGTTCATAGATTTAGAGTCCTTAATTGAGTGGTGTTACTAAGGAAGAGTGGAGATACTGTGAGTAGGGATGGGTTCATCAGCACAAATCTTGTTTATAGTGAGGCACACATTAGGTTATTAGAATTATTAGTTTGTAACTTTCTGTTACAACTTTTATTAATTTATTTTATCTTTCCATGGAATGATTATTTGTATGACATTAAATTTTATGCAATGGATTCTATTTTTTGTATATGATATTTTATTTTCTATTATGAAACATTAAATACAAATTTAATTTGAAAATAAGTAAATCTATAAATAATATTTTTTTTAAACATTTAAAATTATGATACGCAAAAATGTGTGTCATCTTCATTTATGACATGGCCTTTCTTGACAGGGGCTTCTTGATACGCATTGTGTGTCATTAACACGCGCGTCGTAAGGTTACGACACGCGAATGCATGTCGTCTTCCTTTATGACAGGGCCTTCCTTGATACGCATTGCGTGTCGTAAACGCGCGTCGTAATTGCGCGTCGTAAATGCGCGTCGTCTATAGACGACGCGCAAAAGCGCGTCGTCTCTCTTTATGACAGGGCCTTCCTTGACGCGCATTTGCGCGTCGTCTGAGCCTTTTACGACGCGCAATGAGCGTCGTAATAGGCTGTTTTTCTTGTAGTGTGTGAAGTTGTTTACTTATTCATACACTAATCGTATTCTTCAATACCAAATTATGAGTTATTATAACCATACTTGATGACCTAAGATGGCTTGAAACGACGTTCTTCAGGCGTCGGAATAGTTAGACATTTGTCACCCCAGGTCTGCCGACCTAACGTTAGCTAACAGTTAAGGTGCGGGATTGTCAGTCCCGTATAGATCTATGCACAAATTCACGCTCTCCCTCCTGGATACCCTGGTTATAATTTCAGGGCATGATTGGTACTTAGGTAAGTACTTGAAGTGTGTCTCATAAAACTATAATGACGGTTACGTGTAAAATAACTAAAAATCACTTTAAAATGAATAACTACATATAAGATCCATAAACTATACCTAATATAGTTTATATGTTTGTTACTGTAGTAAAATCTAACTTAGTAATAATAGTACTTATGCTCCATAAACTATACCAATTATAGTTTATATGTTCGTTTGTGTTGTACCTCTGTATTTTGTAACAATGATATACGTGTTCCATAACCCATATAGTTTATAAGTATGTTCTTGTATTGTTTCTTGAATTAGTAGAGTAGTAAGGATGTTCCATAAACTATACCTATTATAGTTTATAAGTGTGTTCCTTTGTAATGTAAATACTTCTGAAAATTCTCCTTTGCTCAACATGTTACAAAGGTTTAAAGGCTTGTACTCATATATATATATATATATATATATATATATATATATATATATATATATATATATATATATATATATATATATATATATATGTAGCATATATAATTGAAACCAAAAAGGCAGTCAGACAAGTGAATTTTCCCTAAGCCCACAACCAAACATAGAATTGGAGTTAAGGCGAAAACACCATTCCTAAGCCTGTTGAATCTCATATATATATATATATATATATATATATATATATATATATATATATATATATATATATATATATATATATATATATACACACACGTTTGAAATCGTTTGAATGTTCACAGAAAAATTAATCGTGGTGTACTTGTATTCCCCCCTATAAACATGGAAAAATAGTGAAAACGTAGGGGTATGAACTCACCTCTAGTGCGTGTTCGCGTTCGGATAGCGAAAATGTAGCGACGATCCTCGGGCTAGTGTACGTGAAGATAGTCGTATCATAAAAATATTATATCTGACGTCGTATTTAAATTAATAAGATATTAGTTTAAATAATAAATTAAATAGTGATTTAAATAACAATTCAAGTGTTAAACAACACTTTAATTATATAAGAAATACTTACAAATAGCCTTTGGAATTATTTCGAATATTGCTAGGCGTTTTCGGTGTGCTTGAGGAGTTTTCGGTGAGTTTGGGGGGGGGGGGGGGGGGGGGGGTTCCAGTGGGATATGAATTTTTGGTGGTGTTCTTGATGAAATTATGAAGATTTAAAGATGGGATGAATGTTTTTGAGGATCTTATGAAGATTTGAAGGATTTCGATTAAAGATTTGAAGATTTCTTATGATACTTGAGAGAATTCTGATGATTTTAGAGATAAAAATGGGAGTGTTTTCGGTTTAAAAAGTCAGAAATGAAGTATGTTTACGACTAAACACTTATATATAAAGAGGGTTGCCGGTCCTAATGGGCCTCAAACCTTTGTTTTCGGTCCAATATAATGGGCTTGATAGAGTTTTTGGTGGAAAGGTAGCCCAAAAGAATAGTTTTCGATCAAAAAGTGGGACCTTCGCATGTTGATTTCGGTGCTGACCAGAATCAGTTTTCTGTCCGAAGTGTGTGGGTCCCTTGCCTGACGTTCTCGGCCTCACATAGTACCACAAGAAGGGTTTTCGGTTGGGTGGTAGGACCCATGCGAGGGTTCTTGATTGAGTGTGTTTTTATTTCAAACCTTAAAAACACTTAGATAAAAACATCATTTATATATTTTAATGATAGAGTTTTTGGTGAAAACGTAGCCCAAAAGAAGAGTTTTCGATCAAAAAGTGGGACCTTTGCATCCTGATTTCATTGCTGACTGGAATCAGTTTTCGGTCCGAAGTGGGTGGGTCCCCCGCCTGACGTTCTCGGTCTTGCATCATACAACAAGAAGGGTTTTCGGTTGGGTGGTAGGACCCATGTGAGGGTTCTTGGTTGAGTGGGTTTTTATTTCAAACTTTAAAAAACACTTAGATAAAAACATCATTTATATATTGTAAATCGTATTTAACCCTTATGAACTTAACATAATAAATAAAACATGAATTTTATTTAGAGAGTTTGATTTCTATTGACTTTTTTGACTTGCAAAATAATGGGTTGTTACACTGGTTCATGCTTTTCTCTTGTTCTTGGTGAACACGAAGCTTGGAATCAATCTGCATTACTTCAACGATTAAAGGCATTTTCTATCATTGGTTACCATGAATTGTGTTTTAGTTCGATATATTTGATCTGGTTTGTGTGACAACCCAGAATTTCCATTCTGAATCAACCATTTGAAGCCAATAGAAGCTAGTCCAGTTTCAATGAATTTCAGACTTTTCCGAATAAGTTTGTGTGCATTAGGATTTACGTTTAAGGAGATATCAGGAGAGTGGATGCTCATGGGATTGTGAAACTTGAGCATTTCAAAACTTCATAATGTTAGAGTCTAAGTCCGGAATAAAAATATTTTCTGCCAAAAATATTTCAGGATTATAAATAGATTTCTGAACTAAATTCATTCATTATTCACATTTCCAACTAGAGAAAAGCCGTTTTCACTCTCATGGATCTTCAGGTTTTCATCCCAAATCGTGAGTACACTTCTCTAGTTGTGTTATAATGCTTGTTTTATGCTTATTAACATAGAATGTATGTCAAATATATGAGATCTGGGAGTTTACCGCCCAAGAACGTTCTTGGGGAGTAAACTCCAAAATGAAGCTTAAAGGCCATCTAGTCCCATTTCCTTGTTAGGTAACTAGCTTAGGGTATTATGTATGATCATTTGGAGACTTTAACACATCAAAAACACCCTTAAAGGGAGTTTACGTCCAAGAGAATGCTCTTAGGCCGTAAACACCAAATAAGGGCACCAAAGTGTGCCTAGGGTCCTCCATAGCCTTAAACAAATGCCTAGAAAGTATTCTACTTGTATTAGGGACATGTAATCAACGTAGAATCACCAAAGTTTGGGAGTTCACGGCCCAAGAATATCTTAGGCCGTAAACTCCCTTGAACATGCTAAAATGGTTTGAAACACCTCCTAAAGATTAGACTTCAATTAGGACAAGTACCCTAAAGTGTTTGAAGCCTAGAAAACATAAGGATTCACAAGGAAAAAGGAGTTTACGGCCAAGATAGACTCTTGGGCCGCAAACACCTATAAAGGGGTCAAATGACACCCTAACTCGTTCCGTATGCCTAGAACCCAACATAGATCATTACCTAGAAATGTTTGAGACTTGAAAGCACCATAAAAACCCTCCCAAGGGAGTTTACAGCCGTAAACTCCAAGGGAATATGGTCTCTGGGCCGTAAACTCCCCAAAGTAGTTAATATGGCACCCAAACACTTGTTATAGCCTTGAAACAATTCACCACTAGAGTTGTAATAATTCTAAGCACCATTTAGAGCCTTGGTTGAGAGTTTACGGCCAGGCGTTTACTCCCCTGGGCAGTAAACTCCAAAAAAATATGGTCATTAGACCTTAAACTCCCATTAGGGGCATTGCACTCCTTTGTTGCAACCCATTAGCCTCCTAGCACTTAACCAAAAGTGTTTTCCTCGCGTTTAAATGTTTATACTTGTATAATTAGTGTTTTAATCACTAATTATTTATATACATATGTTTTCATATGTAATTAGGATCATTGTGTGTGTCTAAGTCTTCACTTGACACCAATCACTTATCCGATCCTTCCGTACGATAACAGTCCGTTCAATTCCAGTCACTTACTGCAGGTGAGTTCATACCCCTTAACTAATGTTTTAAACTATTTTTAAATGTTTTATGGGGGGGATACAAGTAGAATCATGCTAGTTATTATATCAATCACATGTGATTAATAAGTAGAATTATGCTACTTATTACATCAATCACATGTGATTAATATGCAACATTCATATAATTTACTACACGTTAGCCGTTTTACCAAACAGTTTTCCTTCAAATGATTTTTATAAACATTTTATATGTTTTAAACTCCTTATTACACTGTACCTTGTACTCAGTATACTACAATTCAAACTTATTTACAATTGTGTTTCAAACAAATGTTTCCTTATACTAAACTGTTTTATCAAACTTATGCCTTCAAATTGTTTTATAGATTGACATCAAGTCGATCTTTTCTTAAAATAATAATTATGTTTCAAATGTCTTACAAAACTTATTTATGATTTTATATTATAAATTGCATGTCTCTATATGTATAGTTATATAAGAAATGTTTAAAAGACTTAGGAAGGTTATCCACCCTATTTCCTTTTCGCGCTTGAGATGTGGTCTGGTGGGATATCGGGTACTCGTCCGAAAGTCGTTTAAATATTAGTTATATATCATGTGTACATATATAGCCATAAAAGGTCCTTCCAGTTCATCATATGCCCTTGGGTAGCAAGGGTATACATCCATGTCCATACGTACCAGTTAGATTACTAGTAAGCTACCATATGGGTAGTTTAGGAAGATACTAGAACTATTACTAGAGCACAATATCCTACAATGAGTCAGTTCATTCATGAGTCAATACTTTCTAGAACATTACAGTACATTACTATACTTGCTAGGTAGAGAGCACGTACATTACAGATAGAACAGTTCGTTACATTACACTTACATTAATACGCTAATAAAATTATGATCCAATGTATGGGAGGATGCCTTAATTGTCATGACCCGGGTTGTAGCCAGAGTCTCTTGAAGGGAGAGCGTGAGTTTGTGTATAGATCTATACTGGATTGACTATCCTACACCTTGCTGCTAGCTACAGCAGGACCGACAGGTCTGCGGGTGCCAAATGTCATACCTTATTTTCGACTATACGTTGTCGTTGTTACCAGTCTATAGTATGGTGCAATTTATCACATAATGCCTTAATATAAATCCGGTTTAAGGTACTTAGTACGGCAGTAGTTCTTATAGCACTACACCATAGTACTATTTCATTTTCCCATTTCATTCACTTCGTGAACATTCACATGACGCACGGTAATGTAGAGACTATATTTTTGTTAATGATAGTTATACTTGGCAAAATACATACTCTTACACGAGACACACATCCAGACACTAGATGCCTTGGTAGAAGGCTACATTCATAATAGTTAGGTCTTGGTAGAAGACACCTTCTTATACTAGTAGGAATCATAGGGATTTCTAGGCTTTTTCAAATGTTTACAGTTGTTTTACAAACATTTTCATACTTACAATTTATACATACAAATTCTTACATACAAATACTTACTTACAAATTAAGACACTAAAAGACTTATGATCTCACCAGCTTCAAAGCTGATACTCGCTTTCAAAATTACTTGTATCCTCAGGTCATCATAGACAGGTACCGATGCAAGGAGAAAGGAAGATGGAGCTTGTTCAAGACTTATCTTTCATTTTGAATTATGCTTTAGTGTTTATCAAAATTTGACAGAACACATTTGTATAATAATTATATTATTAATGCAATGGATGATGTTGTTGCTTGTTTACTACTTTACATTGTTGTTGATATTATACATGACGTCCTCTGCCCCAGAACGTTTCCGCCGTTCTTAGTTTTGGGGTGTGACAGTTTGCTCATTCTTTTATAGACAGTGTTGAGGGACGGATTTCTCAAAAAAAGGAAGTTTGTTTATGCCCTTCAATTCAAGAGATTTGATGAATCGAGTCTTTATCTTTTTCTGAAAATGTTTCAAAAATATCGCTTTTAGAATATTTTTCTTTTGACTAGCTCTTTTTTTAACCTTATATTATTTATTACTTTATCTTGTACAACATTAAATGAATTAACGTTGAACTTCAAAGTTCTAGACTGCAACTCTGCTCTATGATATGGAAGTTGAACAACTTTTTGTTGATGAGTTGACACCGTTTATGATTCACGCTAATTCCACCTTAGCATGACTGAAACACTCCATTATCTCCTCATTCTTCTTGATAAAACTTAACATTTCACTATGATATACCACACTGATGAAAGTTTGAAACTTTATGCTGATGGTTAGTCTATGTACCATAGGCTATTATATGCACCAACCCTTTCTTGCCCATAAATTAGACACATCATTCCATTCTTTCCCTTTATTCTTCTAACAAAAGTGGTTAATGAGACCACATTTAAAACCATATGTTAATGAGAGCTCGCAATACTATGTCAGTGATTGGTAGTTTTAAACCTATACTATTAGGAGATATCACAAAATCACTGGATTACCAGCTGCAACTCTGATATACTGATTGCTTCCATTGATGTTTATTGCCACTAATGCAATGTCTCACTAATGTAACTCACTTGTCTCAAGGGTAACCTTTAGATGATGATTAATAGATTTATCAATATCTTGGGTTACTAGATTTTTACGGTGCCGACCTTTTCAATCATGATTACATAAAAGGGAAGAAAATTTATGGATAAATTGGGAAAATTCTCACCCAGGTCACTTTCACAATTCATTCAAGCAGCTGATTTTCTCTCTTGAAAAAGGGATTCTCAATCATCATCGTCCTCAATCTCTCATCATGTCAAAGGTTCTGCATGAGTTTGCACCTAACACTAATGTCGTCAAACGCCCTCATGCCCCTGATTCCCCCATTGTCATTCAAGCAAACAATGTGAAATTCTCTGATGTTATCCCGAAACAGTTCATGAACTCATGACATGAAGAATTCGTTAACTACGTCAATAGCTACCCTATTCAATATATGCCTTTTACGACATCTCAGACCATTCTACCGTAAGCAAGTACATGAATTCTATTATTCCTGCTCTGTTGATTCTAGTGCTCAAACCATTATCGGAACCATTGGAGATGGTCAATCTAGGGTTACTATCAATGCATAATCTTTTCAAGCTGCTCTTCGTCTACCTCGATTAGAAAATTATTTTGAAATTCCCTCTAAAGAAAGATGTAGATCCGTTCGTGCAACATTAGGGTATAACTTTTCCCTTTAGGGCACCACTCGTGATCTACTCAAATACACTCTTCGTCAGTGTTATGGCGTAGGGTGGAAGTACTTATCAGGGGTAATTGGTAAACGCCTTGGACACAAAGCTGGGAGCTAAGATTAATTGAATGTACTTGAGCAAAGAATTTTGTATTTCATGGTGTGCAACAAAAGAATGGACTTTGCTTAACTTTTTCTTGATCAATTGATTGAATTTATCACTGGGAGCAAGAAGTCAACATATGTTACTTATCCTCGTTGGTTTGGTCTAATCTTGGCTTGTAATGAAGGGGTTACAATATTAGTCATGGATTCATCATTCACATTCCTGTCTCTCCTCAAAGATCATCAATGTTGCTCCTTCTGATGGAGAAAAGCATATTACCCAGAGAATGGCAAATTCGATTGCAAATTCCTACATTGTTGAACACTATGAAACTAAAGAAGAGGATGATGGTGAAGATAACGAGGAAGCCGTTGATGATGAAGAAGAAGCTAAAGATGAAAAAGATGAACTTGAAACTGATAAGGGAGACGCCTCTGCTCGGGGAATGAATTCTCTTCCGAGATTGAATAATCTCAGTTGATTTTCGTCTACTTCTTCATCCACGCCCTCTGCAGATGATATCGTACAACGTGGATCAATCCCACCTCAAATGGAAACTACTGATATACTGATTCAATATGTGAATCCTCCAAGCTCAGGGTCTCCTTCCGTTCAAGCCATAATTGTTCCTCCAATGCCAACTCCCCTTTAGGAAATTTCTATTTATCAGGGGGACAATTTCTATTTATGACCTTTGGTGATGACGATGATGATAATATGGTTATTGAAGATAACCCCCCCCCCCCCCCACCACAAAAAAAAATTATCTCCAAGTCATAATCCTCCACCTCCACCTCTATCATCACATCCGCCTCCACTTCCTCGTCCTACATCTCATCCTCCTCCTTGCACTCCTTCTCCGTCACCTGGCTCCCCTCCCCAAACTGAAGATGCCAAAATGGGGAGAATAGTCAATAGAGAAATGATCAACAAATGGTAACCACAACACCTCCATCTCTTCCTAAAATTTCTGAATTAGGAAGGGATGATGATCAAAAGGAAATCGTTGTAGTCAAAAAAGAAAGCCACATCCCAAATACTGATGCAACAAACAATGATCAACCTATCCTAGACGTTGGTGATCAATCTAAAACTAATGAGTATGAAGGGTTTCTTAATTTAGGGTTTATGGCTCAATTTGTTGTTCCTTTGAGTGTTGTTATCCCTAATTCATAGTTTTAGGGGGGATTCCCCAAGGAACCAACAACGACATGGAGTCGGATGATGAATAACTCAATCCTAGAAAGAGTATGACTTCTTTCTCAGGGGAGCCAATGAAGCTGAAGCTGAAAGCTCTTTTGCCGCTGGTGATTCTTCAACCCCTCATCCTTAGAAGAAAATCAAGCTCACTATTGATCTAGAAGATTTAGCTAAATAATGGCAAATAACTTTTGAGGAAGTCAAAGAAATTATGATGGAGCATAACACCTCTGTTTGAGCTAGAAAAGATGAACGTTTGTCCATTAAACTTGTTCAGAATCTTACTTCCACTGATGAAAATGTTGATGTTCAAATCACTAATGTTCAAAACAAGAATATTCAACTGTTCAACAATAATGTGGCCAAACAACACAGGGTTTCTGATCTAAGTGACATGATCGATAGAAAGAAGTTTGGATATGTTTTGGCTCGTAGATCAAAACCTGATCCCATCATTAGGGTAAGGTGCACTAAACCAAAGAATGAGTCATTGAAGCTTCCGTTGTTCAAGAAAAAGACTGAGTATGAATTAAGTGACGTTGTACTTCCTCAGGAGCTAGTCAAATTTAGCTATAATGAGTGGATACAAATTCAAGAAATTACTGATAATTATAAAGGTATTCATGATTAGGAGGTGAAATTAGCAATTCACCAGCTGCTTAACAAAGTCAAAGGGTTGAAGCTTGTGCTATCAGCTGGTCCATCTAGACCATCCACTTCAGGAAGAATAGTAACCCCTAGCATGTCCAAGTATACTAAGTTTCTTCTTTTGTATGGCACTCGTTACATCAACAACAAGTTGCCAGTAGGTGTTGAACTAGTGCATCGTATGTTCATCCAAGAACCAGAAGATGGTACTTTCTATCTTGATAGTCAAAACCACATGTGTTTTCAACGAACTGATGATATTCCCAGTACACCCATTGAGCTTATATTTCATCTTTGCATGGAGAGAATTCTTCATCAAGAACTTGAAAGATGATACCATGTGTTGATTTTGAAAGAACCCAAATTTCATAGAAAATTTTTCATTAAATAATTAGTAATATCAACAAAATTTGTTTTCCAAAAATCCCATTACATAACCACATTGTTTAAAAGATCAGAGTATTCAAATACTAAGTGCATAAATACTGGAAAGTGCACGTTGCGCCATCAAGCCGGACCCTTGCTGTTAAAACCAGAAGAACTTGAAATACCCAACAAAAATTTAAGCACACGCTTAGTGATTTTCCCAATAAAAACATAAACACATAACCATATAATGACATGCACACATAAACATAAGGCTGCCATGGACTCCCTCCATGGTCTTCACTTGGAATGTCGTGGGCAACCCCCATGGTCTTGTAACCCAGTACCATGGGCTCCCCTATGGTCTTTCCAAGTGCCATGGGCTCCCCCCATTGTTTTCAAATAAGTCTACACATATGTTAATTAGCAAACCATTGCATACTCAATTAATAAACATCATATATTATGTAATGGGCCGACCTTGGTGCCTTCCACCAATGGGTGTAGTGAGAAGACTCACCTCAGTCTGCTGAACAAAATAGATGCTCGCCTATTAGTCTGAAACCTCACACTGAAAAATGGTAGAAATAGCCTCAAATTAGGATTATAAATCAACCTAGTTAAAGAGTCCAAACACTTAAGCCTAAGTCCTTCCATGGTAGCCCAAAAGTCTTTCCTTTACTAATAGGCCTAGGATTCAAGGTAAAAAGCTATTAATGGGCCATATGGCCCAACAAGGCCTAACCAATACAACTATAGCCCACAACAGAATAACAGACCACTAACTCTAAATGAGACCAGGCCCAAAACTGAATAAGGCCCAATAATCTCACAAGCCCACACGAAGCCCAAACCCATATCTGGTGTGTACACCCTGCGTACCACTCCAGTACACATAGTGTACCGAGCCCTTTGGTTGTACAGGTAACGATTATGATATTATGCCCGATGTACAAGCATAATATGCACCACCTACCATTAAGTGTTTAATACTCTGGATTTCAACGTCAAACTTTAGATATGAGTCCATTAAGATGTCATAGGGCGTAAAGTTGGCAAGTTTATGCCCTTGCATGCAATAAGGGTCCCCGATACTTCATTCTTCCAATTAATACCTCATTTAAGACCTCAAGCTCATGCATGGTATCAAAACAACCTTCAAGATGGCACCTTTATGCATCAAGCATGCTTAAAGAACTTAGATCTAACAATCCTAGTCTCTGGAGTTGCTCAACTCACAAGAGAGGGTCCAAGAACGAAAAAGGGACTTCATAACAAAACCCTAGCTCAATCTAACAAAAGAGATGATAAGGTTATGCCTTTATACCTCCAGAAGATCCTCAAGATGAACTAGGTGCAGGATCTAGAAGCTCAATGACACTCAAGACTTGATCACCACCTTCTCCTTCTTGAATGCTCTCTAAAATGGCCAACAAAACACTCTTTAAGCTCAACGATCACACTCTCATGAAAATATGGGGTTAAGGGACGAAATGAGGCTATTTAGGCTGATTAGGGTTTGGTCTAAATGATATAAGGTTGTTTAAATAAGGTGCAAGACAAGAAATTAGGATTTTAGCCACCTACCTGCTTGTATGCCCAACGTATGAGCCTCAGCCACCCGAGGCGTATCTCTCATGTACGTTAAGTGTATCAAATTTACGCCCAACATACATAAGTGCCCTTTTTGCCAAAAAGAAAATACTTAAAGGTAGATAATGGAATACCTGGATTTGAGTGTTACAACTCCCCCTCACTTGAACTAGACATCATCCTCACAGTCCGCTTCCGTAAATAGATCCGGGTAATGGTCTCATATCTCGTCCTCCGGCTCCCAAGTCCATTCAGAGCGCTTCTGGTGTTGTCACTGCACCTTCACTAGCTTTACCACCTTGTTATGAAGAGCTTTAGTTTTTCTATCCAAAAATGCAATGGGCTTCTCCACATAATTCAGGCTCCTATCTACCTGAATATCATCTAGAGAAATAACGGCGGCCTCGTCTGTAACGCAGTTCCGGAGCTGAGACACGTGGAAGGTGTTATGGATCTGACTGAGCTTGTCCGGAAGATCCAACCGATAAGCAACCTTGCCAACTCGGGCAAAAATCCTGAATGGACTAATGAATAGGGTGTTGGATAAGGTGTCTAAGTCTATAACTATAATTGGTATGTACTTAACCCGACCCAGCATGGTCCATTTGGATTGCACTTCACTGAAAAAATTTGGATAATCTTTTGAGAATAGTATGTTTATGATTTATTAATATATTATAAGTTATAATATATTAATATGAAATCATATTATTTAATTAGTATTGATCAAGACTTAATTTGGAATTAATTTACTGATCAAAAGGAACTAATTAAATGTGGACTCCTATATACATATATATATATATATATATATATATATATATATATATATATATATATATATATATATAGAATGGACCAAAGTTCATTTAGGATGGACTAAGCTTGCATGGATAGTCCATGGAGTTTTTAACCCATGGATCGTATGGAAATGAAAGTTCATGGGTATTAGGGTTTATATGGATGTAACCCTAATCCACCATACTATATAAAGAGGTCTTTAGCACATGAAATTTCACTAGTGTGTGTGAGACCAAGGGTGGGCTGATTTCTAATGTGCAATACTATTCTCTCAAGTCTTCCAAGGTGTTTTGGTGATTTTTGATTCCACTTAAGGCATCCACATTATTGGTGTTTGGCTCTTGAAGCTCCAAGCAATCAACCACAAGAAAAGGTATGTCATCCTACTATGTTTTTTATATTACAAGTACCCCATGATATGCTAGTTAGGATGAGAACCTTGGATAAATCAAATTTGCATGTATAATAGAGAAAACATAGATCCATGGTTTCTAGGGTTGCATGTACACCATAGGAGTGTTAGAATGCCCAAAACCCTTCAGTGGTATCAGAGCCTAGGCTTGTTTTCATTATACTTGATGCAAATTGTTGGAAAAAGTCGAAAATCTACTCATTTTTCAGTGAACTCGCCGAGTCCATGGGGGGACTCGACGAGTCCAAGTGAAACTTCATCCTACTCGTCGAGTAGGTTCTTGCACTCGGCGAGTAGGTGGCCCAAAGTGCTGATTTTCGAGTTTTGTTGTTGGTAATGAACTAGAATAATTACCTTAAACTATTTTGGACTTATAAATTTTTTTTATGTGGTAATGATTATGCTAATCCGTTTTCAAAGGTTATTATCAAAGTTTCAAGTTTTATATATGTTTATATGATTCTTGAAATTTTTGATATGAATGTTGATACTTATCAGTTTTAGTAGATCATAGGAATTATTTGCGAATTGTTTGTTAGTGTAATTCTTGATCTAAATGCCAATTAATGGGCTCCATCACTTGTCCTTAAGTTATGGAATTCCAAAATTCTTTTCTTTAAAACCATTAAGACTCATAAGTTATAGAAATAAAAAGTTTTTGAATAGTTTCAAAACTTGCTCTCAAGTTTTGGAAATTGTAAAGTCTCACACACACTTTAATTCCAAACCCTAGAGTTTTAAAAGTTAAAATTCATCCTTTCTACTTTATAGTATTATAAGTTAATAATGTATATAAGAGCAATTCAATCTTACCGTTAGTAGGCCTCATTCACGAAGACGATCTATAAGGGGGGTATAAGGTTGTTGCCTATAAAATGACAGCTTAATAGGTGTCCACTCTCACCCACCGCTTCCTTGACTGGTGGAGGGTCGTTAGCCGAACGGGTAGGACAAGGACTATAATTCTCGTTAAAAGTGTAATGATGAATATAAAGTAACTAAACCTTTTATAAATTCCCAATCTTAGTCACTTTAGAAACATGTGAATTTGGTGCTAACCCAAGAAATTACACTTTGTACCTTACCAAGTCGTTGGTGGAGCATGTGTGGTTAACCGACACACTAACATGGACTAGTAAGAGTGGAAAAGGGTAACTTAATGTTTATAATAGATCGGTGGAGCGCGTGTGGTTAGCCGACAGATCGATTAGGAGATACAGATTAAGGGTACCAAGTTAATTTGCATGGTTATTCACACCTCGCTTGTGATCTTGGGCATCCCAGTCACAAACTTGAGAGGGCACAATCGAGATTTAAACATGCCATTGAAAAGTTCAATAAATCTCAAAAGATCTAGGAGTTTCAAACCAATTAAAACCTAATACCTATTTCGTTTTTCATGGTGGAAAATGGTGAATTGTCATTCGCCTACCTTCAAATATTTCATAGCTTGGATTACGGCATCCCTCTTCCAAGTTATGAAGTATTGTCACACCCTAAAACCGAGAACAGCAGAAACGTTCTGGGGCGGAGGACGTCATGTAATGTATCACAACAAATGTAAAGGAGTACAAGAAACAACATCATCCATTGCATTAATAGTATAATTTTGATTACAAGTGTGTTCTTCCATAGTAGAAGACAACATGATAACTAATCAAAATAAAAGAGGAGTCTTGATTTCTCCGTCTTCACAAAACCTGGTCGTCGTACCTGTCTATTTGTGACATGAGAACAAAAGTTATTTTGAAAGCGAGTATCAACAATAAAGCTGGTGAATTCATAAGTATTAATGTGTCTTTGATTTGTAAAAACTGTGAAGTAAAGACTTGTAAACTTTTGGAAAAAGTTGGAAAATTTTTGTAAGTAATTGTAAACGTTTGAAAACCCTAGGAAATCCTATATTTCCTACTAGTATAAAAGTAGTCTTCTACCAAGACCTGACTGTTTTGTAAGTAAGCATCACTGTAGATGTGACGGTTTTTCCTTGTTTAACTATTATTATAAAAGTTATAGTCTACCTCGTCGTTTATGTGTACAAGTCACAATATAAAGGTAATAAGGAAAATAGTTTATCTATATCGAATATGTTTTTAATACTCCCTGTGAGTCTTTTGTTTAAGTAAAACTTGTTAAAAGGGTGTTTATCTGGAATTGTAAACATGCTAATAATATCCCATGGTATTGTTATTACCCCCTGAGCATGATTGAGTTAAATGTATATTACTACATACAAGAGTGGTTGTTTCCGTTGTTTGTAAGTTTCTCATAACCATACTAGACGTGGTACTAATGTCGATATTTGTCACCCCAGACCTACCGGTCTAACTGGAGCTTACAGTTTAGGTGCGGGTTCGTCAAACCTGTATACATCTATACACAAATTCGCGCTCTCTGTCCAGGAGACTCTAGTTAAAGATAGGGACTTTCGTTTTGGTACTAACAAAGCCATATGTCTCACATGATTGCTAACAACAAGTTCACGAGAAATATAATGAAATACCTTTTGTATGAAAAGATTATCCTTGTTATGAAGAATGCATACTTGTAAATAAAACGTTGGTATAGACTCATGAATGAACTGACTCTTGCGTGATTCCTTGTAATAGGATTAATGTTTTGTATCCCCTAAACTATTCCTATAATAGTTTACTAGAATGTAATTGATGAGTGTCCAAGTAGGTTTTTACACCCTTACTACCCAAGAGTGTTGGAACTGAACTAACTGATGGAACTTTTATGTCTATATAAGTATACATGATCTATATAAATGATATTTAGACGACATTCGGACGAATAACTAATACCCTAAGGCCACATCCCAAAGAGAACAGAAAAAGAAATAAGGCGTGCTAGTCGTTCCAAGTCTTTTAAACCTTTCTTATTTAACTATACATATATAGGCAAGCATTTAACAATATAAAAGTACAAAAGAGGTTTTGTAAAACCTTTGAAAAGTTTAATAAATAAGAATTTATGACTTGATGTCAGTTTATAAAACAATTCGAAAACAGTTGACAAGACAGTTTAAGTGTAAGAAAACCTTTGTTTGAAGCACAACTATAATAGATTCAAAAAGGAAACATACAGTTTGTAAGACAGTTTCTAAAAATGTTTTAACATGTAAAAACATTTGAGAAAACTATTTGAAGTACTCTATTTGGTGAAACGGCTAAAAGTGTAGTAAGTCCAATTGTATGTTAGTTATAAATCACATGTGATTGATTACATAACCAAAAAGTATAACAAAGATTTATGTCTTTCACACGGGGATAACTGTGTGCTTACTTGTATTCCCCCCTTAAAAGTGTATAAAAAGCATTTATAAAGCATTTGAAAGTGTAGATTATAAGGGTATGAACTCACTTGATTGAAGGGGTTGATTTGAAGTAGTCGAGAGAAGAATCGAGCCGAACTTCGACAGGAAGAGTTGAAAACACGGGAAAATCTCGGGATTCTCAGGAATCTCGGGAACACCAAACCTTCCTTTGGGATTGAAGGTGAAAAACCAGGGCTTTGGGAGGGTCTCGGGGGCTTAAACGCAGAGTTTCAGCGCTAGAAAGAAGGGAACTAAGCAATGAAACTCGGAGCCCTTGAAATCTATTTTTAGGGGTATTTCTGGTGTGCCACATCGTGGCTAAGGCTGGCCACATCATGGGGAGCAAGTCTTATCCTCTTCCATTGATTAGACGCCCTCAGTCACTTGTCGGGTCGCGGCAAAACTGTGCCATGTCGTGGCAAACCTGACAATCTCGGATTTAAGGCCTCGAACTTGTAAAATCCGTAACTTTCGCATACGAGCTCCGTTTTCGACGTTCTTTATATGCACGCGTTGCTGAAAATATGTTATACAACTCCCGTTTAGACTTCATCGGCTAATTTTGACTTTATGTTTAATTATTTATTTTTAACGGGCAGGGACACGAAAATTCCGTTAAAAATCCATAACTTCTTCATCCAATGTCCGTTTTTGTCAGACTTTTCATCGTTGCACTACTATTGTTGAGACCTTCGATTCTCATTTAGGTTGTTTTGGCCAAAAGTCTCTCGATCTCTATTTCGAGTTTTTAGCTGTCTACTACTATATCCAGATCTTGGAAAAATCATAACTTCTTCATACGAAGTCAGATTTGGACGTTCTTTTTATGTACGCTCGCGGTTTAATGTTATATACAACTTTTATTTAGATATTTAAGGCTAAAAACTATTCTATTGAAACTTCGTGTTTTTCGTTTAATCGGTGTTGTCGATTTTGTCGGGAATTTTAGAATGGTTATAACTTCTTCGTTATAGCTCGGATTTTTGTGTTCTTTATATGTATGAAAACCTTGTTACGATTCCTACCACTTGATTTAACCCAAATAAGATTTTAGGGAAGTTATATTTTGAACTAAATTTGACTGGTTTTACATTACATTGTCTCTAAATATCGGGTTGTCACAAGTATTGTGTTGGGTCCTAGCCTTAATATTACATTTGGGTGTCTTATTACGGATTCTTTATCTAATATAAACTTGTATTTATTCTTTTCATATGTCTTCCAACAATGCTTCTGGCTAAAACCCTACTGTTTCCTTCTCTCTCATGAACCTTTATGGGCGAGTCATCTTTGATGGTTCCAACTTTTATGATTGGATCAGGAACATCAGGATGGTCACACGTTATGAGGACAAGGAATATGTCCTCGACAAGGAGATGAAGGAAATTGATGAGTCTACTACTACTCCACAGGAGATCACTGACTTTAGGGCACATGAGAGAGATGCCACCAAGGTGGCATGTATCATCTTGGCCACAATGACAGCTGAACTCCAAAAGTCCTATGTGGACTTTTACCCTTTTGAGATGCACATGGACTTGATGAAAAGATACCATCATAGTGCTCGTCAAGAGAGGTATTAAATCATCTCTTCCATGATAACAACCCGAATGAAGGATGGTGAACCCATCATGGCCCACATGAAGAAAATGCAAAGGTTTGTGGACCGTTTTCTGAAGTTGAATGTGAACTTCCCTAAGGAGTTGGCTATTGACATCATACTGCACTCCTTACCTACTTGTTATGATCAGTTCCGAATGACCTATCATATGAACAAGGAGGAGGTCACACTCAGCAAACTTTAAGGACTTTTGAAGACCGCCGAAAGTGGTCTCAAAGCTAAATCGAGTGTTACTACTCCTACTCCTATCACCGCCCTTGTTCTGGAAATCGGGCAAGGTAAGGGAAAAAGAGGAAGTCCCCTTCGAAGGGTATCAAGGGAAATTCTCTTGATGGCTCCTCTTCGAGTGGAACCACAGGTGGTCCTGTCACTCACTCTTCCAACCTACGAGAAGCTGACTGCTTTTATTGTCATGATAAGGGGCACTAAAACGAAACTACGCCAAGTACCTGCAAGATGTTAAGGATAGGAAGGTTAAGCCTACCCATGCAAGTATTTACACTATATTGTCTAATAACTCACCGCATACTAATTCTTGGGTCCTTGATATAGGTTGTGGTATTCATATATGTTTTGATTTGCAAGGCCTAAGAAGAAGTGAGGATGTGGAGCACAAAAAGATAAACTTGATCATAGGGAATAGGAAAGCTTCACCTGTCACCAAGACTGGAGTTTATTTTTGTTGCTGAGTAGTGGGTTAATATTATATTTAAATAAGTGTTGTTACTCGTCTGAAATGGCAAGAAATATTATTTCTTTTCACGGTTTGTACAAACAAGGATTTACTTTTTCATTTGATAATGAATGTTATGGTATTAATACTATTTATAATAATCTTCTTTATTTTAAAGCATTACCTTAAAATGGTGTATATGAAACTGTGTCGATTGTAGACAACTTAGGAAATAATGTGTTACATATTGATTCTTCCACTAGTTTGGATAAGTCATCCTTTTAGCATTGTCGTCTTGCAAATGTTAACAAGAAGCGCATAGGCCAACTCCAAAAGGTTGGAGTCTTGGAGTCATTTGACTTAAGGTCAGATGATATTTGAGAATCTTGTTTATTTGGACAAATGACAAAGTCACCCTTCATTGGTACTTGTGCTAGGGGTGAAGGTTTGTTGGACCTCATACACACATATGTGTGTGGACCCTTCAGAACTGCCGCAAGGGATGCTAACCGCTTCTATGTGACTTTTACTGATGAATACAGTAGATATGGTTATGTCAACTTAATCAAGCATAAGTCAGAAACCTTTCAACAGTTCAAAGAGTTAAAACAGGAAGTGGAGAATCAGTTGGGCAGGAACATTAAGATGTTTCGATCCGATCGAGGTGGAGAGTATCTTAGTACAGAGTTCCTTGACTATCTTAAGGAATGTATAATTGCTTCATAATTGACACCTCATAGGACACCACAGCTTAATGGTGTGGCTGAGAGGCACCATCGAACCTTGTTGGATATGGTTCGTTCCATGATGAGTCGAGCTTCGTTACCAATCTCATTTTTGGGGTATGCCTTAGAGACTGCCACCCATATCCTTAATCTAGTCCCTACCAAGAAGGTTGCCAAAACACCTCATGAGATGTGGACTGGGAAAGTTCCTAATTTAGACCACATCAAGATTTGGGGTTGCGAGTTTCTTGAGGTGCGAGACTCACGATAAGCTCGAACCTCATAGTGAGTGGTGTATTTTCATCGGCTACCCACAAAAATACTTTGGTTAACTCATCTACAGACCTAGAGATAATGTGATATTTGTGGCAAGGAGAGGGGTCTTTCACGAGAGAGAATTTATAATCCAAGGAAACAGTGGGAGGAAAATTGACCTAGAGCTTCAAGAGTCAAGTGGTGAAGGAACCTCAAACCCTAGCAATCTACTTGAGGAGGAAACTCCTGTTGAACCAACTGAGGCGTTCCATTAGAGTTAGGAATCCACCTGAGCATTACTATGGTTTCCATATTACTGTGGAAGGTGATACATTTATCAGTGATAGTACACAGGTAAATTTGGATGAACCTAACAGTTATAGGGAACCCAATGCACGCCTTTAGTGTGCTAAATGGAAAGAGGCTACGGACAACAAGATTCAGTCCACGTATGACAATCAAGTTTGGAACTTGGTTAACAATGTACCGGGTCGTAAGATGGTCGGGTGCAAATAGATCTTAAAGAAGAAGAGCGACAAGGATGGGAAAGTGCACACTTATAAGGCATGATTGGTTGTGAAGGGCTTCACTCAAACTCAGGGAGTTTACTATGATGAAACCTTCTCACCAGTAGTGAAGATTAAGTCTATTAGGGTCATGCTAGCCATTGCTGCATCTCATGATTATGAAATATGGCAAATCGATGTCAAAACCGCTTTCCTTCATGGAAAGTTGGCTGAGGATGTTTACATGAGTTAGCCAGAGGGTTTTGTCAACTTAACGAACTGCTCAGCAAGGGCTTCATAAGACCAAGCTTCTCGCCTTGGGGAGCATCGGTTTTGTTCGTTAAGAAGAAAGAAGGATCATTCCGCATGTGTATCGACTACAGAGAACTCAACAAACTGACAGTCAAAAATCGTTACCCTCTGCCTCGCATAGACGATCTATTTGACCAACTGCAAGGGGCGAACTACTTTTCCAAAATTGATCTGAGATCTGGATATCACCAGTTACGAGTGCTAGAGGAAGATGTTCCGAAGACAGCCTTCCGGACTCGTTACAGACACTACGAGTTCGTGGTGATGCCATTCGGATTGACCAATGCGCCCGCAGTTTTCATGGATCTGATTAATCGAGTATGCCGACCTTACTAGGATCAGTTCGTAATTGTTTTCATCGACGACATTCTGATCTACTCCCGGAGTAAGGAAGAGCATGGCAATCACCTACGACAGGTCTTAAGAACTTTACGAACAGAGAAGCTCTATGCGAAGTTCTCGAAATGTGAATTTTGGATCCGAAGAGTTGAATTCTTAGGACATGTGGTAAGCGAAGAGGGAATCCACGTGGATCCATCCAAAATTAAGGCTATTGAGAACTGGTTGGCACCAAAGACGCCTATAGAAATTCGTCAATTTCTAGGCCTTGCTGGCTACTACCGCAGATTCATACAGAACTTCTCCAATATTGCGAAACCTCTTACAACACTGACCCAGAAGGGCGTGGCCTTTGACTGGGAATAGAAACAAGAGAGAGCTTTTCAAACGCTCAAACGAGCCTTGTGCACCACACCAATACTATCCCAATCCGAAGAAGTAGAAGACTTCGTGGTCTATTGCGATGCGTCAAACCAAGGGCTCGATTGTGTCCTGATGCAACGGGGTAAGGTCATCGCCTACGCCTCGAGACAGCTGAAGACACACGAAGTCAACTACACCACACATGATCTTGAGCTGGGGGCAGTTGTGTTTGCCCTGAAGATCTGGAGACATTACTTGTATGGCACAAAAAACACTATTTTTACCGACCACAAGAGTTTACAACACATATTCGATTAGAAGGAGCTCAAAATGAGACAACGACGGTGGGTCGAGCTACTCAACGACTACGAATGCGACATTCGTTATCATCCGGGTAAAGCCAACGTAGTAGCAGACGCCCTAAGTCAGAAAGAATATTATGGTCGCAAAGTCAAGTCATTATCAATAACCATCCATTCACACTTGTCTAAGCAAATTCAGGCGGCTCAACTTGAAGCCATGAAACCTGAAAATGTGACGCGTGAATTCCTTAGAGGAATGGACAAGAATTTAGAAGCCAAGGGTGACGGAGCCTTATATTTCCTGAACCGGATCTGGACCTCGAAGCACGGTGGTTTCCGAGACTTGTTCATGACCGAGGCACACAACACTCGGTATTCCATCCACCCAGGTTCAGACAAGATGTATATGGATCTTAAAAAGCTATACTTGTGGCCTAATATGAAAGCAGAGATTGCTACCTTCGTAAGTAAATGCCTTACTTGCGCAAAGGTCAAGGTCGAGTACCAGAAACCCTCTGGTTTACTGCAACAACTAGAGATCCCAAAATGGAAGTGGGAGCGGATCACTATAGATTTCATAACCAAGTTGCCCAAAACAACGGGTGGACTTGATACCATATGGGTCATCGTCGATAGATTGACCAAGTCTGCACACTTCCTGCCCATCAAAGAAACTGACAAGATGGAGAAACTTACGAGAACATACATTAGGGAAATCGTATGGCTACATGGTGTACCTATGTCCATTATCTCCGATAGAGATAGTAGGTTCACCTCAAGATTCTGGCAATCACTACAACATTCCCTGGGAACAAGGCTGGACATGAGCACAGCCTACCATCCACAGACCGACGGACAAAGTGAGAGGACCATCCAAACACTAGAAGATATGTTGAGAGCTTGTGTGATTGACTTTGGGAAGGCATGGGATACACATTTACCCCTTGTCGAGTTTTCTTACAACAACAGTTATCACACGAGCATCAAGGCTGCGCCATTTGAAGCCCTCTACGGCCGGAAGTGCAGATCCCCTCTGTGCTGGGCTGAGGTGGGTGATACCCAATTAGCTAAGGGTCGAGCTTCTGACAGCACTCTCACCGGTCCGGAAATCATTCGGGAAACGACGGAGAAAATCGTTCAAATTCGTGAACGATTGAAAGCCTCCAGAGACCGACAGAAAAGCTACGCCGATAAACATAGAAAACCATTGGAATTCCAGGTGGGCGACCGTGTTTTATTGAAGGTCTCACCCTGGAAGGGCTTGATACGCTTCGGAAAGCGTGGAAAGTTAAATCCAAGGTATATTGGGCCTTTTGAGATTCCCGCAAGAATCGGCCCAGTGGCTTACAAACTTAATCTACCCGACACACTTCGTAACGTACATTCTACCTTCCATGTTTCCAATTTGAAAAAGTGTCTATCCAACGAGACTCTTGTAATCCCACTCGACGAGATCAAGATCAATGAGAGCCTCAACTTCGTGGAAGAACCCGTAGAAATCATGGACGGTGAGGTCAAGCAGACGAAGCAAAGTCGTATCCCGATTGTGAAGGTTCGCTGGAGCGCCAAGCGCTGGCCGGAATTCACTTGGGAACGCGAGGATCAGATGAAACTGAAATATCCTCATCTTTTTACTTAGTTATTTGTAATAATCTAGTAACTTAAACTCAAATTTCAGGACGAAATTCCCTTAACAGGGGGATGATGTGACAACCCGAAAAACTTCTCGCATGCACTCTTCAATTCTTTCCAATATTAGACTTATTTTACTATATAGTAGTACCCTTTAGAGTCTAATGAAGCGTTCTAAATGCGATATAATCAAGGTAGGAGTGTTAAAAAGGGTTAACTCGAAGTGTAGGAATCAAAATCGGGCCAAACACTCCAACACATGGAGTATGTGGCCATACACTTGAGTGTGCGGCCACACACTCTTGTTTGCGGCCTCACACCCTCCCAACCGCACACTCTACATATATATATATATATATATATATATATATATATATATATATATATATATATATATATATATATATATATATATATATATATATCACCCTTAGATCATTCTTGAACATTTCCTTCACTTCTTCAAGCATAGAACACGAAAATCCTCTCCAGTATCATCCATTCTGCTTGAAGATCTTCATAAAAGGTACCAAGAACACCAAGAACACCAAGATCCTCATCTGGCAGCACACATGGCAGAACACAACCACCTGGCAGCACACATGGCCGCACACAGGGCCGCACACATGTGCTGGCAGCACACTAGGCCGCACACCTGGCCGCACACACATATATAGTGTGTATCTTGGCCATACACCCTCTTGTATAGCCCTATAAACCCTCATACAATCATATATGATTATAACACTTCATTATAAGTGTTTACTAGTCCCTAAGGTGGTCCCAAAATCATCAATTAGTCGTTCATAACACTAATTAAATCCATATATGTGCCAATATATGCTAAATAGGATTCGCGCGTGTACTCAAGTCACCACTTGACACCTAGCACCAAATCCAACATTGTCATCAGAACCAGACACTACAGGTGAGTTCATACCCCTTTAATTAACCTTTGAAATGCTTTTAAATGTTTTAAATACTTTATGGGGGGATACAAGTTAAATACTTATAGTTATTGTATCAATCACATGTGATTAATAACTACCGAACCAATGATTTCTTCACTGTTTCAAAATGTTTATCAAACTGTTTTACTTCAAAATGTTTTACAAACTCTTTTACTTATCAAATACTTTTATATAATCTTTATTATACTTCTTATAAATTGCATGTCCACATATGCATAGATATATAAGAAATGTTTAAAGGGCTTAGGAAGGCCATCCGCCCTATTTCCTTTTCCTCGATTTGGATGTGGTCTGGTGGGATGTCGGGTAACCATCCGAGGGTCGTTTCAATATAAATTATATATCATATGTGTATATATAGACATAAAAGTACTTCTATATTCATGCGTATCAGTTACATCAGTGGTAAGTTACCATCGGGGTAACATAGGATTACACTTATACTTTTGATAGATCAATGAGTCAGTTCACTCACGATTCAATACTTATTACTATGAGAACATATACATTACATTTCTAACGAGAACTTATACATTACATTACTACAAGAACATATACATGATATTACTATGAGAACATATACAACTATACTGTAAAAGAGAACATATACAACGACACTAGCACAGAAACCTTACATATACATATACATACATATACTTACATAAATGTGATCCACTGTATCGGAGCATGCCTTAAATGTCATGGCCCGAGTTGTAACTAGAGTCTCTTGGAAGGAGAGCGTGAGTTTGCGTATAGATCTATACTGGATTGACTATCCTACACCTTGCTGCTAGCTACAGCCGGACCTGCAGGTCTGCGGGTGCCAAACGTCATACCTTTTTACGACCTACATTTGTCGTTGTTACTCAGTCGATAGTATGGTACAATTAAATCACATGACACCTTAATATACATCCGGTTTAAGGTAGTTAGTACAGTAGTAGTTCCTATAATACAACACTACAGTACTACAATAATTTACCCATTACACATATTTAGTGATATTTTCACTTAAGGCATTAATGTACAAACTATATTTTGTTAAATGATAGTTACACTTGGGAAATTACACATTTTTACAACAAACGACCATACAAAACAGTTAAGCTTTGGTAGAAGGCTACTTTAATGGAAAATATAGGTTTTTCTAAGAGATTCAAACTTTTACAAACACTTACAAACATTCACACATATTTTACAAACTTACACTTGAGACATGTTCAAACGTTTTGATAACAAACACCGACACTAAAATACTTATGAACTCACCAGCTTAATGCTGATAAACTCTTTCAAAATAACTTGTATTCTCAAGTCATCAGTAGACAGGTACCGAGACCAGCTTTTGAGAAGACGGAGCGCATTCAGGACTCATCTCTTTATTTTGACTTACATTATTTTTGGTGTCTATAACTGTACAGAACACACTTTTATTAAAATTATATATTTAATGCAATGGATGATGTTGTTTGCTTATTTACATTTACTGTGTTGTGATACTTTACATGACGTCCTCCGCCCCAGAACGTTTCCGCCGTTCTTGGTTTTGGGGTGTGACATGGGGTATAGTGACGCTAGCTTTCAGACTGATAGGATAATTTCCACACTCAGTCGGGCTGGGTGTTTACCCTAAATGGAGGAGCGATTACATGGAAAAGTTCCAAGCAGGAGACAGTGGCTGATTCAATGTATGAATCAAAGTACATAGCAGCGAGTAAAGCGAAGAAAGAGGCAATATGGCTGAAGAACTTCATCGGAGACCTTGGAGTTGTACCAGCTATAAAGGAGCCTATGGAGATTTTCTTTGACAACAATAGTGTGGTTGCCTTAGCCAAGGAACCGAGGGATCATAGCAGATCCTGAAACATTGACAAAAATATCACTTCACAAGACACAAGATAGAAGAAGGACTCCCCATGGCAAAGAGGGTATCGTCAGAAGAGAACCCAACAGATCCCCTCACGAAGGGACTGACTAGGGTTAGGCATTTGCAGCATGTGAGGCGCATCAGGCTGAAGGACGATATTAGTTTTACAGATTAGATAGCTATCTTTGAAACTTGTAAAATGTAATTGACATTTGATGATTAAATAAAAGTTGTTGTTTATTTATAAGTAAGGTGTTGCTATCTTGTGTCAATTGTTTTCATGGACAGTCGGAAGTATAGTGTTAATTGTTCAGAAGTGATAGTCAAAATGGGAATATGGAAATGTTTCCATAGGTGGAAGTTATTCATTAAATCTGTGTAAGATTAGAAAAATTAATGCAAGAAGGATGTTCAAAGGAATGTACATTGAATGTGAGACTTCGTTTCCTTGGAATTGCTCTTCGTTTTAATACTTTGTAATATCTGTAGCCAACTCTTGGTGACTTTTTGTGCGTAGTCATTACAAGAGGATCATTGCATATAAGTTTAGAGTCTAACAAATTGGCAAAGAATCTTGTATTCTTACATTTTTCATAAGGATTTGGAATTGTGAAATGAGCATCATTGAAATGTTTTCAATTGATCTATTTGTGACGTCCCCAAAATCACGGCCAGGAAAGACCGGTTTGATTTATGTTTTTAAAATAATTTCAGAGTAAATCCATCGGTTTAAAAGAGTTGTGGAATTTGTCCCTAAAACATTACATGATAAAATAAGATTTATCAAAGCATTTCTTAAAGAAATGTATTTTCATTATATATCAAAACTCGGGATGTCACGTTCCGATACAGACACAAAAGCATAAACAATAAAACATAGACCTTACACAGTTATATACAACTACCGGTCTATAAACAAAAACATCTTCACAAGTTCTCCAACTTATGCTCCTGTGCCACTACCTGTAATACAAAGAAACTGAGTGGGTCAGGCTTGGGAGCCTGGTGAGCATATAAGGTTTTCAACCCACAATAAATAATTATATTTAATTTCACCAATCAACAATAACCTGATTACCTATTCCCGTTATCCTCACTTTACGTCCCGATGACAACAACTATTACAAGGGACCTGATCTAGGATTTTCATCGGGACAGACACTACTGCAGAGGGGTTTACTCAACAATGAATTTCCTAAGGCAACCATGAGGGAGATAGAATACAACAAATGAACAACCAAGTTCACTACACCTACAGGTAATGAGCCTGCCAGTGTTCCACTGAACTGTCTAGAAAAGTCCGTGTTCGTCATCCATATTCTACTGGACGACAAAATCACAATCACATCGAGGCCTCTCATCATTTTTATTTCATCACACACCACTATCTACCCATGTTCTACCCAACATATTTGTAGATAAAATATACTTGTTTATATATAGCGTAAAACCTGTATAACATATTCATTCAATACTCATACCACATAACAAATAGTATATAATCATATAGCACAAATTTCATAGAGTATAATTCATATATGTGTATTATCATAAAGTAACTGCACACTTACTCATATCATATATCTAATACATTCATCAATACTTGTATAAAAATCGTCTATGTGAAAGGGACTATGCACTTCCTTGATCAAAAGACGATCAGACATCACTACGACTCTAAGAGTAGTATTCTTTGGTGAAACTGTGATCTCTTCACACATCGGGCTTCTCGTGGGCAGAACTTCGGCTCGGAAACCCTTTTCTTCTCGGGATCTTCGGAGCTTCGGGTCTCAGGATGATACCGAGGATTTGGGGGTATAAATTGCACGTAAAAGATGTATAACGGGAGAGAGAGAGAGAGAGAGAGAGAGCAGAGATTGAGCAACTAAATTCGGCTGCCTCGCTTTCCATTTATAGGAAGCTGAAAATCCATGCTCATGCCGTGAGCCTCTTATGCTCGCGTTGTGAGCCCAAAGATGTCATTGCGTTCATCATGGCCACTTGCCCTGGAAGACGGCCGTCACCTGTTCACGTCGTGAGCCACTGTGCTCACGTCGTGAGCTCTGACACAGGTGAAAGTTCGTGCCCTGAACTTCAGAAATTCATATCTTTCGCATATGAGCTCCATTTTTGACGTTCTTTATATCCACGCGTAGGCGTGATTATGTTCTACAACTTTGGCTTAGACTTCGTCAAATAATTTTGACTTTAACTTTTATTATATTATTTTAGTGGGCCGGGACAGGAAAACTCCGTTAGAAAATCATATCTTCTTTATCGAATATCCGTTTTCGTCTGTCCTTTCACCGTTGGGCTACTATTGACGAGATCTTTGATTGTTGTTTAGATTGTTTTGGCTAGAAACCACTCGATCTCATATTCGAACTTTGGGTTGCATACCGCTAAGTCGAAACTTCGAAAAATCATAACTTCCTCATATGAAGTCAGATTTAGACGTTCTTTTTATGCACGCTCTCGGTTTAACGTATTCTACGACTTTCATTTAGATCACTAAGGCTAGATATCGCTCTATCTTCAATTCATATTTTAGATCATTCAGCGTCGTGCCGGTTCTGTCGTGAAACATCGGCAGGTCATAACTTCTTCGTTATAACTCGGATTTCAGCATTCTCTATATATTCGGAAACCTTGTCACGACCACTACCACATCCTTCATAGATATCGGGTTTATCTAAAATTTTATTTTGACGCTTATTTTTATCCTTAATTGATTTAAGTCACACAATTAAGCACAAAGGACATAATACTCAAATAATACATCTTTATTATTTCAAAACAGGTTACAAAGGTTAACCTAGACTATTACATCATCATTAATTCCTAGCCTAGAAACACGGGTGTTACAATTCTCTCCACCTTAGGATGATTCCATTCCCGGAATCACACATCAACAAACAAATGCAGATAGCGACTCATCATGTCACTCTCTGTTTCCCAAGTGAGATTTGGCCCATTCGTATGGTTCCAACGGACAAACACTAATTCGACCATCTTGCAACACAACTTCTTAGTCTTTCGGTCAACGATTGCCTCTGGTTCTTCAGCTAACCTCTTCTTTTCATCAATTCTTAACTCAGAAATTGGAATTATGTTGGGAACTTCTCCCATGAACTTCCTCACATAACACACATGGAAAGTGTTATGAATTCCATTCAGTTCTTCAGGTAGTTCTAGCTTGTAAGCTTGGTTCCCAACCCTCTGAAGAACTTTAAACGGTCCAATAAACCTTGGACTTAGCTTTCCCCTTTTTCCAAATCTTATAAGTCCCTTCCACGGCGAGAATTTAAGCAAAACCGAATCTCCAACTTAAAGCCATCGGTCTTCGCTTGTTGTCAGTATATCTCTTTTGACGATCCTAAGCTGCTAGCATTCTCTCCCTACTTATGTTCAACTTTTCAGCAGTTTGATGGACTATCTCCGGTCCCATAAACTGCTTTTCCCCAGCCTCAAGCCAACAAGACGGCGTACGACATTTTTGTCCGTACATAGCTTGATAAGGTGCCATCTTGATGCTCGAGTGGAAACTATTATTATAGGAAAGTTCTACCAAAGGTAGATGTTCATCCCAGTTGCCTTGGAATTCCAGGGTACATGCTGTCAGCATATCTTCAAGTGTTTGTATCGTTCGTTTGCTCTGACCATCAGTCTATGGATGGTAAGTTGTACTCAAACACAACTCGGTACCCAATTCCTCTTGTAGACTTCTCCAAAATCGAAGGTGAGACGGCTGTCACGATCTGACACAATCGTTAACGGAACACCGTGAAGCCTCACACTTTACTTCACGTAAGAATTTGCAAGTTTATCCATAGACTATTTCTCATTGGCTGCTATGAAATGCGCACTCTTAGTGAAGCGATCAACGACCACCCAAATCATGGCGTGACCATTCTTTGTTCTGGGCAGTTTAGTGACAAAATCCATAGTAATGTCTTCCCATTTACCCATAGGAACAGGTAAAGGTTCTAAATTCCCGTATGGTTTCTGATGTTGTGCTTTGACCCTTGCACATGTCACACACTAGGACACATACTTTACAGTATCAAGTTTCATCATCAGCCACCGGTAGTAGGGTTTTAGGTCCTTATACATTTTAGTGCTACCATGATGAATTAAGTACATGGTTTTGTGAGCTTCTTCCATTAGAAGATCTATTATCCCTCCTGACTTAGGCACCCAAATTCGATCTTGGAATATCTTCAGTCTGTGACTGTTTGTAGCGAACACTAACATTTTGCCCAAACGTTCTCCCTTTCGGTCATTCTTCTCAGAAGCTTCTTCTTGAGCTTTCTTTATACTATCCACAATGGTCGAGACAACTTCTATTCTCAACAGGCCTTTTTCTCTCAAGATTGACTTTCCGACTGAGAGCATCAACGACAACATTTGCTTTACCGGGGTGGTAAAGTATCTCACAGTCGTAGTCTTTAAGTAACTTTAGCCAGCGTCGTTGCCTCATATTCAATTCTTTCTTATTAAAGATGTCACACCCCCGAACCAGACGGCGGAAACGTCTGGGGGCTTGTACTTGACTTCATCTTGAAATATCATTACAATGAATATAATTGAAACATAACATCATCATCATCACACATGTAATATTACAACATTCATTGTTTACATCGAGTATTGTATTTGAATATTACATGTCAAAATAGTACGAGTATGATGAGATAAAATATAACACAATATCCATTAGTTCGTTTCGTTCATCCTACCTCGACGGTATCCTGAGAATACAAGTTATTTTGAAAAAACGGTCAACATAAAAAATGTTGGTGAGTTCATAAGCATGTTTGTGAAAATGATTGGTATAACTTTGAAAACCACTAGAAAATCCGATATTTTCTGAAAATAGTATAGTATAAAAGGTGTGAAGATCCGTAAGTATGCTTGTTTGTTTTCTATAGATGTAAGCGTACGATTTGTAAAACTCAGTATGTAGTTCGTAGGTGTATTAATTGAAAACCCTAGGAAAACCCGACGTTTTCCCATTACTTCGCATTAAATAATTTTATGTTTCGTTATTTCGTTACGACAGGTGTATTCGTTATGACAGGTGTATTCGTTACGACAGGTGTATTCGTTGAGCTCCGGAGACGTTGGATTAATTGTGGATTGTGAATTGTTGTAACGTACATTAATGAAAACGACCAGTTGACAACCGTACAAACGATCCCTTAGGCGTCGCTTGCACTTATTCACTTAACCCAACCACCCGGACTCATGTAGCCCCACAACCGACGAGAAAAAAAAAGGGTGCGAAGCCCCGGTATTTCTCTACGTTGTTCAAGGCTATCGTGAATGCGAAGGGCCCTTAGCCCGACTCGCATTGGTGAATTCTCGACTTCGCTAGAAGTACCGAAGGACCCTTGGGGACCAGCATCACAAATGCCATTGTGTCACACCCCCAAACCAGAACGGCGGAAACGTTCGGGGGCGGAGGACGTCAAATTCAATATCATAACAGTTTTTAGAAAGGAAAGTACACACCACCATATATAAAGGTTTTAAAAAAAATGTTTACATCGTTGTATTCATTACACATTCAAAAGATAAATGCATAAACATCTTTCAAAAGAAGTAAATAATGCCAGCGCGTTATTCACCAAAAGTTGCTTTCCAAACCTGCTTAACGATTCCCTGAGAATACAAGTTATTTCAAAGAAAAAGTGTCAACAATTAAGTTGGTGAGTTCATAAGTGATTTAGAAACATTGAATGCCATTCCAAAAGCGAGTGTATATCTTCCAAGAAAATCCCATATTTCCTTATAAAAGTGTGAAATGCATGAGAATATTGGTATTGAAAAAAACGTAGATAGTATAAACAAGAAAATCCCTTATTTTCTTAATAGTTGTTTGTTTAATGTTCAAGGCTAACATTTTGAAGCAATCCACATGCTTTAGAAAAGTTTTAAACATAGATTTATATAATAAACCTATTAGAAGTTTTCAGCTTGTTAGATAATGAATAACCGTAGTAATTACTTATTCATTATTCAAAAGTACTATAGTAGTTGTATATCCGATGAGTTTTATAACCATACTGAACATAATATGCCTGTAGCGACGTTCTTCAGGCGTCGTAGCGTATAACAAACTGTCACCCCAAAAGACGGACTGTAACTAACAGCCAGGGTGAGGGATCATGACTTCCCATATAGATCTATACACATTTGACACATTCTCCGAACGGGAGACTCTGGTTATAGACAGGACTTGCAGCGATACCTTTTATCTAAAAGGCAGTGTTTGAAGATATACACGTCTCATGGATTCTCAACTAAGTCTGTATTAAAGTGATAGTTTTGTATGCAAAGTTTATCCTTTTTCACAATGTTTGACCAACATAAATCACAAGTTTTTAGAATATATGAAACGGTTTAACAACGAAAGATATTTTGGTGTTACTAAATACTTTGTATAAATCTATTGCATGCAAAGTATAGCAAGAGTTTTCGCATAATAGAACTAAATCACAAGTGATTCATTTGATAGAAACGAGTAAATGAGATTTTTATGAAATACACGATAATAACGGTATGTTTACTTGTATTCCTCCCCTTAAAAGAGTATAAAAGCATTTAAAATGTATTTAAAGAGTGTTCGAAGGGGATATGAACTCACCTGATAGTTTGAAGATAGCGAGATGGAAAACCGGACAGAGTTTCGTCTCGGGAAACGGATTTTCCTCGGGATTCTCGGGAATCTCGGGAGTAAAATCGACCCTCAGGACTTGAGCAAAAAGACCAGAGCTTCGGGTTTGAACGGGCACGGAAAACGAGGCAAGATTGTGAGAAAGAGGAGAGAAATGAGCATTTTTCTCGGAAGCCCTCGCATTCTATTTATAGGAAGGCTGAACCACCTCGGTATGCGGGGCGTACGCTCGTACGCAGCGCGTACGCGTACGTCATGCATGGCCGAAGCCTCGACTGCCTCGGCTTCGGATGGGACGGGTCGGTGGGGAGGCGGGTCGGATGAGACGGCGGGTCGGATGGGACAGCGGATCGGACAGGTCGGTCGGACGGGTCGGAAGCCTCGGATAGGGCGACGTGGACGTTCCGAGGCCAAGTCTCTCGGGTACGCAGGGCGTACAGGGGTACGCAGCGCGTACCTCGGATGAGGACGCTGACTCCTCTTCGGATAAGGTCCGAATTTTGATTTAAATAAATATATAATTTATTTAATAAACTTCAAAAATTCATATCTTTTTCATATGAACTCAGTTTTCAATGGTCTTTATATCCACGCGTAGGTGAGACTACGCTCTACAACTTTCGTTTAAACTTCGTCGGCAGATTCCGAAATTATTTTTTTATTATTTATATTAAACTCATCGTGTTTAAGGAATTTCTTTGAAAATTCATAACTTGTTTATCTGATGTCGGTTTTTGCCATACCTTTTACCGCTGAAATACCATTGTCGAGACCTTCGATTCTCGTTTAGGTCATTCCGGCCAAAAGTCGCTCGATCTCCGATTCGAGTTTTTAGCTGTCTACTGCTATATTCGGATCTTGGAAAAATCATAACTTCCTCATACGAAGTCAGATTTGGACGTTCTTTTTCTGTAGGCTCACGGTTTAATGTTATCTATGACTTTCATTTAGATACCTAAGGCTAAATGCTATCGTATTGAAACTTTGCATTTTCCGTTTAATCGGTGTTGTCGGTTTTGTCGGAAATCTTAGAATGGTCATAACTTCTTCGTCATAACTCGGATTTTAGTGTTCTTTATATATTTGGAAACATTAAGACGATATCTACTACATAGTGTACTCCAATCAGAGCTTTTGAATAATTCATTTATCGATGATATTCCTATTACATTCCAAAGAGGTTACAAGACTCGATTTATAATGCCCAGAAATAATGGGTTGTTACTTCATCCCCCCGTTAGAGGGAATTTCGTCCTGAAATTAAATACAAGATAAAAGTTTTAGGGGCTGAGGAAGAGATGCGGATACTTATGTAGCATTTGGTCTTCCCGTTCCCATGTGAATTCGGGTCCTCTCTTAGCATTCCATCGAACTTTTACTATTGGAATGCGACTCTGCTTAGTCCGTTTAACTTCCCTATCCATGATCTCGACGGGTTCTTCCACAAAGTTAAGATTTTCGTTTAACTCGATTTCATCGAGTGGAATTACAAGTGTTTCGTCGGACAAACACTTTTTCAGGTTCGATACGTGGAATACTGGATGCACTTTGTTAAGCTCGATTGGAAGTTGGAGTTTGTAGGCCACTGGACCAACTCTCGAAATGATTTCGAAGGGTCCAATGTACCTGGGATTTAGCTTTCCACGCTTCCCAAAGCGTATCACGCCCTTCCAGGGTGAGACCTTCAGTAGTACACGGTCGCCAATCTGGAATTCCAAGGGTTTACGTCTCCTGTCGGCATAGCTCTTTTGCCTATCCCTTGAGGACTTCAGTCATTCTCGTATTTGCACGATTTTTTCGGTAGTTTCTCTGATGATCTCCGGACCAGTGAGGGTGCTATTAGGGACTAGACCTTTTATCAATTGTGTGTCGCCCACTTCCGTCCAGCACAGGGGTGATATGCACTTACGGACGTAAAGGGCCTCGAATGGAGCGGTCTTGATACTAGTATGGTAAATATTGTTATAAGAGAACTCGACCAAAGGCAAGTGAATATCCCATGCCTTACCAAAGTCGATTACACATGCTCGCAACATGTCTTCCAGGGTTTGGATCGTCCTCTCACTCTGTCCGTCAGTTTGAGGGTGGTATGCTGTACTCATTTCCAACCTTGTTCCCATGGATTTTAGCAATGATTGCCAAAATCTAAAAGTGAACCTGCTGTCTCTATCTGAGATGATGGACATCGGTACTCCATGAAGTCGTACGATCTCCCGGATGTAGGTTCTTGATAGTTTTTCCATCCTATCGGTTTCCTTGATCGGTAAGAAATGGGTTGACTTGGTTAATCTGTCGACGATTACCCAAATAGTATCTTGGCCACTCTAAGTTTTGGGCAGTTTGGTTATGAAGTCCATGGAAATCTGCTCCCATTTCCACTCAGGTATTTCAGGTTGTTGGAGTAGACCTGAGGGTTTCTGGTGTTCTATTTTTATTTTGGCGCAAGTTAAACACTTGCTCACATAAGTAGCGATCTCCGCTTTCATGTTTGGCTACCAGTAGAGTTGCTTGAGATCTAGATACATCTTGTCTGACCCTGGGTGTACGGAGTATGGGGTCCTGTGTGCCTCGCTCATAACTACCTCTCTGAATCCACCAAACTTGGGTGTCCAGATCCGGTTCATGAGGTAGCGTGCTCCGTCACTCTTGATTTCTAAGTTCTTGTCCATTCCCCTAAGGGCCTCGCCTGCCACGTTTTCGGGTTTCAAGGCCTCTATTTGAGCTTCCTTGACTTGCGTTGACAAGTGCGAATGGATCGACATAGCTAATGACTTCACTCTTTGTCCAGAGTACTCCTTTCGACTAAGGGCATCAGCTACGACGTTTGCCTTTCCCGGATGATAGCGAATCTCACATTCGTAGTCGTTGATCAATTCGACCCAACGTTGTTGTCTCATGTTTAATTCTTTCTGGTCGAAGATGTGTTGGAGGCTCTTGTGGTCTGTAAAGACAGTGCACTTGGTACCGTAAAGATAGTGCCTCCAGATTTTAAGAGCGAAGACCACTGCTCCAAATTCTAAGTCATGAGTGGTGTAATTGACCTCATGCGTTTTCAGTTGTCGTGAGGCATATGCAATAACCTTTCCCCTCTGCATTAGCACACAACCCAGCCCTTGCTTCGAAGTGTCGCAATACACCACAAAATCTTCGGTCCCTTCCGGAAGAGAAAGGATAGGTGCACTGCAAAGGGCTTGTTTCAAGGTTTGAAATGCAACATCTTGCTTTTCTCCCCAGTTGTAGGTCACACCTTTCTGGGTTAAAGCGGTAAGAGGCTTTGCGATGCTGGAGAAATTTTGGATGAACCTTCGATAGTAACCAGCAAAACCTAGAAATTGGCGAATTTCTGTTGGTGTAGTTGGTGCAGACCAGTTTTCGATAGCCTTGATTTTCGAGGGGTCCACGTGGATTCCTTCCTTGCTGACCACGTGACCGAGGAAGTCCACCTTTCTAATCCAAAACTCACATTTTGAGAATTTTGCATAAAGTCTCTCAGTCCGTAACGTCTTTAAGACTTGTCTCAGGTGCTGACTATGTTCTTCTTTATTCTTTGAATAAATGAGTATGTCGTCTATGAATACTATCACAAATTTATCCAAGAATGGACGACATACCCGATTCATTAGATCCATGAATACGGCCGGGGCGTTGGTTAGTCCGAACGGCATCACTACGAACTCGTAATGTCTGTATCTCGTCCGGAAGGCCGTCTTGGGAACATCACTCTCTAGGACTCGCAGCTGGTGATATCCTGACCTCAGATCGATTTTGGAAAAGTAGTTGGCTCCTTGGAGTTGATCGAATAAGTCATCGATTCGAGGTAGGGGGTATCGGTTCTTGATGGTAAGTTTGTTGAGTTCTCGGTAGTCGATGCACATCCTGAACGATCCATCTTTCTTTTTCACAAAAAACACGGGTGCTCCCCAAGGTGAGAAGCTCGGCCTGATGAATCCTTTTCCAAGTAGTTCATTCAGTTGGCTGGATAGCTCCTGCATCTCTGCTGGGGCTAATCGATAGGGTGCTTTGGCTACTGGGGTAGCTCCGGGAATCATATCGATTCTGAATTCGACTTGTCTTACGGGTGGTATCCCTGGAAGGTCCTCGGGAAACACGTCGGGAAAATCGCATACGTTGGGCATATCCTTGATGTCCCGGACTTCGCGTTTCATGTTTACAACATGCGCTAAAAATGCGTGACACTCCTTGCGTAGGTACTTCTGAGCTTGGATACTTGAGATGATACTAAGAGTGGTACTAGGTTTGTCGCCCAAGACAAGGAAGGTTTCGCCGGTTGGCAGATTAAGGCGAACGGCCTTATCGTAACATAGAATGTCCGCACGATGTGAACTCAGCCAATCCATGCCAATGATGACATCGAAACTCTTAATCGAGACTGGCATGAGGTTGATTTGAAAGAGATTATCGTTTAGAGTTAGGGTGCAGTTTAAATATATCTCTTTAGTGCCTTCGGTTTTCCCGTTGGCCATTTCTACTATGAACGGTTCACTTAATGATTGTGGTATTGGTTTTAGCATGCTTTTAAAGTCGTGACTCAAAAAACTCCTTTCCGCTCCACTATCAAACAAAATGCATGCATACGAGTTATCGAGAAGAAACGTACCCGTAACAACAGTAGGGTCCGCAATGGCTTCACCTTGTCCCATTGCGAAAGCTCGGCCCCTTCCGCCGGTATTCCTGTTGTTTGCCTTCGGGCAGTCCCTGCGGTAGTGCCCTGTGTCTCCGCACTCAAAGCAGGCGCGGCTTATTCCGGTATTAGCAGTGGGGGCGGATTGTTGGGTTTTCTCCTTGCAATACCGGGATGTATGACCCTTCTTATTGCACCTGGTGCATTGAAGGTCACGGCAGAGACCTTGGTGGTGGAAGTTGCACTGGTTACATTTCGGTAGTTTTCCATTGTATGAGCTTGTGGGGGCAGAATTGGTAGGTACAGTAATAGCATGGGTCGCTATCACTTGTTGTTTCTTGGGGTTCTCCTGGAGGGTTTGTCCCCTCCTCTTGTTGCAAGGCTTACTCTGACCCTGAGCCTCCCTAGGTGGATTTGCGGCTGCTGTGATGGTACTCTGTTTCGCTCCGTGGTCGATGAGTCGTTGCGCCAGGCATTTAGCGCTGTTGTAGGTGATAGGGTTGGAAGCTAGGACATGCCCTTGAATCTGGGGTGACAACCCCCAAATGTACCTTTCGACCTTCTTTGATTCTGGGTTGACCATGGTAGGGCACAAAGCAGCGAGATCGTTGAACCTAGCTGTGTAGGCGACTAGATCAGACCCAGTCATTTTCAAATTCCAGAGCTCCTGCTCAAGCTTTTGCACTTCACCCCTCGGGCAGTATTCTTCCAGTAGTAGTACCTTCAGTTCTTCCCAACTCATGGCGTTAGCGACAGTGAGCGTCACTGAGTTCACATGGCTTTTCCACCAAGTGAGGGCTCGGTCTATGAAGGTGCAAGCAGCGAACTTAACCTTGCTTGTTTCTTGGCACGAGCAGATCTCGAAGACCGTTTCGGTCTTTTCAAACCATTGCATTAGTGCAATGACTCCTCCACTGCCATTAAAGGTCTTTGGTTTTGAGTTGGAGAACTCCTTGTAAGTACACTCCCTTACATGGCCCTGGCCGGTGCCACGATTGGGATGATTCGTGCTGCTTCTTGTACCTCCATTTGCATTGGAGTTTATTTGAAAGAGGGCTGCTGCTACTGCTGCTGTGATAGCAGCCTGGACCATTGCCGGATCATAAGTTAGTGGTGGAGGTGGTGGTGGGGTTGCGTTGGTACGTGCTGATCTACGAGGAGGCATTGCGCTGCCAAAAGAAAAATGAGATATTATAAGTTTCGGTTGTTGCGAGTTGAATGATATTGAGTTAACTACCTTAAATAGATTAAGAATTTGGTTTGACCAACACTGGGTTTTGAGCTTGATTCATTAATAACGTTTGAATGGATGCACTTATGAATTGAATGGACTACACATAATTAAAACAAGAAAGAGATATGCCCTATATATATTAAACATATGGTTGTGTTACATCCGAGTTTAGACAAAACTTTTTGACCTTTCTAAAGGTCTCCGATTACAGAAAGTTTTAAAGAAAAGAATATTCTTATCCGAAGTCCTAATTTATAACAAAATTTGAAATCCTGGCAAGCACTATTTGCGACGTAGGTTGCGCTTGGAGCTTGACTCTGCATCTGATTGCTTCGATTCCATTAGGCGCCGATCAAAAGCGGCTTGTTGCTCCCTTAATTCGGCTAGGGCTGCAATCATTTGTGCCTGAAATGCCTCAGACTGGAGTTGAGCATTATCTTGTATCTTGTCCAGCCTACGGATGTCAGAAGTGTGAACCTGCACTTCCACGTTGACATCCCGGAGTCGGCTTGCTTGAACTCCGGACTGATAGGACTGATTGGCTAACTTACCCACCATTACTGGGAGTGCTCGATCAGCCGAACTTCCACCGCGGACATCATAGAAGTCCCGACACATGCCGTAGGGAGGGCGTATGCCTTGTTGTTGGCTCCAATGATGGAGGTGACTTCCCCAGACGGGAGTGGGTCCTTGGAAGTTCCTCACATGGACAGGAGGTTGAATGGGTGGTGGATCGATCACTTCCGGCTCTGAGTCAGTACCGGAGTCATCACCCAATTCTATGGGTTCCTCATCCTCTTCGGGATCATCTTCGATCCATCCTCCATTGCCTTGGTTGGGAAAGTAGGGGTCATTGGGGTGGTGAAATCCAGCCATTTGACTGTACGAGAAATAGGGTTATAAGAATTGAATAAAGTCGAAACATGCAAAACATGTAAGTTAAATTAGTTTAGATAGCAAATACTCCTATAGTATTTAAATTCTTGTGTTTGATTCTAGTAACGGTTTGGTAAGTTTTAAAATTTGTTGTCCACTGCAGACACCCCTCGGCACACGTTAGTCGGCTCTCGGACAAATATACTTGATCAGGCTATATCCTTCCCAGTTCAGATTACGTGTCCCAAGGCGTACCTGTACTGCACAACTTATTTATAATACTTCTAAAATGGTACGATGTGAAACTGTTATTAGTACAAAATGAATGCATGCTTACTTTACAAAAACTAAATAAATTTAATTTCAAAAGTATGACTCTTCTCAGAGTGTTTTTGCCCAGATGAGTTTATAGTTGTATACCAAAAATAGTTTTGATATACTTAATTCACTATAAACGGTGCTCTGATACCAATCTGTCACACCCCCAAACTAGAACGGTGGAAACGTTCGGGGGCGGAGGACGTCATATTCAATATCATAACAGTTTATAGAAAGGAATGTACACACCACCATATATAAAGGTTTTAAAAAAAATGTTTACATCGTTGTATTCATTACATGTTCAAAAGATAAATGCATAAACATCTTTCAAAAGAAGTAAATAATGCCAGCGCGTTATTCACCAAAAGTTGCTTTCCAAACCTGCTTAACGATTCCCTGAGAATACAAGTTATTTCAAAGAAAAAGTGTCAACAATTAAGTTGGTGAGTTCATAAGTGATTTAGAAACATTGAATGCCATTCCAAAAGCGAGTGTATATCTTCCAAGAAAATCCCATATTTCCTTATAAAAGTGTGAAATGCATGAGAATATTGGTATTGAAAAAAACGTAGATAGTTGAAATAAGAAAATCCCTTATTTTCTTAATAGTTGTTTGTTTGATGTTCAAGGCTAACATTTTGAAGCAATCCACATGCTTTAGAAAAGTTTTAAACATAGATTTATATAATAAACCTATTAGAAGTTTTCAGCTTGTTAGATAATGAATAACCGTAGTAATTACTTATTCATTATTCAAAAGTACTATAGTAGTTGTATATCCGATGAGTTTTATAACCATACTGAACATAATATGCCTGTAGCGACGTTCTTCAGGTGTCGTAGCGTTATGACAAACTGTCACCCCAAAAGACGGACTGTAGCTAACAGCCAGGGTGCGGGATCATGACTTTCCGTATAGATCTATACACATTTGACACGTTCTCCGAACGGGAGACTCTGGTTATAGACAGGACTTGCAGCGATACCTTTTATCTAAAAGGTAGTGTTTGAAGATATACACGTCTCATGGATTCTTAACTAAGTCTGTATTAAAGTGATAGTTTTGTATGCAAAGTTTATCCTTTTTCACAATGTTTGACCAACATAAATCACAAGTTTTTAGAATATATGAAACGGTTTAACAACGAAAGATATTTTGGTGTTACTAAATACTTTGTATAAATCTATTGCATGCAAAGTATAGCAAGAGTTTTCGCATAATAGAACTAAATCACAAGTGATTCATTTGATAGAAACGAGTAAATGAGATTTTTACGAAATACACGATAATAACGGTATGTTTACTTATATTCCTCCCCTTAAAAGAGTATAAAAGCATTTAAAATGTATTTAAAGAGTGTTCGAAGGGGATATGAACTCACCTGATAGTTTGAAGATAGCGAGATGGAAAACCGGACAGAGTTTCGTCTCGGGAAACGGATTTTCCTCAGGATTCTCGGGAATCTCGGGAGTAAAATCGACCCTCAGGACTTGAGCAAAAAGACCAGAGCTTCGGGTTTGAACGGGCACAGAAAACGAGGCAAGATTGTGAGAAAGAGGAGAGAAATGAGCATTTTTCTCGGAAGCCCTCGCATTCTATTTATAGGAAGGCTGAACCGCCTCGGTACGCGGGGCGTACGCTCATACGCAGCGCGTACGCGTACGTCATGCATGACCGAAGCCTCGACTGCCTCGGCTTCGGATGGGACGGGTCGGTGGGGAGGCGGGTTGGATGGGACGGCGGACGGGCGGGTTGGACGGGTCGGAAGCCTCGGATAGGGCGACGTGGACGTTCCGAGGCCAAGTCTCTCAGGTACGCAGGGCGTACACGGGTACGCAGTGCGTACCTCGGATGACGACGCTGACTCCTCTTCGGATAAGGTCCGAATTTTGATTTAAATAAATATATAATTTATTTAATAAACTTCAAAAATTCATATCTTCTTCATACGAACTCCGTTTTCGATGGTCTTTATATCCACGCGTAGGTGAGATTACGCTCTACAACTTTCGTTTAGACTCCGTCGGCAGATTCCGAAATTATTTTTTTATTATTTATATTAAACTCATCGTGTTTATGGAATTTCTTTGAAAATTCATACCTTCTTTATCTGATGTCGGTTTTTGCCGGACTTTTTACCGCTGAAATACCATTGTCGAGACCTTCGATTCTCGTTTAGGTCATTCCGGCCAAAAGTCGCTCGATCTCCGATTCGAGTTTTTAGCTGTCTACTACTATATTCGGATCTTGGAAAAATCATAACTTCCTCATACGAAGTCAGATTTGGACGTTCTTTTTTTGTACGCTCACGGTTTAATGTTATCTATGACTTTCATTTAGATACCTAAGGCTAAATGCTATCGTATTGAAACTTTGCGTTTTCCGTTTAATCGGTGTTGTCGTTTTGTCGGAAATCCTAGAATGGTCATAACTTCTTCGTCATAACTCGGATTTTAGTGTTCTTTTTATATTTGAAAACCTTAAGACGATATCTACTACATAGTGTAATCCAATCAGAGCTTTTGAATAATTCATTTATCGATGATATTCCTATTACATTCCAAAGAGGTTACAAGACTCGATTTATAATGCCCGGAAATAATGGGTTGTTACATCATCCCCCCGTTAGAGGGAATTTCGTCCTGAAATTAAATACAAGATAAAAGTTTTAGGGGCTGAGGAAGAGATGCGGATACTTCTGTAGCATTTGGTCTTCCCGTTCCCATGTGAATTCGGGTCCTCTCTTAGCATTCCATCGAACTTTTACTATTGGAATGCGACTCTGCTTAGTCCGTTTAACTTCCCTATCCATGATCTCGACGGGTTCTTCCACAAAGTTAAGATTTTCGTTTAACTCGATTTTATCGAGTGGAATTACAAGTGTTTCATCGGACAAACACTTTTTCAGGTTCGATACGTGGAATACTGGATGCACTTTGTTAAGCTCGATTGGAAGTTGGAGTTTGTAGGCCACTGGACCAACTCTCGAAATGATTTCGAAGGGTCCAATGTACCTGGGATTTAGCTTTCCACGCTTCCCAAAGCGTATCACGCCCTTCCAGGGTGAGACCTTCAGTAGTACACGGTCGCCAATCTGGAATTCCAAGGGTTTACGTCTCCTGTCGGCATAGCTCTTTTGCCTATCCCTTGAGGACTTCAGTCATTCTCGTATTTGCACGATCTTTTCGGTAGTTTCTCTGATGATCTCCGGACCAGTGAGGGTGCTATTAGGGACTAGACCTTTTATCAATTGTGTGTCGCCCACTTCCGTCCAGCACAGGGGTGATATGCACTTACGGCCGTAAAGGGCTTCGAATGGAGTGGTCTTGATACTAGTATGGTAAATATTGTTATAAGAGAACTCGACCAAAGGCAAATGAATATCCCATGCCTTACCAAAGTCGATTACACATGCTCACAACATGTCTTCCAAGGTTTGGATCGTCCTCTCACTCTGTTTGTCAGTTTGAGGGTGGTATGCTGTACTCATGTCCAACCTTGTTCCCATGGATTTTTGCAATGATTGCCAAAATCTAAAAGTGAACCTGCTGTCTCTATCTGAGATGATGGACATCGGTACTCCATGAAGTCGTACGATCTCCCGGATGTAGGTTCTTGATAGTTTTTCCATCCTATCGGTTTCCTAGATCGGTAAGAAATGGGCTGACTTGGTTAATCTGTCGACGATTACCCAGATAGTAAATTGGCCACTCTGAGTTTTGGGCAGTTTGGTTATGAAATCCATGGAAATCTGCTCCCATTTCCACTCAGGTATTTCAGGTTGTTGGAGTAGACCTGACGGTTTCTGGTGTTCTATTTTTATTTTGGCGCAAGTTAAACACTTGCTCACATAAGTAGTGATCTCCGCTTTCATGTTTGGCCACCAGTAGAGTTGCTTGAGATCTAGATACATCTTGTCTGACCCTGGGTGTACGGAGTATGGGGTCCTGTGTGCCTCGCTCATAACTACCTCTCTGAATCCACCAAACTTGGGTGTCCAGATCCGGTTCATGAGGTAGCGTGCTCCGTCACTCTTGATTTCTAAGTTCTTTTCCATTCCCCTAAGGGCCTCACCTGCCACGTTTTCGGGTTTCAAGGCCTCTATTTGAGCTTCCTTGACTTGCGGTGACAGGTGCGAATGGATCGACATAGCTAATCACTTCACTCTTCGGCCAGAGTACTCCTTTCGACTAAGGGCATCGGCTACGACGTTTGCCTTTCCCGGATGATAGCGAATCTCACATTCGTAGTCGTTGAGCAATTCGACCCAACGTCGTTGTCTCATGTTTAATTCTTTCTGGTCGAAGATGTGTTGGAGGCTCTTGTGGTCTGTAAAGACAGTGCACTTGGTACCGTAAAGATAGTGCCTCCAGATTTTAAGAGCGAAGACCACTGCTCCAAGTTCTAAGTCATGAGTGGTGTAATTGACCTCATGCGTTTTCAGTTGTCGTGAGGCATATACAATAACCTTTCCCCTCTGCATTAGCACACAACCCAGCCCTTGCTTCGAAGCGTCGCAATACACCACAAAATCTTCGGTCCCTTCCGGAAGAGAAAGGATAGGTGCACTGCAAAGGGCTTGTTTCAAGGTTTGAAATGCAACATCTTGCTTTTCTCCCCAGTTGTAGGTCACACCTTTCTGGGTTAAAGCGGTAAGAGGCTTTGCGATGCTGGAGAAATTTTGGATGAACCTTCAATAGTAACCAGCAAGACCTAGAAATTGGCGAATTTCTGTTGGTGTAGTTGGTGCAGACCAGTTTTCGATAGCCTTGATTTTCGAGGGGTCCACGTGGATTCCTTCCTTGCTGACCACGTGACCGAGGAAGTCCACCTTTCTAATCCAAAACTCACATTTTGAGAATTTTGCATAAAGTCACTCAGTCCGTAACGTCTTTAAGACTTGTCTCTGGTGTTGACTATGTTCTTCTTTATTCTTTGAATAAATGAGTATGTCGTCTATGAATACTATCACAAATTTATCCAAGAATGGACGACATACCCGATTCATTAGATCCATGAATACGGCCGGGGCGTTGGTTAGTCCGAACGGCATCACTACGAACTCGTAATGTCCGTATCTCGTCCGGAAGGACGTCTTGGGAACATCACTCTCTAGGACTCGCAGCTGGTGATATCCCGACCTCAGATCGATTTTGGAAAAGTAGTTGGCTCCTTGGAGTTAATCGAATAAGTCGTCGATTCGGGGTAGGGGGTATCGGTTCTTGATGGTAAGTTTGTTGAGTTCTCGGTAGTCGATGCACATCCTGAATGATCCATCTTTCTTTTCCACAAACAACACGGGTGCTCCCCAAGGTGAGAAGCTCGGCCTGATGAATCTTTTTCCAAGTAGTTCATTCAGTTGGCTGGATAGCTCCTGCATCTCTGTCGGGGCTAATCGATAGGGTGCTTTGGCTACTGGGGTAGCTCCGGGAATCAGATCGATTCTAAATTCGACTTGTCTTACGGGTGGTATCCCTGGAAGGTCCTCGGGAAACACGTCGGGAAAATCGCATACGTCGGGCATATCCTTGATGTCCTGGACTTCGCGTTTCACGTCTACAACATGCGCTAAAAATGCATGACACTCCTTGCGTAGGTACTTCTCAGCTTGGATACTTGAGATGATACTAAGAGTGGTACTAGGTTTGTCGCCCAAGACAAGGAAGGTTTCGCAGGTTGGCAGATTAAGGCGAACGCCCTTATCGTAACATAGAATGTCCGCACGATGTGAACTCAGCCAATCAATGCCAATGATGACATCGAAACTCTTAATCGAGACTGGCATGAGGTTGATTTGAAAGAGATTATCGTTTAGAGTTAGGGTGCAGTTTAAATATATCTCCTTAGTGCCTTCGGTTTTCCCGTTGGCCATTTCTACTATGAACGGTTCACTTAATGATTGTGGTGTTGGTTTTAGCATGCTTTTAAAGTCGTGACTCACAAAACTCCTTTCCGCTCCACTATCAAACAAAATGCATGCATACGAGTTATCGAGAAGAAACGTACCCGTAACAACAGTAGGGTCCGCAATGGCTTCACCTTGTCCCATTGCAAAAGCTCGGCCCCTTCCGCCGGTATTCCTGTTGTTTGCCTTCGGGCAGTCCCTGCGGTAGTGCCCTGTGTCTCCGCACTCAAAGCAGGCGCGGCTTATTCCGGTATTAGCAGTGGGGGCGGATTGTTGGGTTTTCTCCTTGCAATATCGGGATGTATGACCCTTCTTATTGCACCTGGTGCATTGAAGGTCACGGCAGAGACCGTGGTGGTGGAAGTTGCACTGGTTACATTTCGGTAGTTTTCCATTGTATGAGCTTGTGGGGGCAGAATTGGTAGGTACAGTAATAGCATGGGTCGCTATCACTTGTTGTTTCTTGGGGTTCTCCTGGAGGGTTTGTCCCCTCCTCTTGTTCCAAGGCATACTCTGACCCTGAGCCTCCCTAGGTGGATTTGCGGCTGCTGTGATGGTACTCTGTTTCGCTCCGTGGTCGATGAGTCGTTGCGCCAGGCATTTAGCGCTGTTGTAGGTGATAGGGTTGGAAGCTAGGACATGCCCTTGAATCTAGGGTGACAACCCCCAAATGTACCTTTCAACCTTCTTTGATTCTGGGTTGACCATGGTAGGGCACAAAGCAGCGAGATCGTTGAACCTAGCTGTGTAGGCGACTAGATCAGACCCAGTCATTTTCAAATTCCAGAGCTCCTGCTCAAGCTTTTGCACTTCACCCCTCGGGCAGTATTCTTCCAGTAGTAGTACCTTCAGTTCTTCCCAACTCATGGCGTTAGCGACAGTGAGCGTCACTGATTTCACATGGCTTTTCCACCAAGTGAGGGCTCGATCTATGAAGGTGCAAGCAGCGAACTTAACCTTGCTTGTTTCTTGGCACGAGCAGATCTCGAAGACCGTTTCGGTCTTTTCAAACCATTGCATTAGTGCAATGACTCCTCCACTGCCATTAAAGGTCTTTGGTTTTGAGTTGGAGAACTCCTTGTAAGTACACTCCCTTACATGGCCCTGGCCGGTGCCACGATTGGGATGATTCGTGCTGCTTCTTGTACCTCCATTTGCATTGGAGTTTATTTGAAAGAGGGCTGCTGCTACTGCTGCTATGATAGCAGCCTGGACCATTGCCGGATCATAAGTTAGTGGTGGAGGTGGTGGTGGGGTTGCGTTGGTACGTGCTGATCTACGAGGAGGCATTGCGCTGCCAAAAGAAAAATGAGATATTATAAGTTTCGGTTGTTGCGAGTTGAATGATATTGAGTTAACTACCTTAAATAGATTAAGAATTTGGTTTGACCAACACTGGGTTTTGAGCTTGATTCATTAATAACGTTTGAATGGATGCACTTATGAATTGAACGGACTACACATAATTAAAACAAGAAAGAGATATGCCCTATATATATTAAACATATAGTTGTGTTACATCCGAGTTTAGACAAAACTTTTTGACCTTTCTAAAGGTCTCCGATTACAGAAAGTTTTAAAGAAAAGAATATTCTTATCCGAAGTCCTAATTTATAACAAAATTTGAAATCCTGGCAGGCACTATTTGCGACGTAGGTTGCGCTTGGAGCTTGACTCCGCATCTGATTGCTTCGATTCCATTAGGCGCCGATCAAAAGCGGCTTGTTGCTCCCTTAATTCGGCTAGGGCTGCAATCATCTGTGCCTGAAATGCCTCAGACTGGAGATGAGCATTATCTTGTATCTTGTCCAGCCTACGGATGTTAGAAGTGTGAACCTGCACTTCCACGTTGACATCCCGGAGTCGGCTTGCTTGAACTCCGGACTGATAGGACTGATTGGCTAACTTACCCACCATTACCGGGAGTGCTCGATCAGTCGAACTTCCACCGCGGACGTCATAGAAGTCCCGACTCATGTTGTAGGGAGGGCGTATGCCTTGTTGTTGGCTCCAATGATGGAGGTGACTTCCCCAGCCGGGAGTGGGTCCTTGGAAGTTCCTCATATGGACAGGAGGTTGAATGGGTGGTGGATCGATCACTTCCGGCTCTGAGTCAGTACCGGAGTCATCACCCAATTCTATGGGTTCCTCATCCTCTTCGGGATCATCTTCGATCCATCCTCCGTTGCCTTGGTTGGGAAAGTAGGGGTCATTGGGGTGGTGAAATCCAGCCATTTGACTGTACAAGAAATAGGGTTACAAGAAATTGGGGTGGTGTATTCTCACGTGTGTATTGACTTCCCGATTTTTCCATGTGTGTATTGAAGTATGGTCGCGTCAGTAGTTTCGGATTTGTTATTGATTCGAGACCGAATCAATTCGTTTGATAACGATTTTTGGTGTTGTAGGTGTATTGTATTTCGCCGATAGTCGAGGTACTAGTATTTCATCGTGTCGGGTTCATTGTTTAAGACATTAGTCTTTTACACTTTTCAAACCCTTCTTTTTGGATGAATTTACACTTTTGGACCCTTATATAAAATAATTTATATTTTAGTCCTTAAGCCATTTTTCTTGACACTTTAGTATCAAAACTTGTACAAAAAGTATTTTTCAGCTCAAAGATTTTTGAAAAACAGTTTTAGTCCCTCAAAATGAAACTTTTTCGGCTGGAACCCTCATTTTCGCAAATTTTACACTTTTGGCCCAAAATAGAAAATCTTTGCATCTTTGGTCCCTTTTAAATATGAAAAGCATTTTTAACCTTTGAAATGGACTTGGGACACTAGTAGTCCCCTGTTTTACAGAAAAATGCATTTTTAGCCCCTCAAATTTACAATTTTCGCATATTGGGCCTCATTGGGCCGAAAAGTTCAATTTTAGCCCATTAAGTTTAAAAATTTACATTTTAATGATTCTAAAGTGTAAATTTCTGGAAAATTCCTTTATGAAACTGTTTTGACACATATTAACCTCCAGAAGTTGTATTTTGACATTTTGAGCCCTTAAATTTCATATTTTTAGCATTTTAAGTCCAAAAATGTGATTTTTAGCCCAAGATGTTCATCTAAACCAACTTGGTTATTTTTCTAATAATGACTTATGTATAATGATATGTTCTAGCACTTGTTTCATGCATCATAATGCAAATCTGGATTTTTAGGTCCTTTTGACTAGTTTCAACACCATAAACACACAAAAGTATGTAAATAAACATAGAAATCATACAAGGCATACACATAATGATAGATCTACACATTTGCTTGTATTCTCCCCCCACAAAACTTATAAAAACTGAAAATAAGGGGGTATGAAGCTCACCTTGGGTGTGGTTTCGGTTTTGGAGAGAAGATGGAAGAAAAATGAAGTGATTTTCGGCCCTAGCACCTTTCCTTGGTAGATCTCGAGTTTGGTGACTTCTAAGGTGCATGATCACAAGTTGGAATAGATTTAGAAGAGATTTTTGATGGAATGAAGTAGCTAGATCATGGATTAGTCATCAACTTACCTTAGATGATGATTTTGTGGGAAAAGCCTCCTTGAGAAGCTCTTGATTCTCGAAATTTTTGAAGAAGGGGGGAGGAGATGTTCTTCAAGATTTAGAGAGAGTGGAATAGATTTTTGTGAGTGTGTGTGTGTTGTGTTTGGCCGAGAGCAAGAAGAAAGAGGAGAGAAAGGGTTGAGTTAACATTCCTTGATGCATGTTGGTCCATGCATGGAGATATGTGGGATATAAGTGAGGTGGCATGTATTAAGTCAACTCCTTTCTCATGGGCTTGCCTTGGGCCGAGATTTGGGAAGGAAGAAAGGATTTTTGGGCTTTATTGCCCCTAAGCCCACATAGGAGTTAAGTTGGATGATTTTTGGCCCAAAAAAAATATAATATGATTTTTACACTTGGTTGGGCTAGTTTAGGTTAATCATGGTTCATAATTTTTAATTCATTTCATTCTAGGATCAATATGGCCCAAAATGTTGAAACAAATGGATGTGGGTCCAATTAGAGCCTATTTAAAGGTTCTAATCCCATGATAGTCAAATTGGAGGCTTATTGGTCCAATAAGTCCAATAAGGAAGTCCTAGTCCAAAATGGACCTAACAAGAACTTCTAGGGTTTCCAATTGCTTGTTGACTATTTGTAGTACTTGTATGGGGTATTTGTTTGAAAATTTGATGTCATAGAGTAAGCATCATACATGCTCTTTAAGTTTTTGATTCTACATTTTACTTGGGTGTAGAGATTACATGACACAAAATTTCTAGTTGTGACATCATGCCCCCGTTAGAGGGAATTTCGTCCCGAAATTCTGTTTGAAAGCTAGATTTGAGAATGCTAGAATAGGTGAGGGTACTTCTGCTTCGTTTAGTCTTCGCGCTCCCATGTGAATTCTGGCTCACGCTTCGCGTTCCACCGTACCTTCACGATCGGGATGCGACTTTGCTTAGTACGCTTCACCTCCCTGTCCATGATTTCAACCGGTTCTTCCACGAACAGGAGATTCTCGTTGATTTCGATTTTGTCAAGGGGAATGACGAGTGTTTCATCCGATAAACACATCTTTAGATTAGAGACATGGAACACGGGGTGAACACTATTTAGCTCTGCGGGTAGCTGCAGCTTATACGCCACTGGACCTATTCGGGCGACAATCTCGAAATGTCCAATGTATTGTGGGTTCAGTTTTCCCCATTTTCTAAAGAGAATCATTCCTTTCCAAGGATATTCTTTTAATAACACGCGATCCCCGACTTGACATCCTATTGGCTTACGCCGCTTGTCGGAGTAGCTCTTCTGTCGGTCTCGCGATGCTTGAAGTCAGGCTTTGATTTGGATTATCTTCTCTGTTGTTTCGCAAATGGTTTCTGGTCTCATGAGAGCACTGGCGAGTGATATGCATTTATGACTATAAAGGGTTTCGAAACGAGCAATCTTGATGCTCGTGCGATAACTGTCATTGCGTGAGAATTCAACCAAGGGCAAGCGGGTATCCCCCGACTTGTTGAACTCAAACACCTAGACTTGTTGCAAGAATTAGAGTGGTTGAATGGTTCGTCTTGACTATTGGTTTGAGAGTAGCAAACAATGCTCATATTTAGCTATGTTCCCATAGCCTTCTGGAATAACTGTCTAAGTCTTGAAGTAATCCTGTTATCTCAATCCAAGATAACAGGTACTGATATTTCATGGAGTCTCACGATCTCTTTGATATAGATCCATGTAGATCTTTCTATCTTGTTTGATTTTAGTATTAGCAGGAAATAGGCAGTTTGGGTTAACCTATCGATGATCACCCAGATAACGCCCAATTCAACTTGCGTACCTATAAGCTTCGTCTTTCAACTCCGAGAGTTCTATCCATCCATGCAGTGCTTTCTTCGCGATATTCTCCGGCTTTGATGCTTTCAAGGCTGGTAGTAGGTGTTGACAGTGTTTCGTTCTCGCTTCGTGGGCAGACGAGTATGTTATTGATGAAAATAATAAAAAGGCTGACCAGGTGTGGTTGAGAAAACTTGGTTTGTAAGGTCCATGAATAGTGTGGGAGCATTCGTTAGACCGAAGGGTATCACAATGAATTTGAAATGGTCGTGACGTGTTCGGAAGGTAGTTTTTGGAATGTCGTCTTCTCGGAATTGAGGTTGATGATAACCGGTTCTTAGATCTATTTTTGAGAAGTAACTAGCACCTTGGAGCTGGCCAAATAGATCGTCAGTCCGAGGAAGTGGGTATCGATTTTCTATAGGGAGCTTATTCAATTTCCTAAAATCGATGTACCTTCCGAAGGATCCGTCTTCTTGAAGAACAAGACCGGAGCTCTCCAAGGTGAGAAGCTTGGTCTGATGAATCCTTCGCTCGGAAATTTTCTTGATTGTCTGGATAACTTCTGAATTTTAGCGGAAGCTAACCTATAAGGTGAATTGGCGATTGATGTGGTTCCCTGTATGAGGTTGATTCGAAATTCGACCTGTCTCTCTGGGATATTCCCGAAAGTTCCTTGGGGAACACATTTGGAAAAATCACATGTTACTGGAATACCTTGTATGCCTACCTCTTCTTTTGTCTTGTCCACAACATGCATGAGGAAAACGTAGTTCTTCTGGTGCAGGCACTTCTGTGCCTTGATGCACGAGATAGGAAAAGGATTGGCGCCAGGTTTATCACCATGGATTATTAGAGTTTTCATGATTAGGAAGGTGAAGGCAAACGGCCTTCTCGCGACACATAGTATCAGCACGGTGGGGGCTTAACCCAACCGTGACGATTATCACATTAAAACTCCTAATATTTACTGGCATGAAATCTATTTGTAATGAATGGTTGTTTAGTGTTAAGGTGTACTCCACATAAGTATCCTAGGTTAAATCGGTTTTCCCCATTGGCCATGTCCATTGAAAAGGCTTAGCTTAGCTTTGGGGATGTGGTTTTAGTAAGTGTTTGAATATGTTACTAATCGAAACTTCGCTCGGATTTACCATTAAATAAGAGGTAAGCGAAAGAGTTGTCAAGTTGGAACGTACCAATAACAACCGTTGGGTCTTGGATTGATTCGCCTTGACCCAAGGTCAGGACCATTTCTGATCCTTCTGCTCCTTGATTGTTATCCCTGGGGCAATTGCGCCTGAGGTGACCAGTTCCTCCACACCTATAGCAGGTGTGACTGGTCTCATCATTGGTGTTGTTGTTAGGGTTGTTGCGATTGTTGTCGTTTTCATTTGGCTGGTGATTCTGGCATGGATAAGTTCTACAGAATTTGGCGATGTGATTCTTTCGGTTGCATTTGTTACAATGCATCTCCCTGCAGGCTCCATTATGATGGAATTTGCACTGGTTGCATTTTGGAAGGTTTCCATCATATGGTCTCCTGGTTGCTGGTGTAATAGGGGTCATGGTCGCATGAACAGCAATAGCATGTTGCTCCCTTGAGAACCCTTGAGTGTGTCTCCCCTTTCTCTTACTTCCAGACCTCAGCTTCCTGCTCTTGAGCTTGGGGTTTGGAGTTCCTTGACAGGTTGTCACTTGTTGGTTTCCATGTTTGTTCCTTTGGCTGGAGTCGTCAATGCGATTCCCGTCTCCATTAGGGTTGTTTGCATTGATTTGTGTCATAGCAGCAGTTACTGCTGCCATTACAACATCTTGAAATGTAGCAGAGTCCATCTGCAGGAGTGGTGTCTCGCGGGTGCGCTTGTTATTCTTGCGGGATGGCATTTTCCTGATGCACGTTGATAATCCAGGTTGTAAGTAATGATCGTCATTTCTGGTTGTACTCTATAAATTTTTCATCTTGTTGTATACTTCTTACTGCCTCCATCTACATCCCTATGATGTATTTGCGGTAGTAGGTAATCACAGATTTGGCACGATTGTTACGTCTATCCTTAGAATATATGGGTTGTTTTGGTTTCGAGATCCTTAAGTATCTAGTGGTCTCGAGGGTTCGCTTGTGCATATAATTGAGTCTTTGTAGCAATATGAAATAAATATAACACATAATTGTTTCAGGGTAAGTACCATCTTAGTACACGAAAGAGAGTCATGTCGGATAGTAAAGGCTGATCCTAATCGTGGCGGGAAGTGTCTGGTGGTGGTGCTGGTGAAGTGGATGCACCTCGGAGACGAGCTACTTGTTGCTCGGTATCTCGTAGGCATACCCCCCCAAACTAACTGTCTCGCTCGAGTGTCTCCATTCACTTCTTGTGTTTGCCTCTCATCCCTCTCAATAGCAAACCACATTTGTTCCGTTCGATTTGGGGTGTCCTAAGCTTGATTATCAATACCTCGGGTTCGTCGGACCATGATTGGGAGGGCCTGGTCAGCTGGTCCTCTATGGCTAATGGTCGGAGAGACCTCGTTTCCTACCCTAGTGTGATCGTATCCCCTGCTGGTGACTCTATCTCCAAATTTCGTAAGTCCAAGGGGGCATGGGGCCACTGGGGCCCACACGATAAGTCGGTACTCTGGCTTTTCATGGATGATTGATGACATCAGATTCTGCATCCGAGTCATCATCATCATTGCCTTTGGCTCTTCCTCTTCGAGGTCCACTATTGAATCAGCGGGTTCACCTGCGAGTTCTACTTCGTGTTCCTCCTATGGTTCTTCCTCTGGGTCGAGCCACCCTACTATTCCTTGACTAGGGAGATAGGGTTTCATGGCTAATGATACTTGTCTACAGCGTATTGCACGAAGGACTATGAATACTAGAATCAAATAGCATACCAATTACTCCTATAATTCTACAACTATTGCATAGATTTAGTTGAGGTTCCCTTCTTGGAGATTAAGGGGTATGTTTTTAGATTCCCTAGCTATCACGATTTCTTCAAGACATGTGATGGTTGTACCTTGGAGGGAATGTAGTTGATCAGGCTACATCCGCTCCTTGATACAACTAAGAACAGTCCTGGATTAACCGAGATACTAGCATTATCTTGTTTAGTTCGGTATTATGTTCTTTTTCCTAATACAAGCAAGGGTGTTTTATTGTTGTTTTTTACTTGTTTTGTTCAGAGTTGTGTTAGTCCCTCTTTTGGTTTATAGTTGCATATCAATGTGTGGCTAGATATGCTAGTTCACTATAAACAAAGCTCGAATGCTTCTTCGTGATTATCGCTCCAAGAATAAGTGGCTCCTTTGTGAGTCAAAGATGTTAATGGACTAGCGATCGAAGAAAAACCTTGGATAAACCTTCGGTAATATCCAGCTAATCCCAAAAAGCTTCAGATCTCCGTGGAACTTTTTGGTTGTTCCCACTTCATCACAGCTTCAATCTTTGCTAGATCAACCATTATCCCTTCTTGGTTGACCACGTGACCCAAGAATTGGACTTCTCGAATCCAAAAATCACATTTGGAGAACTTAGCATATAGCTTCTCCTTCTTCAAGACTTCCAACACTTCTCACAAGTGTCTGCCATGCTCCTCTTGGCTTTCTGAGTAAATCAGAATGTCATCTATGAACACTATCACAGATTTATCAAGGAACGGTTTACAAACCCTGTTCATTAAATCCATGAATGCTGCTGGAGCATTGGTTAGTCCAAACGACATAACCAAAAACTCGTAGTGTCCATATCGGGTTCTGAATGCAGTCTTTTCGATATCCTACTCCCTCACCTTCAGCTGATGATATCCTGACCTTAGGTCGATCTTTGAAAAATAACTTCAACCTTGTAGTTGATCGAACAGGTCATCAATCCTCGGCAATGGATATCTATTCTTTATTGTTGCCTTGTTCAGCTCTCTATAATCGATGCACATTCTCATACTTCCATCTTTCTTCTTTACAAATAACATTGGAGCTCCCCAGGGTGATGAACTAGGTCTAATGAAACCGTTGTCCAACAACTCCTGAAGTTGCTGTTAGGTTTTGAGCATTCTAACACTCCTAAGTGTACATGCAACCCTAAATACCTTGGATCTATGTTTTCTCTATTATACATGCAAATATGAACTTTCCAAGTTATTACCCTATCTAGCATACAATACTTGATACTTGGGTAATCAAATGGATACAATACAGACCTTTGTTTGATGTAGCTTGTCTTCATGAAGCTTGAGTGCCTAGTGCCCCAAGTGTGACACCTCAAATGGTTCACACAACACCAAATGCACATGGAATGACTTGAGAGAAATGAAACACTCCTTGAAATCGTCTAGCCCTCATATTCACACACTAGTCCATGATTTCTTGAGCCATGGGATTCTTTTATATGGTGGCTATTAGGGTTACACCATGTAACTCATAACTTTACCCATTCCTTATGTTCCATTGATTTTAACCTCCATGGAGTATCCATGGGTCACCCCATGGACTTAGTCCAACAAAAGGAATCTTGGATCACAAGCCCACATATATAAGAATGAATGATTTACACAATCAACCTATATATTTAATTAGTCTCCTTTTGATCACTTAATTAATTCCAAATTAATTTGTGATCAATACTAATTAAATAATCTTATTAATATATTAGAACTTATAATATATTAACCAACCTTAAGTGTTATTTCTCTCATTATAGTCTATCCAAATGCGTGATGTCATGCAACCCAAACGGACCATGTCGAGTCGGGTCAAGTCTTACCAATTATAGTTATGGACTTAGACATTAATCCAACAGTTGCATCATCAGCTCCTTCATCTCTGCCGGTGCTAGTCAGTAAGGTGGTTTTGCTATTGGCGTCGTCCCTGATAACAAATCTATTCTGAACTCCACTTGTCTATCAGGCAGTAATCCGGGAATATCTTCAGGAAATACTTCCAGATAATCACACACCATAGGAATGCTCTGCATCTCATTTTTCTTCTTCGTAGCATCGATCAGGAATGTCAAATATGATGTACATCCTTTGGCCAAACACTTTCTGGATTTCATTAGAGAAATGATTCCAGAATTTACTCTGCGTTTGTCCCCATACACCATAAATGACTCTTTCTCTGGCGGGTTTACTTTTACTATCTTCTTCTTGCATAATATCTCGGCATCATTGGCGCTAAGCTAATCCATTCCCAGCACGATGTCGAAACCATTTAGTTCAATAGGCAATAATTCATCGTGGAACTTATTCCCATTCAAATCAATCAAGATGTTTTTCATACAATGGCTAACAGGTATAAACTTGCCACTAGCAACTTCGACTAATAAAACATTATCTAGTCTATCGACAGGAAAAGCTAGTTTTCTACCAAATTCATGCGAAATAAAGGAGTAGTTGGCTCCCGAATTAAATAAAATTTGGGAAGGCAGTTTGTTTACAATAAAGGTACCTGAAGCGACATCAGCTTCATCTTTCGCAGCCTCAAGTGTCATCTGAAAGGCTCTCGCCTTCGGCTTTGGCGGAATATTGGGTTTTGCTGCCTCCTTCTTTTTAGGACAGTCTTTCAAAATGTGCCCCTCTTCATTACACTCAAAGCACACTCTTTTGTTGGATGGACACTCATTGGCATAATTCCCCATCTTTCCACACTTGTAGCAGGTCACATCCTCACTACATTTCCCAGAGTCCTTTTTTTGCACTTTTCACACTATTTCGATTCGCCACCTTTTCCTCCTCCAAACTTTTTCGAATCAGACTTCGAAAATTTGCTTTTCTTGTTGGAACCTGAAGTTCCTTCAAACTTTCTCTTATCACCAACTTCAACCTTGCTGGCGGTTCTTCCCTTGATCATGTCCTCAACAGACTTGGCAGCCCAAATAGCTGCCTCCAGAGTAGGTGCCTGATGTATTGGCACAACGTACTCCCATGGGAGTCCTTTTACGTACCGTTCAGCTTTTTTCAGCTCATCTGTGACGATGCACAAAGCAAACTCCATTTTGTCTGTAAAGGCATTGGTGTAATCGTCGACTAACATGCTGCCTTTTGTCAACGCCAAAAACTTGCTCTCCAACTCTAGTAGATTTTGGGCTGAGCAGATCTTGCTCTTGAATTGCACCAAGAACTCTGCCCTAGGTAGTTGCAGTGGTTCATTAGGGCTTATGGTCTTCCCTAGAGTTTTCCACCAACGAACAGCTCCACCCCTGAACTAACGTACTGCAAAAGTGGTCTGCAACCACACGTCATGAAGGCTAGCTCCATTTATGAGATCCAATCCATAACTCCGATCGGATCCTCCTTTCTAGAGAATGTCGATGGTTTGCAAGTCAAAAAGTCTTTGTACTTGCATCCAAGTCCATCAATTCCTCCCTCCGGGTGGTTTTGTCTAACTAACGGTGGGTTGGCTTGACCAACAGTCCCACTGAAGCTACCTCCTTCCAAATGCCCTTCATTCAACTCGGGTTGTTCAATCGGCATTGAAAGTTCTTCAAGATTCTACCGAAGCAGACGTCTAGTTTCATCTATTTGACGATCCAACATCGTCTGAATCATCAATTGTACACCAGCCATTGTTATTGGCTCAGGTGCTGCTGCTACAACAGGTACTCGCTCAACCACAGGTGGTTGATTCCTGTCTTCGTTCACAATTCCAACTCCACTTCTGGTTCTTACCATTTTTGATCTACACACCGAAAAAGTTGAATTTAGATCCTCAATAACGATATATAATTAAATCATCCTTATCACTCCGAAACATTTACATGCTAGTTCTAATATTGTAGTCATACGTTTAGAATCCTAAACACATAAGCTTTCCAGATCCGGTTGGCAACAAACCATAGATCCGAACAAATAATATCATATATGGCAAACATATAACATTTAGCACATAAAAGCATTTTAGGCAACTTTCCTAAAATAAACTAGTGCTCGCGTCTAAAATATGACAGACATTTATCTAAAAATTTTCACTTAGCATTCCAAGTTTAAGTCTAGAAATCCTACAAATTCCTAGTTCGCTTAAACTAATGCTCTGATATCAACTATGACATCCCCAAAATGTCACACCCCGCTAAAGCGGAAACGCAAGATATGACAGCGATAACGGTTTCATTGCAAAAGATAAAGATACATCACCATAACAACATTTAAAAGTTTACAACCCATAGCTTAAACAAAACAAAGTACAAGTTTTCCCAAAATAACATTGTTCAAAATATAACTTCATAAAATAACTTCCACACGATGCAGCATGCTCTATGATGATGAATCTTTATATCCACTTACTAATTATTTCCTGAAAAAGCATGTAAAACGAGCATCAACTATAAAAATAGTTGGTGAGTTCGCAAGTTTATAAAATCAAGATTTGGAATAAGGCTTTTCATAAATACAAGTACATTGCTTTAATGAGAAACAAGTTGATTGCTATTATTGATAACAAGTTTATTGCTATAACGAGAAACAAGTTTGTATGTGTATGAGCAAACAATGAGTCTCAACCAAACATATGACTAAAGCCCTATCAAGATCTATTCTTATCGTTCCATAGATGAATATGGTATCATGCACTCCAACAATAGGGCGAGTGAGGAGTTGTCAATTCCTAATAGCGCTATCCATAATGACCATTGGCTCAAAGAGTTAATGGTTAGAGATAAGGAAAGGGCCTTAGTACGATAAGTTCTCATGTTTCGTGTTGCATAGACATACATAGAGAGACATAGCAATACAATAGCAATCATGATTGATACAAATCAATTTAAATACAACATGCAAATAATAGTTTTTCTGGACATGCTTTTCCACCCCAAAACATAAAAACTGAAAATAGGGGAGTGCGTGAATACTCACAATGTTTCGAGTAGGTATAGGTGGTGCCTCGGAATACACCAACATCTTAATATCGGGATCCTATGACATCAAACACACACTAGTGAGTTTCCATGTCGAAATCTAATGCTAATATACTAAACTCTACATATAGAGAAACGTCAAATTTATGTTCTAATATCGGTTTTGTATTAATTGGTTACAATTTTTCTGAAATGATGAAATTCTATAAGTCATGTGATTAATACTATTTGGGATATTAATTTTCCAGATTTAGTAATATAAATTTGAGGGTATTTCAACACATTTAAAGGTGTTTTAAATTCCTAAAAATGTAAAATATTATCAAACAGTTTCCAAAAATTGCCAAACCTTGTATTTTCATTCTAAATACAGTAGAGGTCTTCCAGAAAATTTCCTTTGAATTTTTGATATGGTTAACTATTTTTCCAAATTTCTAAGCCTTCATAACAACATAAATTCATGAAAAATAGCATCCAAAAGATAAAAAATTCTCAAACTTTTTATGTTACTTTTATTACACATTAAAAATCTAGGAAAAATATAAAAATGGATTTCGAAGCTGTTTAACCCAATTTTATAATTTTTGAGCATTTACTCAAATAAAAAATGAAATAAAAAGAAACCTGTTTCCAAAATTACCCAAAATTTTTATTTTACTTTTTTTGTACATATGGAAGCTGAGAAAAATATAAAAGATATTTTAAGATATTTTTCAGTTGGTCGTTCAATTTTTCTTTGTTTTTATCCCCTTAAATAATCATTAATTGAAGAATAAATAATAAACAGTTAAAGTAAATACCAAAAATTTTTGTAACATCATTCACAGTGTAAGTGATCTGGGAAAAATACCAAAGGTGGTTTTCATATTGTATAATCCGGTTTTGGGTATTTAAGTGTATTTAACCTTAGAAAATAGGAGAAAAATAGTATACAAAAGAGAAAAATCATTACAATTTTTATGTCGCCTTCTAATGTACAACATGATGTTCTGGTAAATTTTCATGAATTTTGGATAATCAGAACTAGTTTTCCTATTTTTAGGCCATTATAATTACCAAAAATTGAGAAAAATAGAAAGGCATGATGAAAACTTCTGAAATTATTTTTCTGAGTCTCCCACCTCAGTTAAGAGCTTCGAAAATTTTTAGATACAATTTTTACACTTTCTAAAGTGGTTTTTTGATTTATTGGACCCAAAAAAAATCAAAAGTCACGCTAAAAAGAAACTTAAATCAATGAAACTTAATGAGAGGTCATTATTAACTATAGGGGTCATCCACGAATTTATTCGGGATTTATAGACCTCTGAAAGTATTTTATGTGAATTATTCTCTTGTTTTATTGTAACAATTTTAATAAATCAAGGAAATGATAAAAACTCTTGGGATTTTCCAGAGATTCATATTATCTTAATGGGAATCTAGGAAGTTTTTATTTCTAACAGAAAACAACTTTTAGATATTTTTATAAATAAAATCATTTACATGCACTATTAACAATGTACTTTGATCATCAAGCTCTTTAGCTTGGTGTTCATCACATGCATCATGATTTGAAGACCATGCATGGACATATGTTTGTCATAGTGATGTTTTTAAAGAAAATACTTGAATGCATAAGGTGTATGAACCTTTAAAACTTGTAAAAATCCAAACTTTAGTGTTTGACATAGGTTTTGGTCCTTGGATTTCACCATTAAACAACATGCATGTTCTTCTTGGGTGAAACCCTACCACCATCATCATCAAACTCGAAATTCATGAACATGTTCATGAATGTTCATAAAGAATGGTGTGGAAGGAAGAGAAGTACAAGAAACCTCTTTAAAACAAGAAAGAAAAGTAAGGGAATATGAAGGATTTTCGTCAATACCTTGAAGAACAACTTTAGAAGATGAAGATTTGAGTGTCGAGAGGTGTTCTTGGATGCTGATTTTCATGGGTTTGGAGAGAGGAAGAGAGAGTTTGAGAGTTGTAAGGGTGGAGTGTGAGAGAGAGAGTGAATGGGAAGTTGAAGTGTAAGAGAAGGATAAAATGATTAAGATTTTTGGGGAAAAGAGAGCATGGGGGAGAGGGTGGCGGATTTTATGAGTGTAAGAGAGGCCCTCTCTCTCCTAATTCAAATTAAATAAATTTCCCTTCAATTTTTATAAAACTCAAATTTTTATAAAAATGCTTCTTTAAGCAATTCTTGATTTACTTAAAAATCTTGTTTTTAACTAATAAATTATGATTAATGTATGATAATTTAAATTTCTATCTCATTGATTATAATCCATAATTTGATTAATAAAAATTTTATATTAGGAAGTTTATAGCAAATTTATAAAGTTTTTAAGCTTTAAAGTTTATAAATTTGGATTTTTGGCTCTTTAGAGTTTTTGGAACATTGTTTGATATTCACCATCATATTGGAATGAAATTAGAATATTTTAATTTATTTTTAGGGTTTTGTACCCTATTTCAATTGCAACAAATGTTTGGAGTTTTATTCTAATTACGGTACTGGCATTTCCGATTGTAGCTAAACAATTTACTAGAATCGTAAGAGTCAAGTATATTAGTCCTAGATTTTAGTTGGATCCTAGTTTATGCAAGATTTTGACCTAATTTATACTACTAGGCCATGGCTTGTTGTGCATGAATGGTTTTTATAAAGATGCATGAGTCCGAGAATGACCTGAATTGACAGATGTCACACAAAATCACGCCCAGCAAAGACCGGTTTCATTTATGCTTTTAAAATAATTTCAGAGTAAATCCATTGATTTAAAAGAGTTGCGGAATTTGTCCATAAAACATTACATGATAAAATAAGATTTATCAAAGCATTTCTTAAAGAAATGTATTTTCATTATATATCAAAACTCGGGATGTCATGTTCCGATACAGACACAAAAGCATAAACAATAAAACATAGACCTTACACAATTATATAAAACTACTGGTCTACAAACAAAAACATCTTCACAAGTACTCCAACTTATGCTCTCATGCCACTACCAGTAATACAAAGAAAATGAGTCGGTCAGGCTTGGGAGCCTGGTGAGCATATAGGGTTTTCAACCCACAATAAATAATTATATTTAATTTCACCAACCAACAATAACCCGATTACCTATTCTCGTTATCCTCACTTTACGTGCCTATGACAATAACTATTACAAGGGACCTAATATAGGATTTTCATCGGGACGGACACTACTGTAGAGGGGTTTCCTCAACAATGAATGTCCTAAGGCAACCATGAGGGGGATAGAATACAAAAAATGAATACCCAAGTTCACTACCCCTACAGGTAATGAGCCTGCAAGCGTTCCACTAAACTGTCTAGAAAAGTCTGTGTTCGTCATCCATATTCTGCTGGACTACTAAATCATAATCACATCGAGGCCTCTCGTCATTTTTAATTCATCACACATCACTATCTGCCCATGTTCTACCCAACATATTTGTAGATAAAATATACTTGTTTATATACAGCTTAAAACCTATATAACATAACCATTTAGTACTCATACCACATAACAAATAGTATATAATCACATATCACATGTTTCATAGAGTATAATTCATATATGTGTATTATCATAAAGTAACTACACACTTACTCATATCATATATCTAATACATTCATCAATACTTATATTAAAATCATATATGTGAAAGGGACTATGCACTAACTTGATCAAAAGATGATCGGACATCACTACGGCTCTAAGAGTAGTATTCTTCAGTGAAACTGTGATCTCTTCACACACCGGGCTTCTCGTGGGCAGAGCTTCGGCTCGGAAACCCTTTTCTACTCGGGATCTTTGGAGCTTCGAGTATCGGGTTGATACTGGGGCTTCGAGGGTATAAATTGCACGTAAACTAATGTAATACGGGAGAGAGAGAGAGAGAGAAGAGATTGAGCAACTAAATTCGGCTGCCTCGCTTTCTATTTATAAGAAGTTGAAAATCCATGCTCACGTCGTGAGCCCAAAGATGTCATTGCGTTCGTCATGGCCACTTGCCCTGGAAGACGTCCATCACCTGCTCACGTCGTGCGCCACTGTGCTCACCTCGTGAGCTCTGACATAGGTGGAAGTTCGTGCCCCGAACTTCATAAATTCATATCTTTCACATACGAGCTCCGTTTTTGATGTTCTTTATATCCACGCATCAGTGAGATTATGTTCTACAACTCCGGTTTAAACTCCGTCGGCTAATTTTGACTTTAACTTTTATTATATTATTTTAGTAGGCCGGGACAGGAAAACTCTGTTAGAAAAACATATCTTCTTCATCGGATATCCGTTTTCGTCTGTATTTTCGCCGTTGGGCTACTATTAACGAGATCTTCAAATCTCGTTTAGATTGTTTCGGCTAGAAACCACTCGATCTCGTATTCGAACTTTGGGTTGCATACTGCTAAGTCGAAACTTGGAAAAATCATAACTTCCTCTTACGAAGTCAAATTTAGACATTCTTTTTATGAACGCTCTTGGTTTAACGTATTCTATGGCTTTTGTTTAGATCATTAAGGCTAGATATCGCTCTATCTTAAATTCATATTTTATGTCATTCAGCGTCGTGTCGGTTCTGTCACGAGACATCGATAGGTCATAACTTCTTCGTTATCACTCGGATTTCAGCATTCTTTATATATTCGGAAACCTCGTCGCGACCACTACTACATCCTTCATAGATATCGGTTTTATCTAACATTTCATTTTGACGCTTATTTTTATCCTTAATTCATTTAAGTCACACAATTAAGAACAAAACACATAATACTCAAATAATACATCTTTATTATTTCAAAACGGGTTACGAAGGTTAACCTAGACTATTACATCATCATTAATTCCTAGCCTAGAAACACGGGCATTACAGTATTCCACAAAGAAAGGACCATAGGTAAACATAGTGTGCATGCTTGGAGCAGGGACAACTATTGTTTTAGTTCAAGTATTAAGTTGATTATTTGAAACAATATACAATGAATAATGAGTAATCAAAATGACTCAAAAGTTTTGGGGCCATATAGGATAAATATTATTCTTGTGTTTCACTTTGCTTGTTTTGACTTCCCGAATAACTAGGTTATTCAAACCGGCCACAGTCGATCATACATTGGAAGTAGGTATTGAGGCAAGACTGTCATGAATGGGTGTGTAGTATGTCTAGGTGTTTTTGACATAGTTGCGGTATTCATGAGTGCTCCTGGAATAAGATTCAAGTATTGGATTAATCCCACGCTCATTTGAATCACTTCATGGATTTTATCACGAATGATCATGAGACGATAATATCTTATATTCGTCAAACTGAGACGTGTGAGTTGTAGTTTCGAGTCGGTTTCACATTGACATATGTAAACGCACCAATAACTTGGATGTTATAAAACATACAGTTGTGTGTAATTTGATAAGTGAGTACAAGCAAGCATTTGGGTCGAAGTTTATCCATTCCTTTTACCCTATGTGGATAAAAGCGATATCTGTGGGCCCCTCGATGATTTAGTGATGAGAACCCTAAGTGCTCGGTTGGGCCTGGACTGATTTGATTTGTTCAATTAGTCGGTCATCATAAATCAGAAATCGGAAAACAACAGATGGACATAGAGAATGATTATCATCCATGTCTCAGTCCATATGATATCAAGAATAGAGGAATATATGATCCCTTATCTAATGGACACGTCATTGACTAGGTCAGAGTTCGACAACGAATTTTAAGAGCTACGATTGCTAGTCTGGATTTTCGAGTCATATTTGCAGTACCAGTTTTAGACTTATCCAAGTGGGAGACTGTTGGATTAGATGTCTAAGCCCATAATTATTATTGGTATGTACTCGACCCGAGAGTAGCATGGTCCGTTTGGGTTACATAACATTAGGACAATTTGTTAGGATGGACTTTTGAGAAGAGGTTAGATATGATTTATTAATATATTATAAGTTCTAATATATTAATATGAAATCAAATGATCTAATTAGTATTGATCAAGAATTAGTTTGGAATTAATTTAGTGATCAAAAGAGACTAATTAAATCTATGGGGACTAATTATGGTAATTGGTTATATTTATATGTGTTGGGATTATGATCCATATTGGACTAAGTTTATGTATGGATACATAAAGAGTTGGGCCACATGAACCATGGATCATAAAACCCATGGGTATGGATTTGGGTTATACCCATGAATCTTGGAATCCTACATATAAATATAAGATCCATAACCTAAAAACGATACTTCTAGTTTTTGGAGTTCATGGAGATGTTTTTGGTGCATGGAAATTCTATCTCAAGAGTCACCTTTGTCCTAGGTGAGTTGTGATTCCATTTGAGGTGCAACACTTGGGGCACTAAGTTCTTAAAGGCCAAAGTCTTCCTAGCAACATCAACAACATCAAGAGGTATGTCTAAAACTTTTATTATTATACATATGTTATTTATATGCTAGTTGCACGCTTAAAGCTTTGGAAACCATATGCATGTATAATTAGAGAAAACATAGATCCAAATCTTTTACAGTTGTATGTGCACCATAGGATGTTGTAGTATACAAAGCCCAACAAAAACAACATGCATGTTGTTAGAAGGTGAAATCCAATGATCAAAACCTAAATCAAATCCATCAACTTGAGTTTTACAAGTTGTAAAGATCCAAAACCACATGTATTCAAGCTTTTCATTTAGAAACAACATTTTAAACAAAATAAGTTCATTCATGATCTTCAAATCATAACGCATGTGATGAACATCAAGCTTAAAGTCTTGATTATCAAAGTACATTGTTAAGAATGTTCATAAAGGATTTATTCATAAACAAATATCTAAAACATCTTTTCTGCTCAAATTCAATTTTTCATAGAATCCAAACAACAAAATAAGATGATCAGGAAATTTTCAGAAAATAACTCATTTTTCTCGATTTATTTTAGTTTTTGAAAGAAAATAGAGCAATAATTCACATAAAATACATTTTAGAGTCAATAACTTCTGGTAAATTTCTGATATGACCTATGCACTTATTAAAGATGTTTCATGAAGTTGCATGCATTTCTATGATTTTTTTATATTCATTTATAATTTATTTTTGTTGAAGAGATTTAAATAGTAAAATACATATATGAATGTACAAAGCCATATTTCATAATTTTCACATCTTCTAGATGTCATAAATACTGCATGAAATTTTTTTCATATTTTTCCAAGACAGTTTATTAATTTTCCCGATTTAATGAATGTTTAAGAGAGTAAATTGATGAAAAATAGCTACACCTATCCAAAACTTATGAAACTTCATCATAATGTCTTATATTACATATAAATCATTAATAAAAAGTTTAGTGAATTTTACCTATTGTTTAATAATTTTTCATGAATTATTGCTTATTCAAATGAATAAAACAAAGAAAAGTAGTTAAACCATTTGGAAACCAACTTCGATATTTTTTTACAAGATATATATGTTAAATAACAGTGGTACAAAATGTTTGGAGAATTTTATAAACTGATTCCTATTTATTTTGATTTTTGCTATAATCAATACACAAAAATCATAAAATCGGGTTAAACTATTTGAAAACCGATTTGACTATTTTTCCCAATTTATATACATTGTATAACAATTTACAAAAAGATTGGGAATTTTTATTAACAGTTTATTATTTTTCACAACTTTATGATGTTTTCAATGAATTAAATGGTGGAAAAATGGTTAAACATATTTAAAAATCATGAAAAATTACAAGAGGGTTCTAAATTATAGTTAGAACTAAAATGTAAAGCTTGGAAATTTTTATAACTGATTTGATTTAGTTTTGGATTTTTAGTTTGTAAATCCCTTCCAAAAGTGCTAAAATGCATTTCAAACAATAACACAAAACGGGATTTGTCACTTGTAAATGTTAATAAGTCAATTGGTATATGGAAATCTGAATTTTTAGAAAAGTATTTGTAACTTATATAAAACCTAATTTTGTCACAATATTGGCATAATTCTATTGTAGAAATTAAGTATACTAGTGTTAGATTTTCGACTAGAGACTTACTAGTGTGTATCCTTATCGTAGGGAATTGAAAGTAGGACATGAGGGAAGTTAGCTCAAGGCATCACAAATACCTTCACGTATCATTGTGAGTATTCACAACTCCCCCTATTTATGGTTTTTAAATGTTTTGGGGTGGAAAAGCATGTCCAAAAACTGTTTATTGGTTATTGCATTTAATTTAATTTTTATCAAACTTGGTTGCTAAATTTTGTTATGTATGCATATGCTAATGTTAATTCATGAGTCCTTATCGCGTTTAAGTCCCTGGAATCAGTTCACACAATTCATTAACTCATTTGAGCTCATGGTCATTATGGTTAGCACTATTAGGAGGTAGACAACTCCTCACTCGCACGATTCGCTTGAGTGCATTTTACCATTATCTCTACCTATGTTAGCGATAGACATAACATTCAAGAGGACACTCGGTCTTAGGCTTGTTTGTGAACTCATGATTTGATCACTACATACATACAAACTTTGTTTCTCATTATAGCAACGATTTTTATTACTGGAAACTTATTTACATGTCTTAGCAATGAACTTGTTTGCTCTTTGTAGCAACGAACTTGTTTACTCTTTGTAGCAACGAACTTGTTTTCTATTTGTAGCAGTGAACCTGTTTACTCATTTGAGCAACAAACTTTGTTTCTCATATTAGCATCAAACTTCTATTTATGGAAACTTTATTACTCGTTTTAGCAACAAACTTCTATTCATGAAAACTTATTGACTTATACTAGCAATGAGCATTTGTTTGTGGAAAATGTTATCAATATTTTGATTTCATGATTCAAACTATATTATGTTATAAAACTGTGAGTACTCACCAACTATTTTTATAGTTGACGCTCGTATTAAATGCTTTTTCAGGAATCATCGAGTAAGTGGCACATAGAGACGCATCACTTGTAGGAGCATTCACCTGTGTTTCCTTTTAAATACATTGTAATTTCTTTTACAAAGTTGTTCAAACTCATTGTAAATTTGTAATCATTTTTAATACTATGGCTGGTTTTGTCTTTTAACTTTTGGTATGAAACCCCTTGTACTGTTATGCCTCATATTTCCTCTTTAGCGGGGTGTGACAAGCATCCTATGAGAATTTTAGCTTCAGGATCCTCAACGTTCTGGGGCACTTCCTTTACATCTTGCTCTCTTGTTTCTAGCACATCCCGTGCCCCCTGCTTTTAACTTCTATGCTTGTCATGGTATTTTTGAAGATTTCATCGAAGTCTTGTTGCATTCTTTGGATTCTTTCTGATCTCCTGTGATCTTCAATATCCCCATGGGGTAGGCATCTTCACACACTAATGATATATTAATGGAACAGCCTTCATTTTGTGGATCCATGGTCTACCTAGTATAACATTATAAGAGGATAACGTATCAATTACACAAAAATGTTGCATGGAGTTTACCCCTCTATGTAGATAGGTAGCTTTATCTCGTCGACTGTGTGTTTGGTTTCACTACTCAATCCAATCAGCAATGAAGATCTTCTAACTATTTCGTACTCTAGATATTCATTCTTTTTAACACGTCCAATAATATAATGTTGACTGAGGATCCTCCATCGACATGCATCCTTCTGACGAAATGGTTGCTGATGTAAAGAGTGATCACCAATTTGTCATGGTGAGGATCCTGGATGTCTTCTCTATTTGTTTTGTCGAAGGTGATCTCTTTCTCGTTTGTGATTGATGTATTCTTCTATGGCCCTTCTTCTTTTTCTATTTTGGACACCTTGGTGTGCCTCTTTGCTGTAGAATAAGAGGTACCACAAATTTCAGATCCTCCAGATATCATATTGATTACCTTGGCGTCAGTAGGAGGGGTTCCTGGTTTTGTAGGATCTTCTGAGGATCCTGATCTTTCTCTCTAGATCTCTCCTTTCTTCCTCCAAGGATTTATTTGAGGTTTCCTTTACCTAAGAGGTATCTGATCTCCTTCCTAAGAGATATGAAATCCTCTATGATATGACCAAAGTCTTCATGGTACGCACACCATTTGGATTTGCCTTTCAAAGTGGCGAATTTTTCGCCCTTTCTTAACCATCTTGCTTTGTATCCAAGATCCTGCATAGCAAATATTATACTTGAAATATCCACAGAAAAGCAATACTCGGTAATCTTAGGAAAGTCTTTTTCCTCCCCATAATATTCAAGGGCATTAACCCTATGATAATCAGGTTTGGAATATAGTTTTGACTTATAGGATCTTTGGGCCGAGGAGTCCGCCTTCCTATTGGGGTGGTCGTATGAGCTTGGTGGGTTGCTCCTCCTTTAGATCTCCTTGTCTTCTTCGAGCCTTATGAACCTTTGTGCTCTACTCCTAACTTTATCCATCCTTTTGCATGGAGTCATTACGAGGTCTTCATAGAAAGGAGAGTCTTTCTTTAAGCACATTTTAAAGGCTTTAACTGCAGTCGCCATGTCAATGTTAGGGATACTCAGAGCTTTGCTACCAAATCTGTTCATAAAAGTCCTAAGGGATTCCTTAGGATCCCGAACCACTCGATAGAGATCACTAGTGATCTTTTCGAATGTTCTGCTACAAGAAAATTGATTGTTAAATAAATTAACTAAGTGAGCAAACAAAGTAATAGAGTAAGGGGGAACTTTAAGAAGCCATTTTAAAGTTGATCCTATGATTGTTAAACCCAAACCCTTACACAGGCGGGCTTCCTTTAAGTGTGCGGGAATAGGGATGATGTCTATTCTTTCCTTGTATTGTGCCACGTGCTCCTCGGGATATGTAGTCCCATCATAAGGCTTCATTATGGGGGTTTGGAAGTGCTTAGGGACTTCAATGTCAACTATTGCCGGAACAAATCTTGAGATCGTGTGGCTTGTGGGGGATACTTCTGGTATAGGTTGGACCACTCTGGGCACACTCTGTAACAACATAAATTTTCAAACAAATTTTTCATTTCAAAATAAAGTATTTTCATTCAAAACAAGGCATAAACATTCCAAGTGTCATGTCAAAATACAAATCATATGAATCCCAAGATCAAAAAACATCTATCAGTGTGTACAGATCACGCTGGCGCCTTCTCACAGTCCTCGCTAGTACCTGAAACACATACATAACAACTGTAAGCATAAATGCTTAGTGAGTTCCCCAAAATACAACTTACGCACATACGCCTTTCCAGGCCCTGACCTTCCGGTCCATGTGTCTCAGGGGACTTCCATCCCTGCTGGGTAAACCTTCCGGTCCTACCCACGCCAACCTTACGGTCCAGATTACACGCCTTCCGGCCCATAACATAATGCCTTCCGGCCCACATAAACATACATAGCACGCATAACAATTATCTTATCACATATAGCACATATATCACATATCATATCCGACCTTCCGGTCACACAGTCAAACCCTTCCGGGTACGGTATAGTGAGAAGACTCACAATCGAATTAGGGTTTCACTCACAGGACTAGGGTGAACAATGACAGCCATAAGGCCCCTTGTATGTGTCCCAAACCTAAACGGTTAGGGTTTCGCTAAATAGCGCGGACTCGCCAAGTCCATATCCGGACTCGCCGAGTCCAGTCGCGAACCCGCGACCAGATCCGCGATCCTACTCGGCGAGTCTGAGCTCCAACTCGCCGAGTCCCCTCTTAAAACACCCAAAATCATAAATATAACAATACCTGAAATTCTGGGCTGTTACAACTCTCCCGCACTAGGACTAGACTTCGCCCTCGAAGTCTCACTCTGAAATAGCTCCGGATGATGCTCCCGCATCTCACGCTCCGGCTCCCAGGTCATTTCTGATCCCTTCCGGTGCTGCCACTGAACTAACACCAGAGGTATCTCCTTATTCCTCAGAACCTTGATCTTCCGATCTCTGATGGCCACTGGTCTCTCGGCATAATTCAGGCTCGCATCCACCTGAATGTCCTCTAATGGAACCACTGCCGACTCATCGGCTATACACTTTCTCAATTGCGACACATGAAAAGTGTCGTGGATCTGTCTCAATTCCGTTGGCAACTCCAAACGGTAGGCCACCCGGCCTACCCTCGCAATCACACGAAAAGGCCCAATATACCGGGGCCCTAAATTGCCCCTCTTCCTGAATCGAATCACTCCTTTCCAAGGAGAGACCTTCAGGAGTACGAAGTCACCGACCTGAAACTCAAGCTCGGACCAGCATCTGTCTGCATAACTTTTCTGTCGGCTCTGGGCGGTCAATAACCTCTGTCTAACCTGCTGAATCTGCTCTGTCGTCTGAAGCACGATCTCTGTACTGCCCATCACTCTCTGTCCCACCTCTCCCCAGCAAATGGGGGTCCGACACCTCCTACCATACAACAGCTCAAAGGGTGGCATACCAATGCTCGAATGATGGCTGTTGTTGTAGGAAAACTCTGCCAAGGGTAAATACGCATCCCAGCTACCCCCGAAATCTAACACGCACGCTCGAAGCATGTCCTCCAGCGTCTGAATCGTTCGCTCGCTCTGACCGTCTGGGGATGGTATGCGGTACTAAAATGCAATTTAGTACCCAGCTCCTCATGGAATTTCTTCCAGAATCTGGAAGTGAAGCGCACATCACGGTCTGAAACAATCGAGATCGGCACCCCATGCCGAGATACCACTTCTCTCACGTATATCTCCGCCAACTTCTCCGCTGAAGAATTCTCACTGATGGCAAGGAAGTGAGCGCTCTTCGTCAATCTGTCTACAATCACCCAAATTGCATCAACTCCTCTGGCAGTCCTCGGCAATTTGGTGATGAAATCCATAGTGATCTGTTCCCACTTCCACTCGGGAACCTCCAATGGCTGCAACTTGCCATGCGGTCTCTGGTGCTCGGCCTTAACCCTACGGCAGGTCAAGCACCTCTCGACAAACCACGCGACGTCCCTCTTCATGCAGGGCCACCAATATTCTCTCCTCAAATCCAAATACATCTTTGTAGCCCCGGGATGGATCGAGAATTTCGATCGATGTGCCTCCTCCATCAAAGTAGTATGCGTACCGCCCACAAACGGTACCCAAATCCGACCCTAAAAGGTCATCAACCCTCGAACATCAGTAACGAACTCTGAAACCAAACCAACGACCCGTTCCCTCTTCTGCATCTCCGGTTGCATAGCCTCAGACTGTGCCCCACGAATGGCATCCAGTACTGGAGCTATCACGGTCAACCTCAAACATACATTTCGTAGTGGAGTGCTCTCCCCCTTACGGCTCAACGCATCTGCTACCACATTAGCTTTGCCCGGCTGGTACAGAATCTCGCAATCATAATCCTTGACCACATCCAACCACCTCCTCTGACGCATGTTTAGGTTGGGCTGGTCCATCAAGTACTTCAAACTCTTATGGTCCGTGTATATCGTGCAACGAACCCCATACAAGTAATGACGCCAAATCTTGAGGGCGAACACTACCGCCCCCAGCTCTAGATCATGTGTGGGATATCTCGTCTCGTGAGGCTTCAGCTGCCTCGATGCATATGCTATTACATGCCCTCTTTGCATTAGAACTGCACCCAACCCCGAAATAGATGCATCACAATAAACTACAAAATCCTCCATCCCTTCCGGGAGAGCTAACACCGGGGCTTCGCACAATCTCTGGCGAAGTGTCTCAAAAGAGGTCTGCTGCTCGGGTCCCCATGAGAATGCAACCCCCTTTCGGGTCAATCTAGTGAGTGGCACTGCAATTCTGGAGAAGTCCTTAATAAATCTCCGATAATACCCTGCCAATCCAAGGAAACTCCTGATCTCAGAGGGTGACTTCGGCACCTCCCAACTCATCACCGCCTCAACCTTGGCCGGATCGACCAATATCCCTTCCTGATTAACAACATGTCCTAGGAATTGGACCTCCCGCAACCAGAAGTCACACTTGGAGAACTTTGCATAAAGCTTCTCCGATCTCAAAACCCCAAGGACCTCCCTCAAATGTTCCTCATGCTGCTCTCTAGATCTCGAATACACCAAAATATCATCGATAAATACAATCACTGACCGATCCAACATCGGCCTACATACCCTGTTCATGAGATCCATGAATACAGCTGGGGCGTTGGTGAGCCCAAAAGGAATCACCACAAACTCATAATGCCCATATCGCGTCCTGAATGCTGTCTTCTGTACGTCCTCATCCCGCACTTTCACTTGATGATATCCCGACCTCAAGTCGATCTTGGAAAACCAAGATGCTCCCTGCAACTGATCAAATAAATCGTCGATCCTCGGTAATGGGTAACGGTTCTTAACCGTCAACTTATTCAACTCCCGGTAATCAATGCACATCCGGTGTGAACCATCTTTCTTCTTGACGAACAGAATAGGTGCTCCCCACGGCGAGCTGCTCGGCCGAATGAATCCCTTCCCCAACAACTCCTGAAGCTGCGAGGATAACTCTTGCATCTCTGGAGGTGCAAGACGATAAGGCACCTTAGCGATAGGCGCGGCTCCCAGAATCAAATCAATACCAAACTCCACTTGCCTCACAGGAGGTACTACCGGTAGCTCCTCGGGAAAAACATCTGGAAACTCACGCACCACCGGTACCTCTTTAAGTGAACTCGGTCTCTCAGAAGTCGCTCGCGTATCCATCACATACGCCACAAAACCCTTACAGCCCTGCTGTAGACACTGCCTCGCTCTGGCGGCCGAACAAAAGGCTGATCCCGAACGCATACCCTCGCTGTACACCGAAAGAACTCCCCCACTAGGGTCTCGTATAGTCACCAGCTGACGCTCGCAGTCGATGACTGCGCTGAATCGGCTCAACCAGTCCATGCCCACAATGACACAGACATCACCCATCGCGATGGGAATCAGGTCAATCGGAAACTCAACCCCAAAAATCTCTAACACACATCCCCGGAAAACCCCCATGGCACAAATCACTCTATCATCAGCTATGGAAACTCTCAGATGCCGACTCAATGCCTCACGACTAACACTGATATGCTGACTAAAGGCTAGAGATACAAAAGACCGACTCGCACCCGAGTCAAATAACACTAAAGCAGGCACAGAATTCACAAGGAAGGTACCTACGCATAACCTAATATAAGCATAATATTTCAACATCAAAATAAATACATGAAATAAAGCATACCTGCCACAACATCGGGCGCAGCGCGGACCTCCTCCGCAGTCAGCTGAAAGGCTCTCCCACGAGCCCTCGGGGCCTCGGCCTTCACCGGTCGAGTCTCAGTAGCCCTGGCAGTAGGTGCAGATCCCTGAAGAAGCTGAGGGCACTAGGCCTTCCGATGGCCTGCCTGGTTGCAATGAAAGCAAACTATAAACCCCTTGGGGCAATCCCTAGCGATGTGCCCCTCCTGGCCACACTTGTAGCAAGCACCAGATCGACATGTCCCCTCATGACCCTTGCCGCACTTTCCACAAGTGCGGCCCTTCGGACCTCCCGTCCTCGAATCGGCGGACTTAGTCCACTTGGCTGCCGGCTGAGACTGAGCCGGCCACCGGTCCACCCGCTGAGACTCGGCCTCCTCCCTGGCCTGGGTCTCCAACTCAATCTCGCGCTTCCTGGCATTCGCCTGAAGCTCAGCAAAGGTATGATAGGTGGAGTTTGACACAAACTCCCGGATATCCCTCCTCAAAACACCCAAGTACCGGCTCATCCGAGCCTGCTCTGTGGACACCAGCTCGGGGCAGAACATCGCCTTCTCATGAAACTTTCGCATGATCACCACAACCGAATCAGTACCCTGCTTGAGGGTCAAGAACTCCTGAACCAATCGTTCCCTCTCCACCGGGGGAACGTACTCGTCTCTGAACATAGAGGTAAACCTCTCCCATGTCACTGCTGAAATCTCTGCCAAAGTGAAGTTCGCCGTCACGAACTTCCACCAATCCTTCGCTCCCAGACGGAGCTGGTTCAAAGCAAACCGTACCCTCAGATGCTCCGGACATGAACAAGTGTAGAAGCACCCCTCAATATCAGTGATCCACCTCATCGCAGCAATCAGATCCTGCGCCCCATCAAACTCAGGTGGCTTCGTGTTGCTGAACTCCCGAAACAGCAACGAGTCACCCCCCTGTGGCCTGGCAGCGGCCACAGTTGCGGTAGTTGCAGTGGCTGCAGCCTCATTCAATGCGGCATACCGCTCATCAAAAGTCTCCATCAAGGTGGTCTTAATAGACCCAAACATCTCCGGAATCTCAGCCCGGATCGCTGCAGCCACCTCCTCATGAATCATCTGACGAATCTCCTCGTCACTCACACCGCTCGTACTCGATCCGTGGCGTAGTCTAACCATGATGTCTCTGAAATACAACATAAAACTATCAGAGACTCCATCGAGTATAATCGCACTCGATAACGCAACCCTACTCAGTCTCCGATATCCAGGGATTCTTACTTGGGTCTCCCACTGACCCGGTGTCTTCGGTAGTACGGGCCCAATACTACCTACCACACCGCATCAGCATTCATCCCAAATCTTCCTCCCCAAACCCCGGATAGTGAGTACTCTAGTTTTGATATGCACTATCTATCTGCACGCTATCAAACCATCTCATATCGGCAAACTTCCCTAGGCTAAGGCATCACAAATCAGGCCACTCTAGTCCTATCATGAATACCTAGTCTTCTAGCATGCATAACAGTTCACATCATATCTTATCTCTTAACATAACATTGTAAGGTATTTTGGGGATCTTTACCGTTCGGGCGCTGACTCATCGTACACACTGCTTCTTTCTTGTTTACCACAAAATCATTTACAAAAGTTTATGCCTTTATTTTAAAAGTTTTCCTCAAATCCTCGGTTTGAGTTCAGTTACGCCCGAAGGTGCACCCGAATCCCTCAAACCAAGGCTCTGATACCAATTTGTAACAACGTAAATTTTCAAACAAATTTTTCATTTCAAAATAAAGTATTTTCATTCAAAACAAGGCATAAACATTCCAAGTGTCATGTCAAAATACAAATCATATGAATCCCAAGATCACAAAACATCTATCAGTGTGTACAGATCACGCCGGCGCCTTCCCACGGTCCTCGCTAGTACCTGAAACACATACATAACAACTGTAAGCATAAATGCTTAGTGAGTTCCCCAAAATACAACTTACGCACATACGCCTTTCCAGGCCCTGACCTTCCGGTCCATGTGTCTCAGGGGACTTCCGTCCCTACTGGGTAAACCTTCCGGTCCTACCCACGCCAAACTTACGGTCCAGATCACACGCCTTCCGGCCCATAACATAATGCCTTCCGGCCCACATAAACATACATAGCACGCATAACAATTATCTTATCACATATAGCACATATATCACATATCATATCCGACCTTCCGGTCACACAGTCAAACCCTTCCGGGTACGGTATAGTGAGAAGACTCACAATCGAATTAGGGTTTCACTCACAAGACAAGGGTGAACAATGACGGCCATAAGGCCCCTTATATGTGTCCCAAACCTGAACGGTTAGGGTTTCGCTAAACAGCGCGGACTCGCCGAGTCCAGTCGCGAACCCGCGACCAGATCCGCGATCCTACTCGGCGAGTCTGAGCTCCAACTCACCGAGTCCCCTCTTAAAACACCCAAAATCATAAATATAACAATACCTAGAATTCTGGGCTGTTACACACTCGAGATCATTCGCCTTAATTGTTGAAGTTACTTAGCCATGATCGGGCTTAAACGTGTATCAAGGTCCATAGAGCCAATGTTAAAAGCATTATTATTTATGAAGTTGCCAGGATCCTTAGCATTTGGCATAAGGAAGGTTTCATTGGGATTCTGGGTCACATGAGCTCGCTCTTCAAGATTTGTACCCCAGACAGGAGCAGATGTTGGTACTGAGGATCCTATCTCCCAGTAATTTCTAGAGGATCCCGCACTATTGAAGTTTAGGATCCTGGGTTGCAGGATCAAGGGTGTAGCTTCCTGAGTTTTGGGGATCTCTGCCCTCATTCTTTCCACTTCCTTGAGCACCGTCCTGTTATCCTCTTGTTGCCGAGTCACCTGTTGTTCTAGCCTACTCCTCATGGAAAAAAGCTCGTTGTTGGAGATTATTACCGGAGGATCCTGGGATCCTTGAGTAGTGACAGGAGGATTATTTTTCTTCGGCACAAAAGGATTCTTTTTGGGACCTCCAGCTGGAGGTGGTGGAAGGTTTTTGGAGGAAATGGGAGGAATTGAGGAAGAAGACAGTGTCTCTTGTGTAAACATGATTTTATGAAAGGTTTTGAGCACCACAACCACACGGTGGGCGCCAAATTGTTTTGTTCAAAAAGTACATAAGTGAAACTCAACCAAATTAAATGACAGGTTGTGGTGTTTGAAATGATGTAAGCAAAAAAATATAATCAAGACAATACGAGGGTTTACAAGGAAATCCCTTGATCCTTGCTAGGATCTCCGGCACAAAACCTTGGGGGGTGATAATGATCACCCACCTTGATGATTTTATTGATTACGAATGTTGATTACAAAGATGAATGTGTAAATATAACTACAAGTATTGTAGATGAGTTAATCATGTATTATGTGTCTAATACAAGTGCTACATATAGTCTAATGCTAATAGTAAGAAGTCTGATAATTCCAGGATCCTCCGAGAATCAACATATGAATGTTGTTTGATTTGGTATTCCGAGTCTTTTGCCTAGTTGAGATGATTCTCCATTGAGAATAAGTCTTTAGTTGACTAATTATGCACATGTGAGAAAAAGAAAGTAGAATATAGCCGGTTTAAGTGTTAGTAAATATTAACGATAAGAATCAGGGTCCTAAGCAGGTAGCAATATTAAGGATCTTGAATATTATTTAAGGACCATGCCCCTAACTATATATATATATATATATATATATATATATATATATATATATATATATATATATATATATATATATATATATATATATATATATATATATATATATAGGGAAAAGTGAATATACATTAAATCCCCACCTAAGCTTATGTACTAAACCTCATGAAACTACATCGTTTTATTAGCTAAATATTGCAGTTAGGGAATTCATGATTAACACTTGATATTGCAGATTCAATATTGAAGCAATAATTTTGATACGGAAATAAAAATGTTAATTATCTTTGACCTTCATGATGGTGGAAACATTAATGTTTACTAACGTGAAGTAATAAATGATAATAGAAGAAGGAAAATATGGATGCTTAAACGATAGTAGAGGAAAGAAATGCAATGGGGAATTGTATATTTACCAAGTGAAAACTAAATCAGTTATATATACTAAGATAAAACTGCATAATGTAGAGGTTTAGTACCTAAGCTTAGGTGGGGCTATAATGTATATTCCTTATCCCCATATATATATATATATATATATATATATATATATATATATATATATAATATAACTTTTAATAGTATATATAAGGTGTATTTTAAAGCTTATCAAAATAAAAGGTTTAAATATTAATTATTTAAATTAAATCTTTGAATTATTTAATATTAAACCAATTATAATTTATCTTTATCTTTTAATTAAAAAATTAATTAAATTAATTAAATGATTTAGGGATTAAATAATTATTTAAATTAAACAATTAATGAGCCCTTCTCTAAACTTTACAATATTATTACTCCAAACATGCTACATGCATATTCATAATATAATTTATAAAATGATGGATACAAACCAACTATTAAGATTTTTAGAAAGTTTTATATATTACATAACTTCCTAGGAATATATACACTAAGTACAAAAGTGATAATATTAACTATTCTACTTATTCCAACAGTACATGACTATATTGGCTGCTTATCACCTGCAATAGTTAAGCACTGAGAGGGATAAGCTGATGATGCTTAGTGAGTTCAATAACAGTTACAATATAACGCTACGTCATATATATATATATATATATATATATATATATATATATATATATATATTTGACTGGAGCAAAGAGGGACAAAGAACAACAAAGGCATACGTGTATCATATGACAGGCTTTCCATATCAACCAATAATCTGATTCAAAGATTTACAATCAATGAGATACAACAATTTCAACATCATACACATCATAAAACTTCAGCCCAAGTGGCACAGAAAAATACAATTTCATATTATCATTTTGCTAGAATATACAGGCTTTTAGTCGTACCTAGCCCTATGTCAATACCAGAAGTGATACGAGTCATGCTCTACATGGCCAAAGGCACAAAGCCAATACCAGAAGTGATGCGAGACATGCTCTACATGGCCAAAGGCATAAATCTAATACCAGAATAATATGAGACATGCTCTACACGGACAACGGCTTAAAGCCAATACCAGAAGTTATACGATACATGCTCTACATGATTAACGCTATAAAAGCAAAATAACACAGGAAAACACATTGAACATATAACATATAATTGTCCCTATATTGAACTCACCTGATTACGTTAGCCATAAGAACATCCTATGTGCTCATACAAACCCTAATGCTTGGATATAGGTTTCTCTATTGTACATGCAATTCATACAAGACTATAAACCTTAGATCTAACATATGATAATCAATATAACATATAAATTAGGGTTTAGATCATACCTTGATTGTTATGTAGCAATAACAATCTCAAATCCTTCTTGTATTGACTTTAGAAAGCTTAGAGTCACAAATGTCACTCCTCTAATGGTTCACAAACACCAAGATCAAGAGGATGAAGAAGAGAAGAGAAGGAGGCTGCCCAAAACATGTGGAAACCCTAATCTATTAGTTCACCACGTTTTGGGGGCTTAAGGGCCCTTTAAATAGTGAGGCTATTAGGGTTATCTAACAAGGAAACCCTAATTTGGATGCTTAGGCCCTAAGCAACCCATGTACCCCTTTCTTAAAGGCCTTTGGACGATTTCTAATGGGTTTCCCCATAGAATTCGTCCACCCCTTTAATATGGAGTCCATTAGCTCAATATTCAACTATCACACAATTGACAGTTCTAGTCCCTTAAGTTTAATTAATGTATTTTAGCCACAAACTTAATTCTTATTAATTCTTGACTAATATTAATTAAACAATATGATTTCTCCTTTAACATATTATTCTCATAATATATTAATAAATCATATTTAATCCTTTCTCTCCATTATTCATCCTATCAAGTTGCTTTGGTGAAGGCAACCCAAAAGGACCATGCACCATCAGGTCAGGTACATACCAAAATAGTTATGGACTTAGACACTAATCCAACAGTCTCCCACTTGGATAAGTCTAATAACTATTCCGTGTATGACTTTAGATCCTGATCTGCAATCGTAGCTTTCTAAAGCCGCTGTCAACTCTGATCTTATCAGATACGCATGTCATTAAGATAAGGGATCATATATTCCTCCATTCTAGATATCGTATAGACTGAGACATGGATCTAAATCATTCTCTCTATCTATGTGTTGTTTCCCGAATTCAAATTTATGACGATTGACAACAGACTACAATTTGAACACATCAAATTAGTCCTGACTTGGCCAAGCGCTTAGGTGCCATCACTAAATCATCGAGGGGCCCACATATATCGCTTTTATCCTACTTTGGATAAAAGGAACGGATAAACTTTGACTCAATGCTCGCTTGCACTCACTCACCAAATCACACAAAACAATATGTTTTATAACACCAAGTTACTGGTGTGTTTACATATTATCAATGTGCAACTGACTTTCAAGATACAACTCACACATCTCAGTTTCAAGAATATAAGATGTTATCGTCTCACCAATCACTCGTGATAAAATCCATGAAGTGATCCAAGTGAGCGTGGGTTTAATCCAATGCTCAAATCATATTCATAAGCACTCATGAAAGCTACAACAAACATTTGATTATATCTAATTCTATTTAGACAATCCACACACCAATTCACGACAGTCTTCATTCATATCTACTTCCAACATATGAACGAATATGGATCGTTTGAATAATTTGACTGTTCTTAACCAATTAAATTATTTAGGAAGTCAAAACATGCAAAGTGAAATACAAGAATAATACTAATCCCATATGGCCTCAACCTTTAAGTATAAATAAAACCCCTTTTATTTATCACCATATCGATTACTCATTATTTGTCGTTTCGGGTAATCAACTTCTTACTTGAATTACTTACCACACTTGTCCCATGCTCTTAGCATGCACACAATGTTTATATACGGTTCTTGCTTTGTGAAATAGATAAAATGAACACATTTCCAATCATACTCATTTCACAACTCCTAATCCTTTCCACAAGTGAAAGAATATCAAATTCTTTCCACTTATAGAATATGCTAGATTCTAACATTTTATGCAATGATCCTAGCACAAAAGTCATAATGACTATTGCCAACGAAATTACAAAGTCCTCTATCAGAGATTGTTACAAGACAATTCCATAGATGTGATGTCTTTCACTCAAAGTACATTCCTTTGAACATCCTTTTGCATAAAAGTTTCTAATCTAGACATTGATTCTCAATATCCAACTCCCAATATGGAAACATTTCCATATTTTCCATATGACAAATCATTCTTAATAGAATCTTATCTATTCATAATAATGTCGATGTGGTCCATCCAATATCATACTTCCAACTACTCACAAGCGACCAATCCTCGGCGAACTTTGGATTGTTCTTTGATAGTTGTTTAATTATCTTAGTCAAAACCGATTCTTGTCCTTTTCCCTCTAAATGCGCTAGACATTTGGAAAATTTTAGAATGGTCAAATATTATAGCATTTACAATCGATCCTATACCCGAAGCGTATGGGACACGATGCATAATGTCTTACATAAAGATTTGATACTTTATCAATCTTCTGCCATGATATTTTATGTGCTACGTTCTCACAATTCGAAATATGAAGAGGAATGTCGTAATCATAATCGAAATTTAAGAATGTGCTATGTATCCTTGACTAAATTTATTAACATTCCACAACCTAAGCTTTTAGATTTGAAATGAAGCATAATATTCTCTCCCTTAATTATAGCAAAACAACTTTACATCCTTACAACTTTGCAAAGTATGACTCTTGTTTTCTACAATTAATATTGCTAACTTGCAATACTTGCCTTAATAATCATACAATCATAACATTTATGCTCCCACTATCATGATGATTATTATAAACATAACACTTATGCTCCCACTAGCTTTGACATGTATTCAGAAACCAGCTTAACTTCTAGAAAAACAATACTTATTGAATTTCTTAAGTTCATGTTTCTAATACCTAATACTTTGATAATCCTTTATCTAAGCTTATACGCATTTCCTTTAGATAGCTCATATGTGTGTCTAAACAATTAAGACTAATTGCCAAATCTCACAATTCGAATCATGGAAAGGAATACTGTAACCATAATCGAATTCGAGAATACAATTTCACAATCACTATCCTTTTAAAATCTCTATTAGTGAAAGCATTTCCTCACAGTCATTTTCATGAAGGAGGGAATCTTATGACACTTAGATTTTAATGGTGTATGTGTTCCTATTCATGTGAATTTGTCAAAACCAAAGTTTATGACAAATTCAAGCTCATATGGACCGAACTTTCTCAATCTTGATTTCTTGCCTTATGGTAACACGGCTGCCCACCATGTCTTCCAAGTAGTTAAGCAGCTCACCCTTTCCTATCAATGTACTTTTCATTGATCAAGGTCCTTGCCTTTTATGCATTCAATGAGAACTCATAGGACTCATATGCATACTTAACTTGATTGGAACGGCACAAAAACAAGATAATGTCAACACGATAGGTTGTAAACCTCTACTCGTGTGCTAGTGATGATCGATACGGTTTATTCTTAATTTGTTCTTGAAACCTTTCAAGACCATTAAGACTCCCACTGACTCCTTGACATATAAGATTCTTTTGTCAATAAGCATTTCTTGACAAGCAAATATTCAAGAGTTAGTGTAGCTTTTATCAAAACAAAACACTTCATAAAATTGGTCCTAGTTGGTTTTTGTCTTATCCAAGACATCACAACTTTCCAATTTCAAATGTATGAAAATAAGAAAATCCTTTTTCCAAATTCTACATTTGATGAATGTTATAAACCTTCTTAAGACTTGTCACTTACTGTCACAATCTTAATTTTAAGACTTGTTTTGGAACAAATTATGATTGGCTTCTTGATTTAACCATTTCTTCAATTCTCGATTCCTCTTCTTAGACATACAATTATACTAAGATTTACTTAGAGGATCAATTGAGATATGGTTCTTAATCATTAAGACCTATCATAAAACATAATAAAAGGTACTCTCCCTTCTTCTTAGAATAAAGAAACTTTTATCTTTCTGCCTACTTGATTCTTCTTATCCGTTCTGCTATTGATTTAAACTCTTTCAATCAATTCAGAATTACACTTAATCTTATAAGTATAATCATATTTACTAAACTTTGGTAAATCATGACGAATATCTTTGTTACTCTTGTGGTGGACTTGATCAATACACAACTTTGTGCACTCGATCTCCTAGTCCTTCACTTGACACTTTGTCAACTAATTAGTCTAATTTCCAAATATGAAATTTCTCATTCATCATGCAACCAAGTTGCGTGATTCCAAATTTCTGTCTAATTGAAACTTGGCGATGAGAAACTCTCCCTATTTGGTAAATTCTCGACATTTTCACAAACAACATAATTAAGAATCACATCCATAGAAATATGCAAACATCAATTTTTTCATAACGATTTTATTGCAAGGAAATAAATAAATAAATGAGTCAAATCAAAATTTATTTTATTCATAATGCAACGGAAAACATTTTGTCCTTACAATGTAAAATCAACTGAAAAAACTATGTAATCAAATATTCCTAACAACTTTATCATAACTTTCTAAGCTCAAATCTAATCTTCGAATTCATGCAATCGAGATCCATTTCTTCGTGATTAGACTCATCTTGCTCTTTCATCAAGTTTCCTCTCTTTTCAATGATCCTGCAAAACATTCAAATGCAATCTTATCACATTATGTATTAAGAATCAATGAATAGAAACTTAATGGAGTTAGATAGTGGATTTTACCTGAAGCACAGCCATACTCTTTGACTCTCCCATCTTCTGGACTCTTCAGGCTGTTAGGGCAGACTTGTCTCCAATGCCCTTTCTCTTGGCAGCAAACGCAGGTCAGTTCTCCTAGAATGTCCTCGGAAGCATGGTTGGTTGACTTTCCCAACAAATACGCTCCATTGCTTTGCCAAATAATTTCTGATTCAACAGCAATGAGCATGTCAATTAGGTCAATGAGGTTTTCGTCATCATCCATCATATAATACTTTCTTTTGAACTCATTATATGATTCAAGAAGTGACTACAGAACCCAGTTCACAGCCAACTTATCCGGGAATGACGCACCCAACATTATCAACCTATTGATGTGTGATTTCATTCCTAGAACATGGGCACACACGGGTTTACCATCTTCATGTTTCATTTCCAATAGGGCTTTAGTGACATTGAACCTTTCAATTCTTCGATCTTGTGGGTTAGGGAGAATAATGGAAGGAGGAGGAAGTGAAGTATGATCTCTTGTTCCTCGATCGAATCATGGAATATCATCTTCATGTGGAATGCTTGTTCCACGGGATTTGGGAAGACCATAGTTGTCGTACATTGACATCTACAATACGAGAGAAAAATAAATTCAAGTTAGTTGATAGATTGAGTCCTTAATAAATCACCCAAATGAGATATTAAGGCTAGGATCCAACACAATATTCCACAACCCGGGAGAGGGATGTCGTAACCCAAATTGCAGAACATTTGAAGGTAAGTGAATGACGATTCACTAATTTCCACCAACGAAAAACGAAAAAGAAATTTAAGTTTTAAATCTATGAAAACTCATAGATCCTTTGAGATTCATTGAACATTTCAATGGCATGTTTAAATCTCGATATGCCCCTCTAGTTTGTGACTGGGATGCCGAGGATCACAAAGCGGGTGTGAATAACCATGCAAACTTACATGGTGCCCCCACATGTTACAATCACCTATTCGATGTGCCGGTAAACCACTCACGCTCCACCGAACTATGACAAACATTGAGTCACCCTTTGCTACCATCGCTTAGAACCATTTAGTGTGCCGGTAAACCACACACGCTCCACTAACGTCTTCGCAAGGGTACAAAGTGTAATTTCATGGAATTGCATCAATTCACTTTTGTCTACAGTAACTAAGATTGGGAATTTGTAATACATTTTGTTACTTTTTGTACTTCATTATACTTATAATGGAAAGTTCTGTCCTATCCTACCCGTTCGACTAACGACCATCCACTAGTCAAGAGTGCGGTGGGTAAGAGTGGATACCCATTCAATCGCCATTTTATAGACAATTTCCTTAAACACCCCTTATAGACCAGCTTCGTGAATGAGGCCTACTAACGGTAAGACTGACTTTTACTCATACATATATATAATGTTATACTTTTAATGTTATATATAGTATAGGGTGTATTTTACACTTTTAAAATACTAGGTGGTCAAAATTAACAATTATACTTTTAATCCAATTAAATTGTGAACCAAAACTTTATGGATTTATTAAACCTCTTTTAATTATACACCTTAATTAATTAATAAAACCATAAGGGTGTGATTTGAACTTTTCAAAACAATATTAGGGTTTTAGAATTTAACATTCCTAAATTAAACTTTTAATCAACTTTTAAATTCCAAAACTTGAGGGCAAGTTTTGACACATTTCAAAACATTAGGGTTTAGAATTTAAATATACATCAAAATTAAACTTTTAATCAAAATTTAAATTCCAAAACTTGAGGGCAAGTTTTGAAACCTTTTCAAAACATTAGGGTTTCAACTATTTAAATTTCAAAACAAAACTTTTGAGTTCAAATTTAAACTATAAAACCTAAAGGGGAAATTGAAAGTTTTCATAACATAAGGATCAAATAACAAATAATATAAATTAAACAATTAATTGCATCATTATCTATATTTGACCTAATTTCAATTTCTTGCAAAATAAGTTAACCAATTAATACAAATAATCAAACTTTATCATGTAAGGAAGTTATTATCTAATCAATTGGTAATTATCTTTTGTTTAATCAAGAATATACTCATAAATATGTATAAAATAGGATTTTAATGACCTAAAACAGATAAGGCATGTATCCATGAGTAAAATAGCAAGAAATCCCGAAATCCCCTCTTTCTGATGCTCGAACTCGCCGAGTACCCATATGGACTCGCCGAGTAGGAGCCTACTCGTCGAGTCCACAATGGGACTCGTCGAGTCCACAATGGGACTCGCCGAGTTCATCAGGCAGGTTGGCCAAAAACGATTTTTGCAACTTGAACAAACATATAATGCACCAATACAATAGAAACTAACCTGTCTCTGATACCACTGATGGGTTTTAGCCATAAGAACATCCTATGTGCTCATACAAACCCTAATGCTTGGATCTAGGTTTCTCTATTGTACATGCAATTCATCCAAGACTATAAACCCTAGATCTAGCATATGATAATCAATATAACATATAAATTAGGGTTTAGATCATACCTTGATTGTTATGTAGCAATAACAATCTCAAAGCCTTCTTGTATTGACTTTAGAAAGCTTGGAGTCACAAATGTCACTCCTCTAATGGTTCACAAACACCAAGAGCAAGAGGATGAAGAAGAGAAGAGAAGGAGGCTGCCCAAAACATGTGGAAACCCTAATCCATTAGTTCACCACGTTTTTGGGGCTTAAGGGTCCTTTAAATAGTGAGGCTATTAGGGTTATCTAACAAGGAAACCCTAATTTGGATGCTTAGGCCCTAAGCAACCCATGTACCCCTTTCTTAAAGGCCTTTGGACGATTTTGTAGGGTCCGTTGGGTGTTGCGTCTTGGGCTCGTTCTTAGTCCAATTTTGTTTCCGGATTGGGCCTGTCCATCCGTGAGTTATGTTCTAGGGTTTAGTATTTATTGATGCTTGCATACATCTTAGTACGTAAGATTTGAAGTCGATCATTCATAGAAATTACTTTTTATCGTTTGTAACCCTAGTAGCCTCTACAGCGGAAGTTCTTTGTCGAGCTCTGCTGAGGCTTGAATCTATTGAATCATTCGACATATTTTGATTCACTCTTGTGCTTGATATTTCTGTTTACGTTTTCGTGATTAACCTGTTTAAAGATCTAAACAATCAAAGAGTTATTCAACTCATCAATTGGTATCAGAGCCGGAGACTGTGTAATTCATACACATCTCTTCTGTGAAAGAAGTGATTAGGGTTTATTCCACATTCATTGATATTTATTGAGCCGTCACTCCATAATTGACATATCTCACTATTTATTCACTTTGCCCTAATATTATGTATTACAAAGTCTGATCTTATAACAGGTTAAACGATCAACCATGGACAATTCTCAATCCAATCCTATTAACATCTCTAACAGTATAGGATCAACAACCAAGATTCCAATTCTCTACACTCAAGACTACGAAGTGTGGACGCACCACTTTGAAGACTACGTTATTGGATCTGAAGATAATGGGTATCTGATATGGGAAGCTATAATATCTGGCCCTTTTGCTCATTCAGGCACACCTAGAATCATTAAAACTCAAAAAGAGTACAATGATTTGTTGAAAGATGTGAAAGACGTTGCTCAGGACGAAAAGGAGAAGTTTCAATGCAACATTAAGGCATTGAGACTGATTCGATTCGCTCTTCAATCCGATACGTTTCGATTGGTGAGTTCTTGCATTACAGCAAAGGAAATCTCGGATCGGCTGTGAGAGCTGTATTCCACAGATGAAGATTTGGAGCACTCAATCCAGACCTTACTTCTCTCTAAATTTGGAGAGTTCAAGCAGAAGCCAGAAGAGGTTGTTACGCAAACATTTGATCGTTTCAATCATCTTCTCAGCAAGATGATCAAATATGATATTGAAAGGAAGCTCATCGACCCTTTCCTGAATGGCCTAAGATCCGAATGGAGAGTTGTTGTGTCAATGGTTAAAGCACATGAGCAGTTCAAATCGTACTCGTTGGCGAAACTGGTGGGGATTCTGAAATCCCAGGAAAAGACAGTGCTACAAGAGAAAAGCGTGGTTTCAAATTTGGGGTCTTTGGCGCTTCTGTCCAAAGGTAAGAGTGCAGCAGAATACGAAGAGGATTTATATCTGGGAGACCATGATTTGACAGCTGAAGACTATGCTATGATGGTGTCAAATCCCAGAAGGTTCATTAAGAAAAAGTTCCCTACCAACAAAAATCGAAATTGGCAGGGAAGCTACAGCTCTGAAAAAGTGAAAGAGGAGCCGAAGGTTGAAGAATCGAAGAAGGAAGCGAAGGGTGAAGCTGACTCTGGTGTCAGTTGCTTTTACTGTGGTGGGAAAAATCAGTATGCAAAAGATTGCGTGCTAAAGAAGATAGCAGAGAAAGATGAAGAGAAGGATGAAGAAGCAAGTCTCCTAAAAAGACTGGAGGAGATTAAGAGGAAGAAAGCTGCTACTAATCCCTCTATAAGTGCTCATATTGTGCAGGGTTCGGTAGATGATGATGAGTTCGGTGGCGTGCAGGTGTGGTCGACTGACTCTGAAGATGATGAAGTGAGAAAGCCTTCTTATGGAAAGGCTTATGTAGCAAAGAGTGGTGAAGCTGATGGAAGATGTCTGATGGTGACAGATGTATCTCAGAGGAGGGGATACAACACTAATGGTGGAAACGAAGAGGCTAAGGAGCGAGAGGACTTGTGCTTTACAGCGAAACCTCTCAGTGTGCAGATCAGTGAGCTAGATGAACTGATCAAGAAGGTACATTCTATTTTTATTTCATTTAAAATTCCACAAAAATCATATGAAAAGGAATTAAATAACTTGAATTCAAGAATTTCAAATCTAGATAGTTGTTTAACTCAAACACGGGTCACGAATTCTAATCTAACTGACCAAATAAGTAGGGTGTCATCCAAGAGTGAGGAGCAAAGGATATGGATAGAGCAGAAAGAGTTGGAGCTGGTTAAGTCTACGGATGAGAACATTTATTTGCAAAGAGACAATCTCAAATTATTAAAACAGAGGAATGTTTTTTGTTTAATTGCCAAAAGGCTTTATGCTAACATTACTCAGCTGCATTTAAACTGTGAAATAGGACAGAAGATACATCGCATGATTTTACCCTTCCTTGAGTTTAAGGAGGATGAAATCGATGTCGAAGCATACAACTGTGAAAGTGTTGTATCTTCTGATGATGTCAATCCTACTTATATGTATGGTATGGACAAAATTGAATCTTTTATAAAGTCCAAAGACCATAAGGACATGCTTAAAAATCTTTTGGATGAAAAAGATAAGTTAAAACTCAGGGCCGAAACCATACAAAAATTTTACTCATTGAGTACCAAATTGAGTTTAGAAAATAAAATTGATGTTGAAAATGCATCTGAACTTAATGAGGACGATGACATGAGTGAAATTTCTGTAGAGGATGAAGTTGACTGTTCCGAGTTCATTAGAAGCAAAACTAAAAACCACAAAAACCTGATTTCTGAAAATTCTATGGAATTCGCTCGCTTGTCCAAAACTAAGTCCCCAATCCTTAAAGAAAAGGCCGTTGTGTTTCAAAAGGTTAGAACAACTCCCAATCAGGTTTATAAGGTCACAAGAGTAACCGAACATCAGACAACTGAACTCACTGCCATAGTGAATGAAGATAATGTAGATGGCTGTGATGAGTTTTTCTATTCTGCACCGATAGACAACGCAGATGAAACAGTCGGTTTGTCGGAGCGAACATCATGGAAGGCGAAAGGAAGATATGTGCCCGAAAGTCTAAATAAGCCTACCAATTTTGACGTACCAAGTTCCAGTGGCACAAAAGAGATTCCAGTGGAAGAAGTCACCTCAACTAGTGAAACCTCTTCCATGAAGAGTGAACCTGTTGCTAAGAAGCCGAAACAAAAGGCAAATATCCACAAACAACCGAAACAGGTGAAAAATTAAAAGCAGCAGAGAAACTTGAGATACAAGAAAAATCACTCTGAGCGAAAGCAGTTTTGGCGCTCCCAAAATCCTCACTACACTCTCTTTGACAAACATTCTAAGTCAAAAGGAGAAGAAAACAGGAGTAAAAGGAACTTCGAATCACCGATTCAAAAGAACCAGAGGAAGACTTTCGGGCCACAGGAAGAACAAAACCGAAAGGATAGGTTCGGTCCCAAAAGCAACAACAACCGAAGAGCTGGTTTCGATCCACCAAACAACAACAGGCAAAGACCATATTTTAGCCCGTCAAGCTTTTACAATAAAAGACCCAGTTTCGGGCCACCAACCTACAACACCCGAAAATCCAGCTTCGGTTCATCATCAATCAGCAACCGAAGGTCCAGGTTCGGTCCCTCAAATGACCACAACCGAAAGGGTCATTTCGAACCTCAAGTCAGTAAAGATTCTCATTCTAATTTATTTTCCTCTAATTCTTCTCGTTCTCAATCTTCTTTTAAGCCGAATTCTGGTCCTACACCAAATTTAAGATCATCAAAGGATTTGAAAGGAAAAAGGAAAATTTCCTCAGCTAATGAAGACCGAAAGCAGGCTAAAGTCCAAACACCAGAACCTAAATCCAAAACACCTGCATCTAATTCTAATAAAATCAAAGTGTTTCCTATTAAAAGAAAAGATGAAACAACCTTAATAAAACGAACATATCTTGTTGATGTTTCTCTTACTATTCCTGTTTCTGTAAAAGGCTCACGTGGACCCAAGAAATTTTGGGGTTCCTAAATCTGCCTAATTTTTGCAGGTTATTAGTGACGAGCAGTTTGACGACGAATGGTACATAGACAGTGGTTGCTCACGTCACATGACAGGAAGGAAGGAAGAGCTAAGGGAGTTTCGGTCTCTTTAAAATGGTGGAAATGTCAAGTTCGGTAACAACTCTTATGGAACTATAAAGGGTTATGGGATGATAACCATTGGAGACTTTACAATAAGGAAGGTGGTGTATGTAGAAGGTTTGCAGCATAATCTCATCAGTGTATCTCAACTGGCGGGAGGTACCGGTCTCAAAGTCTCGTTCGACGACGAAGGTTCAGAAATTATAGAGAAGAAATCCAACAAAGTCATTCTCAAATCAGATCGAAAAGGTGAAATGTTCCCTCTGAATCTAAGACCACTCAAAGGTAATCCAGCCATATGTATTTTGTCCAAAGCTCATTCAGACGAAAGTTGGTTGTGGCACCGAAGGCTTTCACATCTCAACTTCAAAGACATCAACAAGCTTGTCACCGGCGGTCATGTTCGAGGTCTTCCATTGCTTATGTTCGATCGAGAACACTTATGTGCTGCATGTGAAATGGGAAAACAAAGTCGTCAAAGTCACCCAACCATCATAAACACCAAAGTTGTTGAACCACTTGAGTTGCTTCACATCGACTTATGTGGTCCATCATCAATCGAGAGCATTGGCGGTAACAAGTATATCCTGTTATTATTGACAACTTCTCACGTTTTACTTGGGTATTCTTTCTAAAGCACAAATCTGAGGTGACTCCTAAGCTGAAGATCTTCATCAAGCAAGTCGAAGTGCAACTAAGGAAAGTCGCTCGAAACATCAGGAGCGACAATGGATTGGAATTCAAGAACAAAGAATTTGAAGATTTCTTAACTGAAAAAGGCACCAGTCATAATTTCTCAGCCCCCTATACACCTCAACAGAACGGAATTGTCGAAAGGCGAAACCGATCCCTGTGCGAGGCGGCCCGAACCATGCTAAGTTTTGCTTCTTTTCCCTTATATATCTGGGCTGACGCTATTGCTGCAGCATGTTTTACTCAGAACATGTCTTATCTCAACAAGCGTTTCTCTCTCACTCCTTATGAGATTATTAACAACAGGAAGACGAATGTCAAGTTCTTTCATGTGTTCGGTTCCAGGTGCTTCATCTTCAACTCCAAAGAACATCGCAACAAGTGTGATGTTAAAGCTGATGAAGGAATCTTTCTGGGATATTCTCTTACTTCAAAGGCATACAGGGTTTTGAATAAGCGTTCTAAAAGAATTGAAGAAACCTATTATGTGATGTTCGATGACAATTACGTCAAGAAGCTAAAGTCTACTGAAGAAGCAATTGGAGAGATTTTCCCTCAAACAGGTCAAGTCACAGCCTCAATCGCCAATTTATTTGACCAGTTCATAGACCTATTTGATGAACCTGAGAAAGCCACTCTTTCGGAAGCCAAGGCAGCAGACAACAAAATCGATCACCTTAAGCAGATTATGGAAGATGCAGCCAAACAAATGGGAGAAGGAGAACCCGATCGAAACGAACCTCCCCAGAGCGGTACTTCAGTCGAGGAGGAGAATCAACTCTCTTCAAAACAACAAGACTCACATATTCAGGGGGAGAATCCAATCTTTGACGGACCCGAAAGTCCAGTAGCACCCGAAAGCCCAGCTACACCCGAAAGTCCAGTGACAACCGAAAGTCCGGATCAGCCTGAAAGTCCAGTTGAAGAAAGAATTTTTGGGTCAACTCCAAATGATTCATCATCTGTCAAGGGGGAGAATTCTGATATGATCTATGACGATGACACTCAATCAGAATTAGAAGAAATGGTGAATGCTGAACTGGATCCGTCCTATGACCCAAATTATCCTCCTCTCACCAAATGGACCAGAGATCATCCTGTATCTCAAATAGTGGGTGACGCATCAGAGAAAGTTCTAACTCGTTCACAACTGAAGGCGAAACAAACTGCTTTATTCTCCAAAGTAGAGTTTTGCATGTTTAATTCTTTCGTGTCCAAAATTGAGCTGAAGACCGTCAATATTGCCCTTGATCATTCTGATTGGGTCCAGGCAATGCAAGACGAACTCAATGAGTTTGAAAGAAATAAAGTCTGGAGACTCATTCCAACACCAAAAGATTCCTTGGTTGTCGGTCTCAAATGGGTGTTCAGGAACAAAATGGAAAAGGAAGGGAATGTAATCCAGAATAAGGCTCGGCTAGTGGTGAAAGGTTACTGTCAGGAAGAAGGAATTGATTACGAAGAGACATTTGCTCCGGTAGCAAGGCTGGAATCTGTTTGAATATTTCTTGCCTATGTTGTACACAAGAATTTCGAGGTCTACCAAATGGATGTGAAGTGTGCTTTTCAGAATGGGGAACTTGAAGAAACTGTGTTCGTGGGGCAACCTCCTGGCATCCTTTTTCACTGGCTAGCATCATAGGGATATTCGACGTTTAATGAGATAGTCTAGTTCTAGACTAAAGCTAGCAAAAAACAAGACTGAGGTCGATAGGGGCATTACTAGTAATTGCTAAGATGCTTTATTAAGTATTTTCCACGCTCCTCTCTAGTCTCTTTCCAGCCTTTGTGATTTCATATACTATTCCCGTATGTTTCGTGAATGAAAAGTATCCAAATCACTGCTACATCTTAGATAAGGCAGTTTACGGTCTGAAACAAGCACCTAGGGCCTGGTATGAAACACTAACTAAGTTTTTAAAGATGTCTAAATTCAAACAAGGTTCGTTTGACCCAACCTTCTTTCGTAAAAAGGAAGGGTAACCACCTTATGATAGTTCAGATCTATGTCGATGATATCATCTTTGGCTCAACGAATCCTAGCCTAACAGCTGAATTCAGAAAGTTGATGGAGACAAAATTTGAAATGAGCTCAATGGGTCCGATTAACTTTTTCCTTGGTTTAAATATTAGACAGGGACCCGAAGGCATCTTTATAAACCAGGAAGCATATACCAAGACTCTTCTTGCTAAATTCGGCATGATGGGAGATTCAAAGGTCAAAGTCCCTATGGCGTTCGGTACCAAGCTCACACCATCTTTGGAAAAACCGGTAGTTGACATAACGCTATATCGCCAAATGATTGATTCCCTGATGTAACTCACAGCTAGCAGGCATGATATAATGTTTTCTGTGTGCTATTGTGCCAGGTTTCAAGCAAATCCTCATGAACCACACATGCTGGCAGTGAAGAATATACTCCAGTATTTGAAGCGAACCACCTCTCTCGGTCTCTGGTATCCCTCAAACTCAGGTTTCTTTGTTCAAGCCTACTCAGATGCAGACATTGGAGGATGTGGTTTAGACAGGAAAAGCACTACAGGAGGCTGTCAATTCCTCGATGGGAAGTTGGTGAGCTGGCAATCTAAAAAACAAACATGCGTTTCTCTGTCTACAGCCGAAGCAGAGTACATTGCAGCCGCCTCCTGCACATCTCAAGTGATTTGGATCCAAAGCCAACTCCGGGACTATGGACTCAATATGAAAAAGATCCCTCTATATTGCGATTCAGAAAGTGCAATCAGGATTTGTCATAACCCGATGCAACACTCCAAGAGCAAACATATTGCATTGTGGTATCACTTTATACAGGATCATGTGGAAGATGGAAATGTAGAGATTCACTTTGTTCGAACCACTGATAAACTGGCTGACATCTTCACTAAAGCCCTTCCTGAAGCAAGTTTTAATAAAATTCTATAAGGACTAGGTATGATGGAATCGGAGTCAGTACCAAAAACACCTTCTTAAAGCTAAAAGTTGGAAGCGAAATGAACCGAATGTTCGGTCTATTTCGCGTTCGGTTCACATGGGAACCGAAATGAACCGAACGCTCGGTGTATTTCGGGTTCGGTCCCATTGCACTTGTTTTCACTTATCTCAAAAAGGTCGTATCTTTGGTTGTAAACTTTTTGTACAATTGTTTTCCAAAAAAATTTAATTCCAAAATTTTTTTTTAGAACCGAAATGAATCGAGCGTTCGGTCCATTTCAGGTTCAGTTCCAAACAAAAAAAATTTGTTTGGTTTGTTTTGTTTTTTTTTTCTCTTTACCAAATTATAGAAAACTCCAAAAATATTTTCTTTTTCTTTTTTGTCTCTACTTCTGTTTATCTTCACCGTTTATGGTTATCGATGGGGCAGGTATCATTCTCACATTTTTTAATAGCTAAGTGTCCCTAGAAGCATGTTGCTGCATGTTGTCCAAAGCCTCAATTGATTCTGAATAAAGCCTTACTGACTTGGTATATACAAACCTTGTCTTCCCAATTAGGCTGATACATTTATTCTAATCATGAGCTACCTTACTCTTTTCTCATATGAGTTAAGAGTTTTCTGCTTGGTCACTATTTTTATAGCAGAGGTACTTTGGTTTCTTTATACCACCTCAAATATTTTTCTCCATCATATTTGCTTCATACAAGTAACCCCTGAGACTCTCAGAAATTACCACTGAGGTTTATGGTTACAGAATCTCTGTGTTTGTGATCTTAGATGCGTGTCACTACGTGCTAAGTGAAACCCACAATTCAAAACCTACTACGCATTGACAGTGAACAATTAAATTTGCTCTAGTTTTCACTCATGAATTAACGAATCCACCCAAGTGGTTGTACCATGAAATCTCTAATTTTCTCTTTGTGTGATTCTTATGAAATTGTTACATACCATAACATTTCTTCCCTTAGAATCCAGTTTTTAATTTTCTTGAGATTTCACACCTAGTATTTCCAACTAGTCACTAACACATTATCCAAACCTACTTGTTCAATAGACCACATTGGTCTCACAAGTTCTTCAGTCGATTTATGTCTTATGTCAAGATCAGGAATTCTGAAATGAAGCGCAAGCCTCCCAAATAAGCCTTTTCAAAAGATGCCTTTCAACACTTCTTAACTAGTGATTGATCGTAATTCAACGGGAAACCACACGAACACTTTAAGGTCTCTCTTGACTTTGAAGGAAGAGATTCGTGCCCGGGATCCACAGTTTCGTGTCTTTATTGACATCACAAATTCCCACATATATGTTGCTTTATTTCTTTATCTTTGACACTCTATGCACGAAAATCTTTTTGATTTTCCAAAAATCTGGTTTCGTTCATTACAAGCTATTTTTATGGCTCCGGTTTTAATGCAATATTCTCAACGGGATGTTATGGCTTATACTACACGTGTTCACTTTTATCCATGAAGACAGCTCATTTTAAAAGGATAAGTTGCTGACTCAGCCAAGAGTCTAAACGTTTTGGTATTCAAAACGGCGCTTGATGGGAAAGCGTGCAAAACGGAAGAGTTTTTCTCTCTCATGCGTAATCATAGGGGTTGCTAAACTGTCACGTGTCAATCAACTCAGGAAACACTTCGATTTTCAAGAAGATTTGGGGGCGGATTCTTCTCTCTCGTCTAACCTATGGTATAAAGGGTAAACCCTAAGGTCTTTTACCTCTTTACTGCACCCAAAATTTAGAGAGCAAGAAACGATTCTTTTCTCCCACTATTCATCTTCTTCTCCAAAACACTCTTCAATGGCGGATTCTTCTTCTGTTCACGCAACCTCCCACATTCTGCCTATCCGAACTCAGCAAAGCCTGATCATTGATCTCACCCCACATGCCTACGAAGCTTTCATGTTCCCAATTGTGGAGTGTCTTAAACACTCTCCACTGGTTCTAGCATTAAACAAGGTTGAAATCTTTCCAATGGAGTGTTTGTCGCAGATCTTCTCAACTGCCCATTATGACAAGTCTGTCGATCGCATTTTCTTCGACATTCTTGATACCAAAACCTCCATCTCCAAACAGCGATTATGTTCGCTTCTAGGGTTCGAACCTGATGAGTCTAGGGTTAACCCTGAGTCTATTCCTGTAGGATAGTTGTTCTCCATGTTTTACAACATGGGATACACTAAGACTCTAACTACAGTTACAAAGTTCATGAAATCCTGTCTTCCTCCACAGTGGAATGGCTTCTTCACGTTGCTGTTCAAGGGTTTGTCAGAAAGAAGTGTAGGTTCTGACGGGGCTAGCCGCCTGTTTATGAAGATTCTCTATGGGTTATATCACGACCTTAATCTTGACTATGGCTCTATGTTATGGCAGCAGTTGATCCAAAGTCTTGCCTCTACTTCTCGACATTCTGAGATTTCTTATGCCAAATTCTGGACACTGGTCACAAAGTGGGCAATGGACAAGTATCATGTCCCTATCGATGTTGATTCTCCACTCTCCTCGATCGGTATTTTCCACACAACGAAGATCATCGTGACTGATTCTTCCAAGTTTCAGTTCGTTGGCTCAATCCCTAAGTCAATGTATGCGTGTGTTCCACGGGATAGTCGCATCATCAAGACTCACAAGGAGTTTCTTCGTTCAGGCCCTAGAGAGCTCACTCCATAAATGATTCAATCTATCCACGACATTGACAAGCCTGCTCCCAGGGGCAAAAAACCAGAAAAGGGGAAAGACAAGGAAGTTGTCAAAGGAGCAAAAGGTCCTTCTCCAAAGAAGCGAAAACTTTCGAAGGCAGCTCAATCACCTCCACAAAAGAAGAGGAAAACTCAGCCCAGGCGCAAACTCATTCTTGCCTCTTCCTCCAGTGAATCAGAGGACGAGAGTTCATACTCAGAGGAGTCGCTTAGAGGTAACACTCATCCCCGTTCGCCTTCACCTGAGATACCCGTTTCATCTAAACCTGTCTCTCCTCCCTCAATCTCCATCTCTATTTCGATTCCCCCCATAACATCTACTACTCATATACCGCCCACCTCTATCCCTGTACCTCCTCCTATTTTCTCAGAAGCTACGACAACAACCACCACTGGAGTTCGAACCAACGTATCTGATACGGGGGCTCATACTTCAGCACCCAAACACACACCCGCTACTGAACATACTTCCACACCCGAACCTACTCCCACAACCGAACCTCCACCTTCGCCTTCATCTCCCAATCACTCAGCAGATGACGAGACTTTTCTTGGAGGAGAAGACATGACTTTTGACTCTGTATACTATAGTCTGTACCAGGTTCAAAGTGATGATGACGATGATGCTCCTGTCATTAAAAAGCATCTCGAGGAACTTCATGAAAAAATCGACAGTCTCATCGCTTCCTCCTCTTCCTCTCGGTCCACTATCTCAGAGGCTGCCATTCATGGGCTAGTTGATTCGTTCACAAAGGCACATCAGCCTCAATCAACTCCGCCACTGCTGCTATCGACGCATCTACCAAGGCGTGTGCTGCTGCGACCGAAAAAGTCGAAAAACTATTTGTCGATGTTAACAATCTTTTACAGTCTTTACAGGGAGCCGTTGATTCCAATGCAGCGAAGGTTGACTCTCTTGTCGAAAAGCTGGCCACTTCATTCGCATCAGAACAACAATTCTTTGCCAGTCTTCGTCAGTCTCTTGAAGCTGACAATAAAACCTTCCAGGCGACTGTTGAGGAGCGCTTGACAAAGCTGCAAGAAGATCTCGCTTCAGAAAACTCCGTGATGGATGCTCTTGCTTGCAAAACCACTGCTCTAAAGGTCAAGAGTCTTCAACTTTTCCAATCATAAAAGGAGGTTGCGTCTCTCTGATATAAGCGAGCGGTCATTTCCACGTGGGTTTCGGATGTCCACGCTGCCCTCTCCAACATTATTGAAGCGCATGATCCCATCCTGAACTACTCTGTGAGGCGCACTCTAGCTGAGAAGCTTGCTCCCTCCCTTGACCTACTCAGCAAAATTGAAGGGCTTCCTGACTTTGTGGCCCATCCAAAACAAGGGGGAGAAGATGTGTCTCAACCGCCTCCTACTTCTACATCAACTAAAGCAACCGAACCTCCTCCAACGGGTCAACCTTAAGGTTCGGGTGCTAAAGATAAAGGGAAGAAGATTGTTGAAGACAGTGATGGTGATGATGATAAAGAGACCATCGCTGATCTCTTGAAGAAACAAGGTCGGGAAAAGGATGCAGACATGAGTGCTCGCGTTGCCAGAGAGGCCGAGGCGAACGAAAGAAAAATGAAGGAGGCTCATGATCTTCTTGAGAGTCGAAAAACTCTATTTCCTCCGTGGACTCTCGAGAAGCTTATCAAAGAAGCTATTGATACTCCCAGCATCCTATGGCTCGAACTAGTGATTTCCTTGGACAGGGTCAATTCTGTCGACTCTCAGTTTGATATGCCCTTGACCCCGAAAGGCCTTCATATTTCATGCATTCTCCCATGTTGTTGATGTCCCTCATCCTCACCCAAAGGTTGATAGGGAGCTCGTTGAATTCTATTTGAGGTCTGCTTAGCCTCAGTATCAGACATGGAGTGCTCAGAAGATCATAAACGTTCGGGTCCTAAAAGCCTTTCGGGAGGGTAACTTCACGAATGTTCGGTTCAAAGTGCTAAAGGGATCTGCCAAAACAAAACATGCTATTTCTCTTGCCGATCTTCCGAACCTGAATCCACATGATTGGATCATTCTGCACAACAACCTCCTCACCAATGAAGCTGAATATGGGCCAATCATAGATCACTTCAAAAGGATGCTGGTCTGCTACATCATGGAGGTTGCCAAGATGGACCAGGAGATCGCAAGTATTTTCAAGAAAAAATCTACTATCTCTCAGAGGAGTTCTGCAAGTGATTTAAATATGATGCAGATGGGAAGAATCGACACGAAGCGGAACTCTATCATGTTCACAAGGAACGAAGGCCAAAAATGCCTGTTCGCCTTGGCAAACAAGCATCTGTATACCACTGCATGCTTGGAAAATGTTCTGGGAATCATCAATCGATGCAAGCAGAACTCTGCAGATGACAATAAATATTTTGATGATATGATCCAGTGGTACATTCGGTTCAGACAAACCATCTTAGCTCTCATTCCTCGTCTGTTCGAAACCACAAAGAAAGTTCCTACAGCTGGACCCAGCAAGCCGAAGTAGAGCCTCGCTCCAATTGATGCAAAGGGGGAGATTGTAGGGTCCGTTGGGTGTTGCGTATTGGGCTCGTTCTTAGTCCAATTTTGTTTCCGGATTGGGCCTATCCATCCGTGAGTTATGTTCTAGGGTTTAGTATTTATTGATGTTTGCATGCATCTTGGTACGTAAGATTTGAAGTCGATCATTCATAGAAATTACTTTTTATCGTTTGTAACCCTAGTAGCCTCTACAGCGGAAGTTCTTTGTCGAGCTTTGCTGAGGCTTGAATCTATTGAATCATTCGACATATTTTGATTCACTCTTGTACTTGATATTTTTGTTTACATTTTCGTGATTAACATGTTTAAAGATCTAAACGATCAAAGAGTTATTCAACTCATCAGATTTCTAATGGGTTTCCCCATAGAATTCGTCCACCCCTTTAATATGCAGTCCATTAGCTCAATATTCAACTATCACACAATTGACAGTTCTAGTCCCTTAAGTTTAATTAATGTCTTTTAGCCACAAACTTAATTCTTATTAATTCTTGACTAATATTAATTAAACAATATGATTTCTCCTTTAATATATTATTCTCATAATATATTAATAAATCATATTTAATCCTTTCTCTCCATTACTCATCCTATCAAGTTGCTTTGGTGAAGGCAACCCAAAAGGACCATGCACCATCGGGTCAAGTACACACCAAAATAGTTATGGACTTAGACACTAATCCAACAATAATATCATGGTACGTGGGGCATACTTCTTTACCAGCCACTACGCTGGGTGTACAGCGAGTACGCTAGGCGTACGAAGGGATCATCTTGGACGCGTCAAGGCTACGAACACATGTGCACCATGTGAAGGAGTAGGTGACGTGGCCAATCTCAGACCGTGTACACATAAGTACGTTGGGCGTACATACCTCATACTTTGGGCGTACTACAGTCTCAAAGTTTCTGCCAGAAACTTCAAAAATTAATATCTTTCGCATACAAGCTTCGTTTTTTACGTTCTTTATATCCACACGTAGGTGAAATTATGCTCTACAACTTTCGTTGAGACTCCATCGGCTAATTTTAAATTCATTTTTAATATTATATTTTTAACAGACCGGGATAGGAAAAGTCCGTTAAAAATTCATAACTTCTTCATCCGACGTCCATTTTTGTCTGTCTTTTTACCATTGAATTACTATTGACGAGATCTTCGATTTTCGTTTAGGTCGTGTCAGCTAAAAATTGCTCGATCTATAATTTGAATTTTCGAGCTGAATACTGCTATGTCGATTCTTAGAAAAATCATAACTTCCTCATACGAAGTCGGATTTGGACGTTCTTTTTATGAAAGTTATCGTTTTAACGAATACTAAGACTTTTCATTTAGATCACAATGGCTAAAATGTAGTTTATCAAAAACTCACTCTTTATGCATATGGCGTCGTGACGGTTCTGTCGCGAAACTTCAATAAGTCATAACTTCTTCGTTATAACTCGGATTTCAGTGAGGTTTTCGCCTAAATGTTTCTAACGAGATAATTTACAACTTTCAATAACATTAGTTTGACTTATTTCCAACTTAAATTTTACATTTTTGTTAATTCAATATTTGACTTTTGATTGGAATCTCATAAGACTTCCCATCACTTTCCGAATGATTCTAAACATAGTTTTACTTCAAATCTCATAACACTATCTTATTAGAACTCAATGCTCAAAACCATATAATATATAATAATATTCACTTTTAAGCTATCAAGCTTATAAAACACAATAATTATACATGGTTATTAACGTGTATGTTACAATCACCTCCTCCTTTTGAGGATTTCGTCCCCGAAATTACAACAATTTAAAAAATGGGGATATTTTGCTCTTATCTCATTCTTATTTTCCCAAGTATAATTTGGGCCTCGATGGTGTTTCCACTTGACAAGCACCAACTCCACTTCTTTATTACGTAGATCAACCGTTCTTTCGTTTCCGATCTCTTCAGGTACTTCTACATATCTTAATTTATTATCCAGTTTCATCACGGATAGCGGGACTGTTTCATCATATATGCTTAAACATTTACGTAGATAACTCACATGAAACACATCATGAATACCTGCCAAATTTTCCTTTCTTCCCAAATTGCATAATGCCTTTCCATGGGGATACCTTCAGCATTACGAAATCACCCACCTGGAATTATATGGGTCATCTCCTCTTTTCTGCATAAGACTTCTGTCGATCCTGGGCCACTTTCATTCTTTTTCGTACAATTTGAATCTTGTCAGTGGAGTCTTAAATCATTTAAGGGCCTCCATGGATTTTCTATCCTACATCACACCAATATAATGGAGTATGGCATTTACGACCATGTAATGCTTCATATGGTGGCATTTTGATTAAAGTGTGGTAACTTTTATTATATAAAAATTCAACAAGAGGTAAGTACTTGTCTCAGTTACCACAAATTCCAGGACACATGCACGAAGCATATCATCCACTGTTTGGATTGTTCTCTCCGTCTGACCATCTTTCTGGGGATGATAAGATGTGTTGAGAGCAACCCGAGATCCTAATTTGCATTGCATAATCGCCCAAAAATAAGAACTGAAGCGAGTATCACGATCGGAAATAATCTTTAGTGGCACGCCATGTCTCACAATAATTTTATCCAAGTATACTTGAGCATATTTCTCCATTGGAGCTGTTTCACGCATGGCAAGAAAATGTGCACTCTTAGTCAGTCGGTCTATAATGCCCAAATGCAATCATTCTGTCTCGCAGTCTTTGGCAATTTTGTAATAAAATCCATGGACAGTTCCTCTCATTTCCACATAGGTACATTAATACCTTCTGGACTACCGTATGGCTTTTGGTGCTCCACTTTGAATTGTAAGCATACTAAGCATTCCTGTACATATCTTCCAATGTCTCACATTAATCCAGGCCACCAATAATCAGCCTGTACATCATAGTACATTTTACTTATACCAAGATGTATTGACAATTTAGACTTATGGGCTTCATCCAAAATCTTCTGTCTTAATCTATCAATCTCTGGAATCCATAGCCGATTCTTAAATACTTTCAGTGCACGTGGATCATCAAGTAAATTATCAGCATAATGTACCAACCCTTCCTTCTTTACATTTTCTAGCTTTAAGGCCTCTACTTGCCATTTTTTCTAGTTCATCAAGAATAGTGAACTTTACTGTAGTGTAAGTAATAACATAACATACTATTATGATAAACCTTCCTGCTAAGTGCATCGGAAACTACATTGGCCTTTCCAGGAGGATACAAGATTTCACAGTCATAGTCTTTGATCAGCTCCATGGCTCGTTGTTGTATCGTATTCAAAGTTTGTTGACTGAATATATACTTGAGACTTTTGTGGTCGGTAAATAATTGGCATTTTGTACCAAAAAGATAATGCCTCCAGTGTTTTAGGGCAAATACTACTGCAATGAGTTCGAGGTCATGGGTGGCATAATTCTTTTCATAGTCTTTCAGTTGTCTTGAGCCATAGGCTATTACTCTACCACGCTGCATCAACACACAACCGAATCCCAACCTTTAAGCGTCGCTATACACGGAAAAATCATTATAGGAGTGATAAAATCGGAGCATGAGTCAAAAGATCTTTTAAAGTTGAGAAAGTTTTTTCTTAGGCTTCACCCCATTCAAACTTTTCTTCCTTTTATGTAAGACTTGTGAGAGGTACAGCTATACATGAAAAATATTTAATGAATCTCCAATAATACCCTGCGAGACCCAAGAAACTACGAATTTCAGAAGCATTACGAGGCGCTTCCCAATTTTGAATGGCTTCAATTTTGGTAGGATCTACTGATATACCATCACCAGAAATTACATGGCCGAGAAATTAAATTTGACGAAGCCAAAATTCACATTTTGAGAATTTAGCATATAGTTTCTCCCATTGAAGAAGTTCTAATATTTCACGAATATGAATGGCATGATCAGATTCAGACTTGGAATATATTAGAATATCATCAATGAATACGATGACAGATTTATTGAGCATTGGATAGCATACATGATTCATCATATCCATGAACACGATAGGAGCATTTGTCAAACCGAATGGCATTACAAGGAATTCGAAATGCCCATAACGAGTACGGAAAGAAGTCTTCGGTACATCCTGCTCGTGTACTTTCAACTGATGATAGCCAAACCTCAAATCAATCTTCGAGAAATAGCTAACGCCCTAAAATTAATCAAACAGGTCGTCAATGCGAGGTAGTGGGTACTTGTTCTTGTTAGTTACCTTATTTAGCTCACAGTAATCAATACACATTTGCATTGAACCCTCCTTCTTCTTGACAAACAATACTGGAGCACCCCAAGGAGAGGTACTTAGTCGAATAAATCTTTTTTCAATTAATTCCTGCAGTTGGATCACCATATCCTTCATCTCAGCTGGCGCAAGACGATAAGGAGTCTTTGCAACCGGAGCAGCACCAGGCACAAGATCAATTCGGAATTCTACTTGCCAATCTGGAGGAAGTCCAGGCAAATCATCTGGGAAAACATCAGGATATTCATTAACAACAGGAACGTCATTTATAGTTTTCTTACTTTCTTTTGAGATATCAACTGTGTAGGCTAGATAAATAGAACATCCCTTTGATATGAATTTATGAGCTTTTAGGAAAGAGATTATTTTAAAGATTTTAAGTCTTTGTTCATCGTAGACATAAATAGGAATTTCCCCTTTAATGCGTACAATCTTTTCGTAGCACAAGAGTTCTGCACGGTTTTTTGACAACCAATCCATGCCGAGAATAATATCAAAGTTGGGCAAGGATATAGGAATCAGGTTAGCAAGAAAATTATAACCTTCAATTTTTATGACACAATCTCTATAGACTTTATCAACAAGTAATGATATACTACTACCTGCTATGTCTACATGAAACGGTTGAGCGAGTGCATAGCAGGCAATTTTAAAAGAACGTGCAGATTCAACACACACAAAAGAATCTAAGGCACTAGAATCAAATAAGATGTGAGCAGGTCTAGAGTTGACGAGAAATATACCAGTCACAACATTCGGGTCTTCACGTGCCTCCTCCATGGTAATTTGGAATGCACAGCCTTTAGCTTTTAGCACCTCCTCCTTTTTAGTTGGAGTACTCTTTGGTTGTTAAACAGAAGCTTGACTCCCCACCATTTGACTAGTAAGAGTAGGGCAGAAGCGCTTCCTATGGCCAGTAACACCACAAGCATAGCAAGTAACATTCTTCCTCGGGCAAACGGGCTTCATGTGGCCTATTTCTCCACATCCATAACAGATCACTGATCCTTTTTCTAAACTGCATTCGCCCTGATGAATCTTTCCACAATTTCTACATGATTGCGATTGAAGAGAAAAAGATTATGATCTACCACGGCCACGAGAGGTATTATGAGATTATACTTGTTTTCCAGGATCAGATCGAGTGGATTGAGCTGATGGAATAGAGGAAACAGGAACAGTTCAATCAACACGTAGATGCTTCGGAACAGAAATAGTGGCACCACATATCTCTAAGTTATGCTCGCGCTTTCGAGCATACTCAACCGCTTTATTAAATGACAAAAAATCCCAATTAATCACAAAATCGTGGATTTCATACCGTACTCCTTCCATGAATAACTGAATTTTATCATCTTCAGTTGGAATATACTTTGCAGCAAACCGTGCTTTTTGATTGAATTAAGTTTCATAATCATTCACAGTCATTCCTCCCTCTTTAAGCTCGAGGAAATCTTTCTCCAATCTTCTCTTCATGTCTAGAGGACAATACTTTCCTAACAAACGAGTTTTGAACATTTCCCAAGATAAATTATCCAGGTAAAACTCGTCGAAAGCTTCAAATGTTGCTTCCCACCAACCAAGGCTTCTCCGATAAGCATTGCAGAAGCATAATTAGCCTTGTCTTCATTAACCACATGAGAGATACGTAATACTTTTTATGTGTTCTGGATCCGTGTAAGAACAACTATGGGATTAAGAATACCTAAAAACTTCGTAGCACCATTACTCTTGAAGTTTTGAATGAGGTATGTTTCGCCTCCCCTTTTGAAGATTCTCTGGTGGTTTTCTCTTTACCTTTATCACTATCCTTTTTATGTTCTTCGAGAGTCTGCCGAATATAAATAGATACTTCATTGCCCAAAATCTCCTTTTGAAGATTCTCTGGTATGTTTCGCCTCCCCTTTTGAAGAACAACTATGGATTTGGGTTATATCCATGACCCTAGAAATCCCACATATAACTAGATACTTCATTGCCCAAAATCGCCACTTGTATCTTTTTAGAGTTCATGGTATCTTTTGTGTGCATGGAATTCTCTCTCAAGTTCATCCTTTGTCCATGGTGTGTTGTGATTCCATTTGAGGCTTCCACACTATTGGGGCTAAGCTCTTTAAGGCCAAATACACCAAGAATTCAAGCTCCATCAAAAGGTATGTCATGCTAACTAGTATATTATATTTTTATGTTAAATGCATGCTAGTTGTAAGATTAATACCTTGGAAATCATTTGCATGTATAATTAGTGAAAACATAGATCCAAGGTATTTAGGGTTGTATGTGCACCACAGGATGTTGTAGTATACCAAAACCCAACAGTGGTATCAGAGCCATGGGTTGTTTTCAATTATACTTGATGCAAGTTGGTGGAAAAAAAAGTAAAAAAAAATCAATTTTTTTGCTGTCGGGACAGCAGACTTCACGAGTCCATGAACAAATTCATCCAACTCGTCGAGTTGGCTCATGCACTCGACGAGTTGGACCCCCTGACAGCTTATCTTCGAGTTTTTTGGCTTGTTTTGGATTAGAATCATTACCGAAAAGTGTTTTTGTTCATAAAATTTGTTTTTTGATACTATGATAATGTTTATTCTCATCCAAATAAAGGATAATAATCAAAGTTTCAAGTTTTATACATGTTTATATGATGCTTGAAAAATGTTGATTATAAATGTTCATGTTTATGAGTTTGTTTAGATTAATAGGAAAAATTATGAGATAGTTGTCTTCGATCCAAATTAATCTAGAAGTTGTTCATAATATGTGTTTTTGTAACTTGTCCTCAAGTTACATGAAAAGTCACATTTATGAATTTTAAAACTCATAAAATTTCCATAAGTTATGAAAAAATGAAGAGTCACATTTTTTAATGCTTTTAAAGTCTTCCATAACTTGTCTACAAGTTATGGAACTTGAAGGGTTTTTTCCATTAACCCACTTTAAAATTCATAAGTTATGGAAACCATAAGTTTTTGAATTGTTCAAAACTTGTTCTCAAGTTTTGGAATTTGTAAAGTCAAACCCCATATACACTTTAATTCCAAACCCAAGAATTTTAAAAGTTAAAGTTCAACCTTTATGGACTTCATTAAATTAATTAAAGTGTCTAATTAAAAGAGTTAATAATTCCATAAAGACATGGTTTAAGTTTAATTAAATTAAGAGTATAGTTTAATTAATAGATTAAACCACCAAGTATTTCAAATGTTTAAAATACACCCTTATACTATTATAATATTAATAGTTAATACTTATATATATGTATAAGAACAAAGTCAGTCTTACCGTTAGTAGGCCTCATTCACGAAGCCGGTCTATAAAGGGGGTATAAGGTTACTGCCTATAAAATGGCAGTTTAATGGGTGTCCACTCTCACCCACCACTTCTTTGACTGGTGGAGGGTCGTTAGCCGAACGGGTTTGACAGGACTGTAATTCCCCCTTCATTAAAAGTATTAATGATAAATACTAAGTAACTAAACCTTTTATAAATACCCAATCTTAGTTACTTAGGAAAATGTGAATTCGGTGCTAACACATGAAATTCACACTTTGTACCTTACCAAGTCGTTGGTGGAGCGTGTGGGGGTAACCGGCACACGAACTTGGACTAGTAAGGATAACAAAGGGTGACTTAATGTTTATCATAGATCGGTGGAGCGCGTGTGGGTAACTGACACATCGATTAGGTGATAATATTAAGGGTACCAAGTGAATTTGCATGATTATTCACACCTTGTTTTGTGATCGTCGGCATCCCAATCATAAAATTTGAGAGGGCACAATCGAGATTGAAACATGTCATTTAAAAGTTCAATGAATCTCAAAAGATCTAGGAGTTTCAAATCCAATTAAAACCTAATAAGTTATTTTGTTTTTCATGGTGGAAATTGATGAATCGTCATTCACCTACCTTCAAATATCTTATAGCTTGGATTACGGCATCCCTCTTCCAAGTTATAAAATATTGTGTTGGGTCCTAGCCTTAATATTTCATATTGGGCGTTATATTAAGGACTTAAAAATCAACTAACTTGAATATCTCCCATTTTAGATATCTAGTTTAGATATCTATGATCTACCCAAATCTCTTAGAATTTCACTTCCTCCACCCCCTCCAATTATTCTCCTAAACCTACAAGTTCAAGGTCACTCAAGCCATATTAGCAAACAAGATCTATGTGTGATCACATCTTGGAGATGAAGTCACATATTGACAAGCCGGGAGAGTTGGGTGTCAAAGTCTTAAGAAAGTTGTATGTTCAATCACTTTCTAAGTCACATAGTGAGTTCTTTTGGGACTACTATGTGACAGACCATGACTTGACCCTTAATGATCTTACCTATTTTCTTGGTGCTGCTGAATCAGAAATGATTTGAGGACTAGTAAAGCGAATTTGATTAGAAGATCAACTTACCAAACCTTCTATTGCCAAAGGATAGGGCATTGGTTGTGAAGCTGCCTAATTTACCTGAACAATCATAAGGTTGGTAAAGTCAAAGAGTTTGACTCTACTTCGGGTAAAGTGCACTATCTAACTCTATTAAGTTCCTATTTGAGATTCTTATACATGGTGTGACCAGATCACATTTTGATGTTTTGTAGAATCGAAGAGAGGAAGCTTAAAGGAAGTATATGTTGATTCTGATCGTGAAGATGGATTTCGATCACATGGTTCGGTGATCAGAATTATGAGTTGTTGCTTAAGCGTTATGATATATTGCTTAGGAATAGATAACAACAAATTTTTCATATGCATTTGCATTGTAAGGATAAGTTTTTCCGCAAGTTTTAAATAAAACATAAGGTTTTATTTTATTTATTTTAAATATCCTTACAGTGGCATTTGTGAAAAATGGTTGTTTATATGATTCCATTGATAGCAATATTGGAAAATGGATTTGATTCTTTCGGATGTGGTAGTGTCATAAATTACCAAATAAGGAAAGATTCTCATCACCCAAGTTTCAATTAGATTGAAACATGGAATTATACAAGTTGTATGATGAATGAGAATTTTCATCATTGGAAAATTAGATCAAGTAAAAGGACTAAGGGATTGAGTACACATTCGTGTGCACTGGTCAAGTCCACCACAAAGATCGATAAGACTATTCGTCATGATTTAATAAAGTTAAGTAAATATGGTTATACTTACAAGTTGAAGTATAATTCTGAAACATTGGAAAATGTTCGATGTAAGGCAGAACGAATGAGAAGAATCAAATTAGGCAGAAAGATAAAAGTTTCTCAAATCTGAAAAGATGAGAGAGTACTTTAGTATCATGTTTTATGATCATCTTAATGATTAAGATACCATATCACAAATGATCCTCTAAGGACATCTTAGTGCTTTCTTATGGCTAAGAAGAGGAGTCATGAATTATTGGAATGGTTAAATCAAGAAGATGAGTCATACTTCGTTCCAAAAGCAAAGTCTTAGAGTCATACTCCAAGATTGTAACTTGAGTGACATATCTTAAAAAAGGTTTATTAAGACTAGTCAAATGTAAGAGTAAAATGTTTTCTACTCTTGTATGTTTGAAATTGGTAACTTGTGATGTTTTGGATAAAACAGAGACCAACTTAGGCCAATTGTGTGAAGTGTTAGTCTTGATAAGAATCCGCACTATCCCTTGAATATTTGTTTTGTCAAGGAATGGTTCTTGACAAGAGAGTCTTATATGTCAAGAGGACAGTGGGAGTCTTAAAGGTCTTGAAAGTTTCAAGAACAAATCAAGGATAAAACCTATAGTTCTTCACTAGCACACGACTTGAGCTTTATAACCTATCGTGTTGACATTTCCATGTCCATAACTACTTGGAAGCAATGGCAGGCCCTTGGGCTGCCATGTGGCAAGAAATTAAGACTGCACAAGCTCAATCCATATGAATTTGGAAGTGTCACTAACCTTGTCTTGTGATTATGGTTTTGACAAAAATTCATATGGATAGGAACCCATACACCCTAAAATCTAAGTGCTATAAGGTTTCTCTCCGATTCATGAAAATGATGGTGAGGAAACGATTTCACTAAGTAGATTTTTAGTAGATAGCAATTATGACATTTGCATTCTCAAAGTTGTTAGTCGAACGTGTGTAGGTAACCGGCACACTAACATAGACTTGTGAGAAATGGAAAAGATCTAAACAATTGAGACTATGATTACGGTATCCCTTTTCATAGTTCTATAAAATTATTTAGACACACATGTGAGCTATCTAAGGAAATGTGTATGATTTTGATAAAGTTTTATCGAAGCATCTTGTATCATAAATCTGAACTTTGGTAACAAAGTCAATAAAGTATTGATTTCTAGAAGTCCAGCTGTTTTCTGAGTACATGTCAAAGCTAGTGGGAGCATAAGTGTTATGCTAATAATCATCATGTTAGTGGGAGCATGATTATTATGTTAAGTGTTAATTATAGAAAACAAAAGGCTTTCAATTGGGAAAAGTTGTTTTGCTATAATTAACGGATAGGAAATTATACTTCATTTCAATTCTAAAAGCTTAGATTGAGATTTTGGTCATCTTTAGTCAGGGATATATATATATATATATATATATATATATATATATATATATATATATATATATATATATATATATATATATGAATTCTGTGTTGGAATGGTTCAACATAAGGAAATTCTATATATATATATATATATATATATATATATATATATATATATATATATATATAGTGTTTTCAAAATTCGATTATGATTACGGTATCCCTCTTCATAGTCAATTTTTGAGAACATAGCAAATAAAAAATATTGTAGCAAAAGATTGATCTAGTATCATGTCTTTATGTGAGACATCATGAATCATGTCCCATATGCTTCGGATGTAGGATCGATTGCATGTGCTATAATATTTATCCTTTCTAAATTTTCTGAATTCCTAAGGCATTAAGATCTAGAATTAGATATGACTAAAATGATTAAACAATTGTCGAGGACAATCTAAGGTTTACCAAGGATTGGTTGCTCAGGGATAGTTGAAAGTATAGTGTTAATTTTTGGAAAGGAACATAATTGACATATTCTGAAAAGAGCAACTCTTGTTCAGAAATGACAGTCAAAATGAGAATATGGAAATATTCCCAAAGGTAGAAGTTGTTCATTCAATCTGTGTAAGATTAGGAAACTTAATGCAAGAAGGTTGTTCAAAGCAATGTACTTTGAATTTGAGATTTTGGTTCCACGGAATGCTCTCCATTGGGATACTCTATAATGATTGTTGACAAGTCTTTGTGACTTTGTGCATAGTCATTACGAGAGGATCAATGCATATAAGTATAGAACCTAACAGATTTTGTTAAATGGTAGGGATTTGGATTCTTACATTTACGATAAAGATTTGGGATTGTGAAATGAGCATCATTGGAATCATGTTCAATTGATCTATTTCACAAAGTAAAGATCATAGATAAACATAGTGTGCATACTTGATGTATGGCATGACTAGTGTTTACAAAACATAGTTTACATGCTTGGAGCATGGGACAACTATTGTTTTAATTCAGGTATAAAGTTGATTACTTGAAACATTATACAATGAATAATGAGTAATCAATATGGTGTTTAAGTAAAAGGTGTTTTATTTACTCTCAAAGGTGCTTGGGACCATAGAAGATTAGTATTATTCTTGTGTTTCACTTTGCATGTTTTGACTGCCAGAATAACTAGGTTATTCTTTCTGAATGACTAAGTTATTCAAACCATCCACAGTCGATAATACGTTGGAAGTAGGTATTAAGGCAAGACTGTCATGAATCGGGTTTGTAGATGTCCAAGGTAGTGGACATAGTAAGAGTTACTACAACATTCATGAGTACTCCTGGAATAGGGATTCGAGTATTGGATTCAACCCACGCTCATTCGAATCACTTCATGGATTTAATCACGAGTGATCATGAGATGATAATATCTTATATTCTTCAAACCTAGAGATATGAGTTGTTACTATAAGTTGGTTGTACATTGATTGCACGAAAACGCATTTGGTAACTCGATGTTATAAAACATGCCTTTGTGTATGATTTAACAAGTAGTAGAACAAGCCATATGAGTCGAAGTTTATCCATTCCTTTTACCTTCGGGATAAAAGCGATATATATGGGCCCCTCGATGAGTTGGTGATGACAAACGTAACTGCTCGGCCGGGCCTGGACTGATTTGATTTGTTCAATTAGTCAGTCGTCATAAATTAGAAATCGGGAAACAACAAATGGACAGAGAGAATGATTATAATCCATGTCTCAGTCCATATGATATCTAGAATGGAGAAATATATGATCCCTTATCTAATGGACATGTCATTTGATTTGTTCAAAGTTTGACAATGGCTTTAAGAGCTACAATTGCTAGTCAGCATCTTGGAGTCACACTTGAATAATAGTTTTAGACTTATCCAAGTGGGAGACTGTTGGATTAGGTGTCTAAGCCCATAACTATTATTGGTATGTATTCGACCTGAGAGTAGCATGGTCCATTTGGGTTGCATATCATCAGGACAATTTGTTAGGATGGACTTTTAAGAGAAGTTTATTTATGGTTTATTAATATATTATAAGTAATAATATATTAATATGAAATCATATGTTTTAATTAGTATTGATCAAGAATTAATTTGGAATTAATTTAGTGGTCGAAATAGACTAATTAAATCTATGGGGACTAATTATGATAATTAGTTATATTTATATGTGTTGGGCTTAGGATCCATGTTGAACCAAGTTTATGTATGGATACATAAAGAGTTGGGCCACATGAACCATGGATCATAAAACCCGTGGGTATGGATTTGGGTTATATCCATGACCCTAGAAATCCCACGTATAAATAGATACATCATTGCCCAAAATCACCACTTGTATCTTTTTAGAGTTCATGGTGTCTTTTGTGTGCATGGAATTCTCTCTCAAGTCCATCCTTTGTCCATGGTGTGTTGTGATTCCATTTAAGGCTTCCACACTACTGGGGCTAAGCTCTTTAAGGCAAAATACACCAAGAATTCAAGCTCCATCAAAAGGTATGTCATGATAACTAGTATATTATATTTTTATGTTAAATACATGCTAGTTGTAAGATTAATACCTTGGAAACCATTTGCATGTATAATTAGTGAAAACATAGATCCAAGGTATTTAGGGTTGTATGTGCACCATAGGATGTTGTAGTATACCAAAACCCAATAAACCGGACTTTGTGTGGGCAGAGTTTCAATTGAAAATATTATTTTCTCGGGGTCTTCAGTGCTCCGGGGCTTGTTTCGGGTGTTGGGGTGATTTCCTAGGCTTAGGGGTGTTAGGATAGCTTGAAAGGAAGTAGAGGGTGTAAAAGTGCCAAATTTGTAACCATAAATTGGGCAGCCTCGCACCCTATCTATAGTATCCGAAGCACCTAATTACGTTGCACGTATTATATCATGGTACGCGGGGCATACTTCTTTACCAGCCACTACGCTAGGTGTACAGCAAGTACGATGGGCGTACGAATGGATCATCTCAGACGCATCAAGGCTAGAACACATGTGCACCATGCGAAGAAGTAGGTGATGTGGCCAATCTCGGACCGTGTACACATAAGTACGTTGGGCGTACTTCCAGTCTCAAAGTTTGTGCCAGAAACTTCAAAATTAATATCTTTCGCATACAAGCTCTGTTTTGGACATTCTTTATATCCACACGTATGTGAAATTATGCTCTACAACTTTTGTTTAGACTCTGTTGGCTAAGTTTGAATTCAATTTTAATATTATATTTTTAACAGACCGGGACAGGAAAAGTTCGTTAAAAATTCATAACTTCTTCATCCGACGTCCGTTTTCGTCTGTCTTTTTACCGTTGAATTATTATTGAAGAGATCTTCAATTCTCGTTTAGGTTGTGTCATCTAAAAATTGCTCGATCTATAATTTGAATTTTCGAGCTGAATACGGCTATGTCGATTCTTAGAAAAATCATAACTTCCTCATACGAAGTTGGATTTGGACGTTCTTTTTATGAAAGTTATCGGTTTAACGAATACTATGACTTTTCATTTAGATCACAAAAGCTAAAAAGTAGTTTATCAAAAACTCACTTTTTACATCATATGGCGTCGTGACGGTTCTGTCGCGAAACTTCAATAAGTCATAACTTCTTCGATATAACTCGGATTTTAGTGAGGTTTTCGCCTAAATGTTTCTAACGAGATAATTTACAACTTTCAATAACATTAGTTTCACTTATTTCCAACTTAAATTTTACATTTTTGTTAATTTCAATATTTGACTTTTTGATTGGAATCTCATACGACTTCCAATCACTTTCCGTATGATTCTTAACATAGTTTTACTTCAAATCTCGTAAAAATATCTTGTTAGAACTCAATGCTCAAAATCATATAATATATAATAATATTCACTTTTAAGCTATCAAGCTTATAAAACATATAATTATACATGGTTATTAACGTGTATGTAACAATTAATAAAATAACTCAAATTTAATCCAAACCCAAACCCTCCCAATTTTCGAAAATAGGTTGGGTTCATCAGGTTTAATTATTCAAATTTTAAGACATTTAAAATAATAATAAGGAAAGTAGACAAACCCTATCTAACCCTAACAATTTTGAAATTTAAGGGTAGAGGCTAGGGTTTCAAGAACCCTGGCAATTTTTGAAAATTCCTCCCTTCGGGTTTAATTTCTGTAAACCCTAATTTTGATCTATTTAACATTGTGCAAGATCAATTAAAAACTATGGGCTCTGATACCATTGATTGGTTTTATAGGTTACAAAAAAAAGAAAATGTGGCAAAAAAACGTAACCCTTAAGTTCACATGCAACCTATTGGATCTAAGTGGTCTGTATTGATAACAACAAACAATTGAACATCAAGAACCCTAATGGGGCCTTACTATAATCGAAATTACAAAGGTTTTTAGGGTTTACATACCTTTTTGATTCTTGTAGTAAGTAATCAAACAATTTCTTCTTCAACAAGCTTCATAAAGCAAGCACCAGAAATCTCATGCCTCTAATGGTTTGTACCTAAACCCTAGCAAAAGAAGACTTGAGAGGAGAGAGGACGAAGGACGGAATTTTCGGCTTTTCTTCTTATGAAAGGAGTGGTCGAAAATTTATGGTTTACGACTACTTTTATAACCGAACTAGGAAAACCATAATTTGAATATAATACTATTATTTCAAATTAGGTAATTATCCAAATTCCTAATTATCCTTAAGGATTAATCTAGAAACCATAAGGAGGCACCTTATTTTCGCCAACCCTAGCAAGGATCTAGAATCCTTTCTTTGTTCAACTATTGAACAATTACAACTTAGGTCCTTGCACATTTAATTAATCTAATTAATCCCAAAATTAATTCTAATTAACTTTTGAGTAATTATTAATTAAATAATACTATTTCTAATTAATACATTAATCTCATAATATAATAATAAATTATTTATTGTTATTTTTTAATCTTATAATAAAACAATAAATCAACCTTTCTCTCAAAAAGTCGTTTTATCAATTACTAGTTTTGAGGAAAACCCAAAAAGGACTTTGCATTTAATTTAAGTATATATCAATTTAGTTATTGGCTTAGACACCTAATCCAACACATTCAACATTAGATTATTAGTTTTTACAACACAAACAACACTTTCATAAACACCTTTTCAAGGACTAGCTTTAAAAATAAAAGAACCAGTTTTATAAACTAAAATGTCACCATTATTATTATCAGAACCATAACGAAAACCATCCTTGAAAAATCCATGAAATAAAGTATGTTTCTTTCCATATTTGGCGAGTAGCAACAATTAACTAAACCAATGGAAACTTCGTTATTTAACATAAGCTTATATTCCTCAATATTCATAACAGGTACAAATCCTTGGGTATCCATGATCAGGTTCAACTCCCTGTGCTTCAGTTTTCTACTTTCCTTTATTCCCTGCAAATCCAAGTAAATATGAGTACCACATCTCATATCAAGAACCTAAGAATTAGAAGTTGCCATATTGTGAAGTTCAATCATAAAAATACATGAAGTGTCGACGCCCTTGGCTTTGTTCTTCTTCATGTCTTCAAGGTATTTTGGTTAGCTCTGTCTCCAGTGAGCTTTCTCTTAACAGTAAAAGCAAATGACCTCCTTTGGGTTGGTATTAGGTGTTGGGTTTTGAGCAATCTAACACTTCCTAAGTGTACATGCAACCCTAATAAACCTTGGATCTATGTTTGTCTAAATACATGAAAAATAATAATTTTTCCAAGGTTCATAACCTATCTAACATGGCATGGGGTACTTTTAAACATAAAAGAATTAGATGAGATTACATACCTTTTGATGATGAGTTTGATTCCTAAACCAATAGTGTGAATGCCTCAAATGGAATCACAAATCACCACAAACTCTTGGAAAACTTTGAGAGAGTGTATACACACATAAAAATCGGCCACACACAAAGTCTCACACAACTAGTGCCACTAGTGGCTATTTCATGCAACATAAGCATGCTTATATAGTGTACATGATTAGGGTGAAACCCTAATAACCCATGACCTTTCCTTTTCCAAGGATCCATGGGTTTAAAAGCTCCATGGATCATCCATGGACTTCCATACAAGCCTAGCCCATTAACAAATGAGTGTTAGCCCACACCATATAAAACTAATAGCCCACAATCTAATTAGTCTTCCTTTTAATCTCTAAATTAATTCATAATTAATTTAAGACTAAGACTAATTAAATAACATGACTTCATATTAATATATTATAACTTATAATATATTAATAAACAGATGTGTATAACTCTCATAAAATTATCCATAAATAGTTTGGATGAAAAGCAAACCAAATGGACCATGTCGGGTTGGGTCAAGTATATACCAAATAAGTTATGGACTTAGACACCTTATCCAACAGACTCCCACTTGGATAAGTCTAATAACTATATTAGCGTATGTTACTTCAGGAACCAACCAGCAATTGTAGCTCTCGAAAACTCTGTTGAACTATGAATCGCCATTTTAGATAAGTGATCATATAATCCTCTATTCTCATGATATCAGCCGGACAAATACATGGAACAATGTCGTACTTATTGTCCAGCAGTTTGTTTCCCGATTTTCGATTTGTTTGACAAAGAACTTAATCGAACACATCAATTTAGTTCTGACCGGCCGATACATAGGTCACAACAAAATCATCATGGGCCCAGATATCGCTTCTATTTCTAGAAGGAACATATAAACTTCGACTCATATGCTTGTTCTACTACTTGTTGAATTGTACACAAAGGCACGTTTTATAACATCAAGTTACTGATGCGTTTACGTGCAATCAATGCACAACCAACTCATAGGTAACAACTCATATCTCTAGGTTTGAAGATTTATATAATATTATCGTCTCACGATCACTCGAGATAAATTCCATGAAGTGATACAAGTGAGCGTGGGTTTATTCCAATACTCATAACTTATGAGCACTCATGAATGTTGTAGCAACCATTGCTATATCTAAACCCATTTAGCCATCTACAAACTCAATTCATGACAGTCTTGATTCATACCTACTTCCAACATATGAACAACTGTGGAGTGTTTAAATAACTTAGTCATTCGGAAAGAATAACCTAGCTATTTTGGAAGTCAAAACATGCAAAGTGAAACACATTAATAATCGAATCCAATATGGTCTCAGAACCCTTTTGAATATAAATAGAACCACCTTTTATTTATCACCATATTGATTACACATTATTCATTGTATAATGTTTCAAACAATCAACTTAAGACTTGAATAAAAACAACAATCGTCCCATGCTCCTAGCATGTACACTTTGTTTTTCTAAACAATAGTTATGCCATACTCCAAGTATGCACAATATGTTTGTCTATGATCCTTACATTGTGATGTAGATCAATTGAACATGATTCCAATGATACTCATTTCACAATCCCAAATCCTTATTGTAAATGTGAGAATCCCCGATTCCTATCATTTACCAAAAAATCTGTTAGATTTTAAACTTTTATGCAATGTTCCTCTTGTAATGATTATGCACAAAGTCACCAAAACCTTGTCACCAGTCATTACAGATTATTCCAAAGAAGGTCAACTTCTATGGAATGGAAGTCTCATATTCAAAGCACATTGCTTTGAACATCCTTCTTACATTAATGTTTTCTAATCTTACATAGATTGAATAATTTCCACCTATGGAGACATTTCCATAGTCCCATTTTGACTATCACTTCCGAACAAGAGTTACTTCTTTTCAGAACATGTCAATACGGTCCTTTCCGACAACTTACATCATACTTCCAACTTTCCCTGAGCAACCAATCTTTGGCGAACCTCAGATTTGTCCTCGACAATTGCTTAATCACTTTAGTCATATCCAGTTCTAGACTTTTCCCTTCTCAATGCCTTAAGCATTTGGAAAATTTAGAAAAGATGAATATTATAGCACATGCAATCGATCCTATATCTGAAGCATATGGGACATGATTCATGATGTTTTACATAAAGACATGATACTAGACAAGTCTTTTGCTACAATATTTTTTTATTTGCCATGTTTTCAAATTTTAACTATGAAGAGGGATACCGTAATCATAATCAAATTTTGAAAACGCAATATATATAGAATTTCTTCAAGTTGAACCATTCCAACATAAAATTCATATATATATTCTTGACTAAAGATGATTAAAATCTCAAACTAAGCTTTAGAATTGAAATGAAGTATAATTTCCTCTCCCTTAATTATAGCAAAACAACTTTTCAACCCCTGCAACTTCACGAATTGAAACTTTGTTTTCTATAGTTAACATTGCTAACTTGCAACACTAAACGTAATAATCATGCTCCCACTAACATGATGATTATCAGCATAACACTTATGCTCCCACTAGCTCTGACATATTTCCAGAAATTTGCTGGACTTCTGAAATTTAGATTCATACACCCTTTCTTAGATAGCTCACATGTGTGTCTAAACAATTTTCAGAACTATGAAAAGGGATGTCGTAATCATAGTCTCAATTGCTTAGGCATTTGCCATTTCTCACAAGTCCATGTTAGTGTATCGGTTAACCACACGCGCTCCACTAACGACTTTTGAAAATGCAAATAACACAATTGATATCTACGTAAAATCTACTTAGTGAAAGCGTTTCCTCACCATCATTTTCATGAATCGGAGAGAAACCTTGTGACACTTAGATTTTATAGTGTATGAGTTCCTATCCATGTGAATTTGTCAAAACCATAATCACAAGATAATGTTAGTGACAAATTCAGCCTTAAATGGATTAATCTTGTTCAGTCTTAGTTTCTTGTCACCTTGGTAGCACAAGGCCCACCAATGCTTCCAAGTTGAACTCTGATAACTCACATGCAAATTCAACTTATTTGAAGTAGGTACAGAAATAAGAATTATGTCAACACGATAGGTTGAAAACCTTAAGTCGTGTGCTAGTGATAAATTACAAGTTTTACTCTTGATTAAATCTTGAAACTCTTTCAGGATCTTTAAGGCTCCCACTGTCCCCTTGACATATAAGTTTCCCCAGTCAAGAACCATTCATTGACAAAACAAATATTCAAGGGAAAATGTGGATTCTTATCAAGACTAACACTTCACACAATTGGTCTTAGTTGGTCTTTGTCTCATCCAAGACATCACAACTTACCAATCTCAAATGTACAAGAGTACAAAACATTTTACTCTTACATTTGACTAGTGTTAATAAATCCTCCTTTATGTCACTCAAAGTTACAATCTTGGAGTATGACTCTAAGAATTGATTTGGAACGAAGTATGACTCATCTTCTTGATTTTAACCAATCCAACAATTCATGACCTCTCTTCTTAGCCATAACAATGCACTAAGACGTCCTTAGAGTATGAATTTGTGATATGGTTTCATAATAATTAAGATGATCATGAAATACGATACTAAAGTACTCTCCCATCCTTTCAGATTTGAGAAATTTTTTATCTTTCTGCCTAATTTGATTCTTCTCAGTTGTTTTGTCATATATTGTAACCTTTCCAATGTTACAGAATTATACTTAACCTTATAAGTATAATCATATTTACTAATCTTTAGTAAATCATGACAAATCAATCTTTGTGGTGGACCTTGACCAGCGCACACCCAGTGTACCTAATTCCTTAGTCCTTCAATTGACTCACATATACATGTGATCAAAGAATTAGTCTTAATTTTCAAAGATGAAAATTCTCACTCATCATACAATACAACTTGTATGATTCCAAGTTTCTGTCCAATTGAAACTTGGATGATGAAAAACTTTCTTCATTTGGTAAATTCAGACACTACCACAAATGAAAGAATCAAATCCACTTTCCAATATTGCTATTACTGGAAACATATAAGCAACAATTTTCCACAGATGCCATTGTAAGGATATTTTTAAAATAAATAAAATTAAAACCCTTTTTTTTCTTTTTTTTTAAAACTTTGCAGAAAAACTTATCCTTACAATCCACATGAAAACCTTGTTGTTATCTATTCATAAGCAATATATTATAACTCTTAAGCAACAGCTCAAAATTCTGATTACCGAACCATGCGATCGAAACCCATTTTCGCAATCAGAATCAGCATATACTTCTTTTAAGCTTCCTATCCTTTCTTTGATTCTTAAAAACATCAACATGTGACCCATTCACATTATCTAATAAGAATCTCCAAATAGGAACTTAATAGAGTTAGTCAGTGGACTTTAACTGAAGTAGAGTCAAACTTTTTCACTTGATCAATCTTATGATCTTTCAGGTAAATATGGCAGCTTCGCAATTAGTGTCCCTCCCTTTGGCAATAAAACATATAGACTCTTTGGTAATGGCACATGAGACTATCTCAGACGTAGCCTTTCTCTTTACCATTTGGTCAACCGAGTTGAGTATGGCCGATCCCTTTCCATTGGAAAGAGAAATGCTTTTCTAGATATCCAATGCTACCATTGTCAAAGTCCATTTAAGACTTGGGAAGTTGTTCTTTTAATCAAATTTGCTTTACTGGTGTTCCAAATCATTGCTGATTCCACAACACCAAGCAAATAGATAACATCATTAAGGGTCATGTCATAGTCTGTCTCATAGTAGTCCCAAAGAGACTCACTACGTTACTAAGAAAGTGATCGAACATCCAACTTTCACGAGACTTTGACACCCAACTCTCCCGACTTGTCAATATGTGACTTTATCTCCAAGATGTGAGCACACATAGACTATGCTTGCCAATAGGGATTGAGTGACTTTAAACTTTTCAAGAACTTGTGGGTGAGGGAGAATAATTGGAGGAGGTGGAGGAAGTGAAGCATGATGTTGAGGGACACCATCTTCAAGAGATTTGGGAAGATCATAGTTGTCTGAACCAGACATCTTTAATGGGAGAAAATCAAGTTAGTTGATTCAAAATCCTTAATATAACACCCAATATGAAATATTAAGGCTAGGACCCAACACAATATTTTATAATTTGGAAGAGGGATGCCGTAATCCAAGCTATAAAATATTTGAAGGTAGGCGAATGACGATTCACCAATTTCCACCATGAAAAACGAAATAATTTATTAGGTTTTAATTGGATTTGAAATTCCTAGATCTTTTGAGATTCATTGAACTTTTCAATGGCATGTTTCAATCTTGAGTGTGCCCTCTCAAATTTTGTGACTGGGATGCCGAGGATCACAAAACAAGGTGTGAATAACCATACCAATTCACTTGGTACCCTTAATATTATCACCTAATCAATGTGCCGGTTAACCACACACGCTCCATTGATCTATGACAAACATTAAGTCACCCTTCGTGATCCTTACTAGTCCAAGTTAGTGTGCCGGTTAACCACACACGCTCCACCAACGACTTAGTAAGGTACAAAGTGTGAATTCCATGGGCTAGCACCAAATTCACATTTTTCCTAAAGTAACTAAGATTGGGAATTAAATAAAAAAAATATTTAGTTACTTTATAATAATCATTATACTTTTAATGAGAATTTAAAGTCATTGTCCTACCCGTTCGGCTAACGACCCTCCACCAGTCAAACAAGCGGTGGGTGAGAGTGGACACCCATTAAGTTGCCATTTTATAGGCAACAACCTTGTACCCACCTTATAGACCAGCTTCGTGAATGAGGCCTACTAACGGTAAAACGACTTGTTCTTATACATATATATAATAATTAACCATTAATGTCATAAATATTATAAGTGTTGAATTTTAACTTTTAAAATTCTAAGTGTTGGAATTAAAGTTTATTAAAGTGTGTGAAACTTTTCCAAATTCCAAAACTTGAGGGCAAGTTTTGAAACTATTCAAAACTAATTAATTCCATGATTTATGTGTTTAAAGTAGTTTTAATCCAAAAACTCTTCAAGTTCCATAACTTGAGGACAAGTTATGGAAGACTTTAAACTAATAAAAGAATTACTTTTCTTTATTTTTATAACTTATGGAATTAATTAAGGTTACACTTTATTTATATATTTATTAATGAAGTGACTTTTGAACCTCCATAACTTAAGGACAAGACTCTTCATCTTTTGTAACCATCCAAAACTTTTCATTTCATAACTTATGAATTAAAGGTTCATAAAAATGAAGACTCTTCATTTTCATGTAACTTATGTGTTTAAATGTGTGTTAAAGAAAAGTGCCCTTTGGATATCCATAACTTGAGGACAAATTATGGACTCCATTAAAACACATAAATGACCAAGAATTAATTCTAAACAATTCAGCAAATAATTCCTATCATCTTCTAAATTCATAAGAACATGAACATGATCATCAAAATTTTAAGAATCTTATGAACACATATAAACTTGAAATTTTGATTATAACTTTGAAATTGGTCCACCATCATCATCACCACATCAAAAACAGGTTTTATGAGTCCAAAACAGTTTAAGGTAATGATTCTAGACCAATTCCAGCACCAAAACTCGAAGATATGTTGTCTGGGGGTCCAACTCGTCGAGTGCATGAACCAACTCGCCAAGTTGGATGAGTTTTGCCTTGGACTCGTCGAGTCCCTTCATGGACTCGGCGAGTCAGCTGTGCAGACAACATAAAATCTTCGTTTTTCAGCAATTTGCATCAAGTATTCAAACAAGCAAGCCTAGGCTTTGATACCACTGTTGGGTTTTGAGCAATCTAACACTTCCTAAGTGTACATGCAACCCTAATAAACCTTGGATCTATGTTTGTCTAAATACATGCAAAATAATAATTTTTCCAAGGTTCATAACCTATCTAACATGGCATGGGGTACTTTTAAACATAAAAGAATTAGATGAGATTACATACCTTTTGATGATGAGTTTGATTCCTAAGCCAATAGTGTGAATGCCTTAAATGGAATCACAAATCACCACAAACTCTTGGAAAACTTTGAGAGAGTGTATACACACATAAAAATCGGCCACACACAAAGTCTCACACAACTAGTGCCACTAGTGGCTATTTCATGCAACATAAGCATGTTTATATAGTGTACATGATTAGGGTGAAACCCTAATAACCCATGACCTTTCCTTTTCCAAGGATCCATAGGTTTAAAAGCTCCATGGATCATCCATGGACTTCCATACAAGCCTAGCCCATTAACAAATGAGTGTTAGCCCACACCATATAAAACCAATAGCCCACAATCTAATTAGTCTTCCTTTTAATCTCTAAATTAATTCATAATTAATTTAAGACTAAGACTAGTTAAATAACATGACTTCATATTAATATATTATAACTTATAATATATTAATAAACATATGTGTATAACTCTCATAAAATTATCCATAAATAGTTTGGATGAAATGCAACCCAAATGGACCATGCCGGGTCGGGTCAAGTATATACCAAATAAGTTATGGACTTAGACACCTTATCCAACATTAGGTGCAATATCATAATCGTATTTTCTCTTAAGGCCTTGATTGGAAGATCCAACATTGTCTTTACCTTTACTATAAAAAAAACTTTTTCTTCTTATTCGCACCATCATGTCGAATAGCTAAGACAAGAGAAATAGTTTTGGAGTTTTTGCTCATAATCAAACTTGCCTCAGTTGTTTTCAATATGTCATGAAGCTTCGTAAGGTTCTTGTTGAGATTGTTCATATTATAGTTCATGACGAACTGATGATATGAACTAGAAAGTGAGTTCAAGACCATTTCAATGGCTAACTCATTTGAAATTTCGACACACAAATTCCCAAGTTTGTTAATGTACGACTTCGTCTTTTGAACATGCGCATACACAAAACTCCCATCTTGATGTTTACATGCCATCAAGGACTTGATGATCTCGGATCTTTCTTGTCAAGCTTCTTCTTGGAAATATTTCAGATGCCCTAATGTTCTTAAAGCTCTTTTGAAGCTCAGGTGACATGGTCACCAACATAATACAAGAAACTTTAGTAGACTATTTGTAATGCTTGTTGTAATCATCTAATTCTTATGGATTGTCATTATCATCTACATAAGGGAGATCCTCATCGAGGACATACTCTTTTCCATCGTACCTCAAGGCAATCCTTAGGTTACGAATCTAGCCCAAAGAGTTTTGACTGGTGAGTTTCTCTTTATGTAGGATCGAGATAAACGAGATGTTCAAGTTTGAGGAGGGACGATGAGGAGGAGGATTGTTGTTCTCGTTCTATATCTACAAGATAATTCAGTTAGTTTGAATTTATCCTTAAAATCATTTTCAACCCTAAATAAATTTTTAACAAGGCTAGGATTCATATTTCGCTTTACGATGTATAAAGGGATGTCATAAACAAACAATAAAGTTATTTAGTATGCAAAGCAACTTGCCAGCTTCAAACTTTTGAAACTCCTAGATCATTTGAGAGATTCATTGACGTCCAATGGTATGTTAATCTCGATTGTGCTCATCTTAAATTTAATTACGGGGATACCGTGAACCATTAAATAGATGGTGAATCAACCATGCAAAACCGCTAGATCCTCGATATAAAATTATTCTCATATTGACATGTCGGTTAGCCACACACACTTCATCAACATAATAATCTCATGAGCGACTCGTCATATTAAAATTGTATTCTCGCGAATGACATGTCAGGTCGTAAACACACAATAAAGTTATTTAGGTAGGCAAAGCAACTTGCCAGCTTCAAACTTTTGAAACTCCTAGATCATATAAGATTCATTGACGTTCAATAGCATATTAATCTTTATTGTGCTCATCAAAAATTTAATGACGTGGATACCGCAAATCATTAAATAGATGGTGAATCAACCATGCAAAACCGCTAGATCCTCAATATAAAATTATTTTCACATTGACGTGTCAGTTAGACATACACATTCCATCATCATAATAATCTCACGAGCAACTCATCATATTAAAATTATATTCTCGCAAATGACGTGTCGGTTAACCACATACGCCCCTTCATCAAAATATAACTAAAAATGTGTTTTCATGGGTAGCACAAGACTCATGTTTTTTATTTATATAAAATGAGAATTTTGTTTGATTACTTGAATAATACTTTTAATTTTGAAAGACAAAATTAGATTGAACCATTTCTGTAACCCCATTCTCAAAATACGAAAGGAGGTAAGGGTGGTAAGCACGAAGCATTTTAAAAAGAGATCTCATTAGAAATCAAAGAGACCTCCTTAAACTAGTATTAGAGTGGGTAAGCCTAGTCTTGATTCAGTGACAATGTCTTTTATTAACATGTGAGAGGATACATGTGGTATAATGGTTTTATGTATACTAAATAATACCATATAATATATTTAAACCTTTTAAATTTATAATCTTGTCTTTCTAATTTAATTCTCTTATTAAATAAAGTTTAAATTTTAATTCAAGTTTTTCTTATTGCCATTCCTATTGATGGTCTTGGTCAACATATTCACCAAAGTATCGTGATATCCTCAAGTATTGCCTTACGATCCGTTTATTTCCAATTGACGAGATATGCACTATTTGTCGCAATTCATGCTTGGATTCTTTTCAAGGAGCATGTAGTACATTATAGAGAGCTCCTAGGTTACAAGTATCGACACAATCTGGTTAGAGACGTTCTTTTTGACATTTTTTGGTGTGCCGAAGTTTCTGTCAAGAAAGAGGCGCCTATAAACTTCTTGACTGACCTGTTGGAAGGTAGATATGTTCTGGTTTTGGATTGGTTGGAGGGAAACATGATGTCTGGTTCTTACAGATGTTTCCCTTTTTGTGGGCTTGGGGATTTGAATTTTCACTATGGGGCAAACTACTTTAAAAGATGTCTCATGCAAGGTGAAAAAATATGAGAAAGCGTGCATGGAAATTGTGACAACCCGAAATTTTCATTTGTATCAACTCTGCAGTAAAGCACATCAAATATTAGTCAAATTCATCTCAAAACATTTTTGGTTGATTTTAAGTCCGTTTGAGTATTTTATTTTTATTTTATATTCGTCAAGCGAACAAATAAAAGGAACTATACTTTAGAGGTTGTCGTGCATCACGTAAGTCTCAAAACTCCAAGAGTTTGGAGTTTACGGCCCCAAACATGGAGTTTACAGCCATAAACTCTAAAGTGTATAAATATGACACTTAGTCATTTTTGGCTCATTTTTCACTTCCAACTTCAAGAACACCAAGATTTTCTCTCAACTATCATAAGATCATAATCCGTCAAAATGTAAGTGTTTTCTTCCTAGATTCGTTCATATAACACTTTATCTAGTGCTTATACTCTATTTCATCCATAGAAATCTCCTCTTTTCTTGGATCTTCAAGTGTTCTTCAAAACACCAAGAACACACACTAGTGTTCTTAGCCCATAAACACTCCTACAAGCTTCCTATAAGTAAGTATACTCCTCCTATCTAGTTATTTTCTTAGAATTCATGTTAAACCCTTGAAGAACATCAAAATCTCCAAGAACATATGTGTTTACGGTTTATGGAGATCTCCTAGAACCGTAAACACATCCAAATGGGGTTTTGGTACCCCTAATGCCTTATAATGCTTGTATAAAGGAGTTGAACCTTGCATGCATGAACTAGAAACCCTAAAACACGAAAATATAGAAGTGACCAAGAGTTTACGGCCATAAACTAATGGGTTTATGACCGTAAACTCCCAAGGAGTGGTTCGAGGACCGTAAACTCCACCAAGGGGCCATTTTGAGCCCCAGTCACTTCCTAAGCCCTTGATTCGAGTCTAGCTTACTTCCTTATGTGGTTTAGGACCTTAAAACACCCAATGACACCATTGCCATGAGTTTACGGCCATAAAATCATGGGGGAAATGGTCCCAGAACCGTAAACCCATATGGTGTTATTATATGGGGAGTAAACTCCAATGTGAGGCCATACTCTCTTTATATGCAACCCTTAGTACTCCTAGCACTTGTAGCAAAGTGTTTTCATGTATTAGGGTGTCTTAACTTACTTAATTATTTATTAAATGATTAATTAGATACATAAATGTATCATTTCATGCTCAATAGGATCTGAGTGTGTGTTCAAGTCCTCACTTGATACATAGCATCCTATACCATCCGTTCATCCGAATCACCCACGTCAGGTGAGTTCATACCCCTTAATTAACCTTTTAAATGATTTTAAATGCTTTTATGGGGGGAATACAAGTTGAACTAGTAAGTTATTATATCAATCACATGTGATTAATAACTATCTAGCAAATAGATTTTTGCATGTTAAACTGTTTTATCAAGCTAAAGGTTTTCACATCTTGTTTTCAAATCTCTTTTAAAGTATAAAAATCCCTTTTTAGATTGTTAAAGCTTTTTATCAAAGACCTTTAAACTTGTTTTCTTGATAGATTCATGTCTATATAGATATAGTTATCTAAGTAGGGCTTGAAAGACTTAGGACTGGTAGCCCGCTTTATTTCATGTCCTTGTTTGGTTGTGGACTTAGATCATCCGGTTATTTGTCCGGGTGTCATTGAAATCCTAGTTATATATTATGTATATCTGGTTAGATATTAAAATTCTTATTCCAGTTCAACACCTTTGGGTAGCAAAGGCATCTAGATAACTTCTCAAGTAAACTATAATAGGTATAGTTTAGAAACCAACCATAACTGTCATGAAGAAGAACGTAGTTATATCTATATTCTAAACACTTTTACTTTTAGTAAAAGAAAGGTATATAGATTCCAAAACACGAGATACATCCTCAAACGCGGATTTCACCGTTGTCGAGTGGTAACCAGAGTCTCCTGGAGGGAGAGCGGGCATTGTGTGTATAGATCTATACGGGACAGACAATCCCACATCCCGAATGCTAGCTACAGTCCCGAACGACCAAGCCAAGGGGTGACAAATGTCACATTCATTCTGACGCCAGCAGGTCGTCAAGTTTGCATCCGTCAATCAGTATGGTTACGAGTATCTTTACATTTACCTTATAATTCATGGCTTTAAGGTAATGAGTGTTATCACGGTATTTTCTACATATGAAATCCTCATGATATATTTTCCTAGTTATACACTAGGCCATATTTTAAACCTTTAAACTAACCTACTTAGGATTAAAGGCTACCTTAGACTCTCTGAGGCGTATTGTTCATTTAATACCGCCTGGAGTCTGTATTTTCCTACTTTAGACTCCCCGAGGTGTATTGTTCATTTAATACTACCTGGAGTTTGTATTTTATTTCCTTATAAACAGCAACATCATTGCTGAAGAAAAGTATTATTTCCCTATTACTTTTACTTGTGACCTTCTCTCATATTTATTAAAAGTATAAACTATATTTTGATAATGATAGTTACCTTTGGGGAAAATTACTCCTTAAACATAAAACAGTTAGGTCTTGGTAGAAGACTGCTTTTAATAGAGAAACTCCTTGGTTTAAACATAAAACAATTGGGTCTTGGTAGAAGACTACTTTTATGAGAAAATATAGGATTTTCAGGAAGGAATTATAATACCCTGTAAACTCAAATCACCATCATCTAGTGAGATTATTTTGAAGAAAAACATGTATTTATAACAATGTCATTAAATACTTATGAACTCACCAACATTAAAATGTTGATACTCGCTTTCAAAATAACTTGTATTCTCAGGTCATCAGTAGACAATTACACTCCGGGAGCTTTTGCGAAGTCAGCCTAGTACCAAGCTGCAGCTTATGTTATTTTCTATATCTACTTTGATGTTGTTGTTAAATGTAACCTATGTAAAATTATTACTATTAATGCAATGGTTGTTGTACTTTGATTACTATACTACATATGTTGTGATACTTGACATGACGTCCTCCACCCCAGAACGTTTCCGCCGTTCCGGTTTCCGGGTGTGACAGAAATCAACACATATTTATACCTTTGGCATTTAATGCTTTTGGTTTCACTGCGTAAGATCCTGTGGAGGTCCCCAGTAGAGTCCAACGGTTCATGCATAGTAATGTTGTGACCCTAGATATATGGATGAAGTTTTTAAAAGAATTAGTTTTTGCTATCCATAAAATGGTTGTGACACAGCTTGTTGCTTGTTTACCTGCTACGTCCATATAAAACTTTTAAAAGATTTTCATAATGAGCAGATGTAACAATTTTTTTTAAGTTTCTGAAGACCCACCTAGTTTCCGAATTTTAGCAAAGGAAAGAAAAGAGTGAGAAAGAAAGAGAAATGAAAGAAAAATAAATTTGTATTTTGTGTTTTTTAGTTGAAAAGAAGTGAAAGAAAAATTAATCATCTTGTTATTTTTCTCCAAATCTTAAATTTTTTACTTTTTTCTACTAGTTAAGTTGAGTTCTTAAAATATGTTTAATTATAAAGGAAATATGGCTTACCATGATAATCATATTTGTCGTTTTGTTCACATATATATAGGCAACTTCTTTATTTTTTTACACATTTGATCATTTAACTTGTTAATGTGCTCACATATTACCATTTAACTTAACTTGTTAATGTGCTCACATATTACAATTTTCACCTACTAAAGTTAAATGGTAATATGTGAGCACATTAACAAGTTAAATGATTAAATGTGTTCAAAAAAAAAGTTGCATAAATGTGAACAAAACAAAAAGTTAATTACTCTAATAAATCTTTTCCCCCACTTTTAATAGCGATTTTATTTTCCATATTTATTTATATTATTTTTTCAAACTTTATTTTTAAAATATCCATAATTTCCTAAATATTAATTAAATATTGATCAATTCTAAACTTTGCCTTTTAATTAATAAACATGTTTTTGTTTTCTGAAATCTTTTATATAGCCTCTTATAATTTTTTTTTTAACTATATATAATATTTTTGAAGTAAATAGTATCTAACAATAAAATTAAATATGTAACAATAAGTATGGAGGGTCTTTTAAAAAAATAAAAAGGAAATATTACTTAGCAAATAAAAAACAATATATATATATATATATATATATATATATATATATATATATATATATATATATATATATATATATATATATATATATAATGTAAATGTTTTAAAAGTATTACAATTTTTTAATACTTTTTAATTAGAAGTTTATAAACTTTTATTTTTTTTTAATACAACATTCTAAACTAGTATTTGAAGAAAGTATTTTAAAATGTTATAAAAAAAAAATATTAAACTGTTGTACAAAATCTGTGGAACACTTTAAAACTATTGTAAAATAAAGTTTAGAAATAACTATATGAAAGTTATAAAAAAATTGTATGAAAATGTAAAATAAAAAATAAAGTTAAGCACTTATAAGAAAAAATTTAAAACATTTGGTTTAAAAGAACTTGTATTAAAATTATATGAAAGTATAAAAAATTATAAAAAAAAAATAAAAGCAAAGTTTAAAACATTGTATTAGAAAAAACTATAGCAAAATAATATCATATAAATGTTGTAAGAAATTGTAAAAAGTCTTCAAAAAATTTCAAAAAAAAATTGTTCGCATTTAAGCAATTTTCTTTTTTATACACATTTGGCCATTTAACTTGTCAAATGTGTACATATATTACCATTGTCATATGTTAACTGTTATAATAGGTGACAATGATAATATATAAACACGTTAAGAAGTTAAATGGTTAAAGAAAATAAAGGGAAAATGACTTGTAAGGGTGATGATCTTTGACCCGTGTTCAAAATATACCATTCACCTTTTTTTGTACAAAAAAAACCATAAATATGTATTTCGTGTACACAATTTACCATTGGGCAACCAGATACAAGAGGTAATCTCGGTATTTTGTAATTAAAAATAAAAAATGAGTGATGTGGAAATTGGGTATGTATACGTGGCTATTACACCCAATTATGTATGATTACATGGCATTAATCACCTGTTTCCAATGTAAACACTCTCAAAATCAAAATGGTCGGTGGAAATTTGAGTTTTTAAAACCAAACACTTTGTCGAGGGTTTTCTTATACAATCGAAGCTTTCTTTGAGAAATCGAGGATGGCTAGTCCATCTAATGCAAAAGGATCAACTTTTATTCAAGTAGGTGTTAATTACCAGCATATATTTTCCCCCAAAACTCTTATCTAGTACACGCATCTAAACTCTTCAATTACAGATGTCGATTTTGGTGGATTAGATTTCAAGGATTTCATTTATGTTCTTGAAGATTTCACAAAGGGGAAGCAACCTGATGGCTACTACTGTCTTGGGCATAAGTCATTGCGTGATGGGTTAAGACCATTGACAAATGATGATGACTACACGAGGTTTCTTGATGCTGCAAATGGTAATGAGGGAAAGATTAATGTATATGTTTATGACTACAATCAACCGATGTTTGACTGGATAGAGGGAGAAAAGGAAGAAGAAGGTGTGGGGTGTCAAACCCAATATAGATCTATACACAACTATCACGTTCTCCCTCCACGAGACTCTGATTATAACTAACAGGATTTTATATCCCGCACTCGGAAGTACGGAAAGAGATTGTCTCACAATTTAGGTTAACAAGTTTACAAGTCGTGTGCGGGAGTGTAAAACCTTTCTGTATGAATGTACCCTCTTTGTACGTGTGTGTTATGTGATGTATCATAAACTATACCTATTATAGTTTTATCCAAAACGTTTGTAATATATAAGAATTCTTTTATGAAAAAGCGTTAGGATTACGAAATCCATTAAACTATGCTTATTATAGTTTATATACGTGTTCTAAATGAATGAATAAATCTTATCATGAATGACTTATTTTTCAGTTTATGATGATAAAATTTACAAAGAAACACATTCAAATACTTAGAATTTATTATTATACACTTTGCTCAACATAATACAAAGTGTTATGAAAATTATATGATGTTAACTAAATTAGACCTTCCTGCACTGTTTTAGAAAAGCCATAGAAAAATCATACAAAGTCGAAAACTAATTCCGTAAATTCTGAGAGTTCCCAAAATGTGTCTAGTTTACTCATAATTTTTATCATGATTTTTAATGACCTGCAACTTAGGTGAAAAAGTCCATAATCACAGACTGGTCCGGATTGGTGTTTGAAATGATAGGCAGTTTTGTAAAAATCACCATAAATTGTAGAAAAATCGTATGGAGATGTGCAAGTAGTCATTTTAAAGCTAAGAACTGGAACTACTTACACCTAAAACAGTTTTTCAAACAAAAATGTTTAAGTCGTCCAAAACAGTCCGTGAATGGAGTCTAACTTTTCTGATGAAAGCTGTTAGAAAAATTTAGTTATGTTCTTGGTGTTTTAGCTTGTATCCCCCCCCCCCCCCCCCTAAAAACTTGAGAAAACATGAAAATGTAGGGGTATGAACTCACCTTGTGTGATTTCAGTAGATAAGTGTTGAAGAAGAGAAGTATTCAACCCAAGAACACTTGAAGAATCCCTTGAAGATTCGAAGCTCTAACACAAATATAATGGAGTTTTGTGTAAGGTATCCATGATTTGAGTGGAAATAATTGAGATAATCATAAAGGAAATGGATTATGCTTACCAAATGTGGAGGAAAAACTCAAGATCAGCCCTTGAATCTCGAATTTCTAGAGAGAGAAAGTGAGAGAGAAAAGAGTTTGATCTTCTTGTGAAATGAGAGAAAATGAGGAGAAAGGATGAATATCCAGCTCTCAAAAACGTGGGAAGGAGTGATGATTGAGTGGAAAGGACATTGATGTGACCTAGGTAAGGTGGGGAGGTATGGATGATCATAGAGTGGGTGTGGGAGTGGTTGTTTGTGTCATAAAGTAAAGCAAAGTCAACACTCCTCCTATTTGTACTTTTACCCACTTGCTTTTATTATTTAAATAGAGATTTTTATGAAAATATGATTAAATTGTGAATATTTAGGGTTTATTATGTTAAAATATGATTTTTGGTGAAAATCCCGCGTTAAAATAATTAAAAAACGGGCCTTAAACGCAAAACTACGCGAAAACCGGGAGAAAAATGAGCTTCCCAGCGAGACCTCTCGGTCCTAGGCCGAGGTTCGGTCCCTAGGCCGAGGTTCGGTCAGGAGGGTGCATGGTTCGGAAGCGAAGGCGCGAGCCAGAAGAAAGAGCGAAGGCGAGGGTTCGTCCGAAGGCTCGGTCCGAAGAGAAGTCAGAAGCGAAGGTCAGAAGGTTCGGTCCGAAGAGAAGCCAGAACCGAACGGACTGTAGTGAACAGTAATGAACAGTACCTTCGGGTTCGGTTCTTCCTTCTATGCGAGGTTCGGCTAGGATGAACAGTACTCTCGGTTCGGAGGGTTTGGTTCCTAAGAGGGGTTTCGGTTCCTAAGGTCCGTTTTTCGCGTAGACTTCCGTTTTTGGGCTATTTTCGCCAAGTTCGAGGGTTGGGATGCCCCGAGTGATTATAGAAAGTTGGGGAGAGATTTCGAGAGAGATTTGAGAGAGATTTCACATACTCAGAGAGATTTGGGAGAGATTTGACATACTTGGGGAGATTTCACATACAAAGAGATATTTGGGAGAGATTTCACATTCTTAGAGAGTTTTGGGAGAGATTTGACATTCTTGGAGAGATTTCTCATTCAGAGAGAGATTTGGGAGAGATTTCACATACTTAGAGAGATTTGGGAGAGATTTCACATACTTAGAGAGATTTGGGAGAGATTTGACATTCTTGGAGAGATTTCTCATACAAAGAGAGATTTGGGAGAGATTTCACATACTTAGAAAGTTTTGGGAGAGGTTTGACATACTTAGAGAGTTTTGGGAGAGATTTGACATTCTTGGAGAGATTTCTCATTCAGAGAGAGATTTGGGAGAGATTTCACATACTTAGAGAGATTTGGGAGAGATTTCACATACTTAGAGAGATTTGGGAGAGATTTGACATTCTTGGAGAGATTTCTCATACAAAGAGAGATTTGGGAGAGATTTCACATACTTAGAGAGTTTTGGGAGAGGTTTGACATACTTAGAGAGTTTTGGGAGAGATTTGACATTCTTAGAGAGATTTCTCATACAAAGAGAGATTTGGGAGAGATTTCACATACTTAGAGAGTTTTGGGAGAGGTTTGACATACTTAGAGAGTTTTGGGAGAGATTTCTCATACTTAGAGAGATTTGGGAGAGATTTCTGATACGAAGAGATGGAGTGAAAATGATTGAAAGAGGTTTCATTGACGACCTTTTTGAGTGTCCGGCTACGCACTGCAGGGTCCGTGAACCCCGTTAAGCCTTGTTTAAGGATCTTGCATACTCCTGATGAGTATGTAACATTGTTTTATCGGTTTGGCTCTCCACGTACCACCGTTTTAGGTTAAGGAGATCTAGATGAACACACTTTTCGATTTATGATCTCTCATTAGAATAGAGAGTTGTTTAGAAATTACATAACGTAAACTCTAGTACCTCCGGGCAAATTGAGTTGACCGGTTTGACTTGTTGACTTTAGTTGACTTTGACTTGACCGAAAATTGACAGTTGTCACAATTATGTCATACTCATGGGTAGGGAAACATTTTGTGAAAGATATTTTAGAAAATCCCAAAATGAGTTGTAGGGAAATAAGGGATAAAGTTGGGGAAAATTTCAATATGAAGGTTAGTCTTGGACAATGCAGGAATGCAAAGAAGTTTCCACTTAATGAGATTGAAGGCAGTTTCAACACACATTATGAAAAATTATGGAGTTATGGAGATGAGATATTGAGAGCAAATCCAGGGTTAATTGTGAAAATTGGGAGGGATACAATCTGTGATTCCATAGTATATTTTTCAAGGATGTACGTTTGTATCAAAGGTAAAAGGATGGTTGGATTGAAGGATGCATGTAACAGCGTAATTTTTAGAAAATTTTTAAACTTTTAATTTCATAAACATCATCCATAGGAAGTACAAAAATCCCAATACGTGTCCATATTATTTCTGAATTTAGAGTACAAAAAGATAAATGTGAAAACACTTAAGAATGCACGCCACATCATCAAGCCGAGCCCTTAACCTTGTCAATAAAGGTACATGAAACATTCAATAAAACTATAAGCACAAGCTTAGTGAGTTTCCCAATCACACAAATCATATAATCAAATAATGTCATGCTCATACACATACATACAAGTTTTCCATAGACTCCCTCCGTGGTCTTCAATGGAATCCATGGGTTACCCCCATGGTCTTATATCCTCATGTCATGGGCTCCTCCCATGGTCTTGCCATGTGCCATGGGCTCCTTCCATGGTCTTCACATAAACCCATACATAAATCAAACAGCAAGCCATTACACATTCCAATACTAATCTTCTCATATCAATTAATGGGTCGGCCTTAGTGCCTTCGAACCATGAGTGTGGTAAGAAGACTCACCTCAATATTGCATGGAAACTAACTAGGTCGGGACTCTAATATCTGCTCTACACAACCCTATAACAAAAATAATTTCTTAAATACAACTCAGAATTCCCCAAAACCCCTTAAAGGTCAAACTTGGTCAAAGAATAAGGTCAAAGGTCAAAGTTAACGTCCTGAGTTGACCTAACTCGTCGAGTTTCTCTATCACCCATACAGATCGGGAAAAATCCCATCAACTCATCGAGTTCACTAATAAACTCGTCGAGTTGGCCATAAATCGAACCTCTTAATGCATTAAGGTGATACCATCGAATCTAGGGACTCCAAATCTCATATCTCATCCAAAATGATGTCTAGAAGGGTAAAGTTTCCAACTTTACCCTTATGAACCATCCAACAAGAAGCAAACCCAAATCCTAGGCGCTTTAGAGTGAGTCTTAGTGCATTAAGCCCTTGAACTCTCCCAATATAGTCCCAAAACACAAATCTAGAATCCAAAGGTCGGATAATCATGTAAAGTTTCCAACTTTATGTCCATACAAACTAGAAATACACTCTAGAGCTTATAAGGGCTTAATGAGGGACTTATTGAATGAATGGGGCTTGGAACTAATAAATTTGCAACTTTCAGCCATGAAAAGTCATGAAGAGGTTAGATCTAACATAATAAATCCTGGAACCTTCAATATCGTGGCTAGCCCAACCAAAATCCCAAAATCATGCTAAAACTTCCATTAAAAAAATCTAGATGATAACAAAGCAAGATGTTGACTTTATACCTCTAAAAGACTGCTAATGGTGAAGATTTTATGGATCTATACTCCTTCTAAGCTAGATGCTTCCAACTTCCAAGCTTCTTCCAAAGAACCACCAAAATCAATTCTCAAAGCTCACACACTCAATTTGGAAAGGTGATACATGAAGCTAGGGTTTCTGTATAAGGGTGGTTGGTAGGGAGGCCAGCCAAGGGGGTTTAAGTCATTTAAGTAGGGAGCAACACCCTAAAATTAGGGTTTCATCTTCTGCCACCAACTTGTCGAGTTGGGACTCCCCGACTCGTTGAGTTAGGTCATTAAAACCCGCAACCACAAAAATCTCAAATTGACGAGTTGGAGCTCCCCAACTCATCAAGTTCCCACAAAATTCCAATATTTTGAGGAATGCATAATATCTAGACCAAGAATTACAAATCTCCCCCACTTGAACTAGACTGAGTCCTCAAAGTCTGCTGATGCAAAAAAGGTCTGGATAGTGCTTCCTCATCTCATCCTCTGGCTCCCAAGTCCATTTAGAGCCTCTTCGATGCTGTCATTGCACCTTTACTAACTTCACTTCCTTATTCCGAAGGGCTTTCGTTTCTCAGTCCAGAATCGCAATGGGATTTTCCACATAATTCAAGCTCTTATCAGTCTGAATATCATTTAGCAATACAACCATCGACTCGTCAGCCGCACGCTTTCACAGCTACAAAATGTGAAATGTATTATGGATCTGCCCAATCTCCTCAAGCAAGTCGAAATGGTACCCAACCTTGCCCACCCGGGCGATAATCCAAAATGGGCCAATATACCTGGGGCCCAACTTGGCCCACCTCTTGAACCGGATAACACCCTTCTAGGGTGACACCTTCAGGAGCACAATGTCCCCAAAATGGAACTCCAAGGCCGATCTGCGCCTATCTACATAGCTCTTTTGTCTGCTCTGTGTTGTCTGAAGTCGGTCGCGAACCTGCTAAATCAGCTCGTTTGTCTTAAGAACCACTTCGGTACTTCCCATAACTCGATGCCCAACCTCCCCCCAGCAAACTGGAGTCCTACACCTCTGACCATAAAGTGAATCAAATGGGGGTTGGTCAATACTAGCATGATAACTATTGTTGTATGAGAACTCTTCTAGTGGAAGGTAAGTATCCTAACTCCCTCCGAAATCCAATACACATGTCTGAAGCATATCCTCGAGCGTCTGAATCATCCGCTCATTCTAACCGCCGGTGTGGGGGTGGTAAGTAGTGCTGAAATGCAACTAAGTTCCCAACTCCTCATGGAACTTCCTCCAAAACGTGGAGGTAAAACAAACATCACAGTCTGAGAGCACAGACACTGGCACACCATGTCTAACCACCACTTACCACACATAAATATTTGCTAATTTCTCGGTGGAGATACTCTCGAAGATCAGAATAAAATGAGCACTCTTGGTCAACCTGTCCATAATAACCCAAATGGAATCACCACTCTGTGTCGTCCTTGGTAACTTCATGATGAAATCCATAGAAATCTCTTCCCATTTCCACATGGGAATAGGTAGTAGCTACATCTTTCCGTGAGGCCTCTGATGTTCAGCGTTGACCTTCCTGCAGCTCAAACACTGTTTGACAAACCAAGTAACCTCCTGCTTCATGTAGGGCCACCAATAACTCAATATCAGGTCTCGATACATCTTTGTGGGCCCCAGATGGATAGAAAATTTGGACTTGTGTACCTCCTCCAAGATTCTTTGCATCACACCCCCGGACGCCGGAACCCAAACTCTGCCACACTGAGTCAATAACCCTCGACCATCTCGAACAAACAACGAAATTTGCCCCCAAATCCGCTCGATCTTCTAGTTCTCCCTTTTAAAACCCTCCAATTGTGTCTCCTTAATCATATCCAATAAAGGTGAAATCACCGTCATCCTTAAGGAAATATCTCAAATCGGGGCACTTGTTGTTGGATTAAGTGTCTAAGACCATAACTATTATTGGAATGTACTTGATAAAAAAATATCTCAAATTCGGGCACTTGTTGTTGGCTTAGGTGTCTAAGCCCATAACTATAATTGGTATGTACTTGATTTAATAGTAGCATGGTCCTTTTGGGTTGCCTTCACCATAGCAACTAGACAGGATGAGTTTCGGAGAAAGAGGTTAATTAATGATTTATTAATATATTATAAGAATAATATATTAATTGAGAAATCATACTATTTAATTAGTATTAATCAGAAATAAATTTGGAATTAATTTCAGGATTAAAGGGAGTAATTGAAAGTACATGGACTGATATTGCAGATCACTGATAGTTGCAATATTGGGCTACTGGACTCCCTTGTAAAGGGTTGGACGAAATCTATAGGAGGCCCTATAGAAATCGTCCAAGTCCTTCTAGAAAGGGGGTTCATGGACTGCTTGGAGCCTAAGTCAAGGATTAGGTTTTTCACCTGGAAACCCTAGCAGCCAAAAGTATTTAAAGGCCCCCTGACCTCTCAATTTTGGCCACTGCTTCCAAGGGAAACCCTAGCTGAAATTCTGCTCTCCTTCTCCTCATTCTTTTCTTGTGGTGTTTGTGACTCTATTAGAGGTGCAACGCTTGAGGCACTAAGCTCTTGAAGGTCAAGATCAAGCTACTAACAAGAAAGGTATTCTTCTAAAACCTAATATGATTAGATTTCATTTTTCTAGTATGCCAGATTAGGGTTTTGCTTTGGAAAATTAATTTGTATCTATAACTTGAGAAAAACCTAGATTCAAAGCAAAAAGGTTTTCATGTGCACTTATGAATGTTGTAATGCTCAAAACCCATCAGTGGTATCAGAGCTTAGGGTGTTTTTCTGTTACATATGATGCAATTGTAATTTGTTCAAAGTTGAATCAAAATCGTTTTTGCTCACTGTCTGCTGAACTCGACGAGTCCAAAGATGAACTCAACGAGTTGGACCAACTCGACAAGTCCATGTCCTGACTCGATGAGTTGGTTCGTTTGTTGGCAGATTTTTCGGATTTCCAAACTAAATTAGATAAGGATCATTACCTTAAATTGTTTTAACTGTTTAAAAACAAACTTTTTGATATGGTAATGAATATCCTCATCTAATTAAAAGATAATGGACAAATTTTAAGATAATGTTCAAAATTATGTGATTAGTTTAATTATTTAAAATTTGATCTAGAAAGTTTTGAAAAGTTTCAAAATTTACCCTCAAGTTTTGGAATTTAAAATTTGATTAAAAGTTTTAATTTTGAAATATTAAATTCTAAATCCCTAGTGTTTTAAAAGTTTAAAATACAACCCTTATTTTATATATATATATATATATATATATATATATATATATATATATATATATATATATATATATATATATGTGTGTGTGTGTGTATGTATGTATGTATGTATGTATAAGATGAATCAGTCTTACCGTTAGTAGGTCTCATTCACAAAGCTGGTCTATAAGGGGTGTTTAAGGAAGCGGCCGATAAAATGACCGTCATTAGGTATCCACTCTTACCCACCACACTCTTGACTAGTGGAGGGTCGTTAGCTGAACGGGTAGGATAAGACATTAATTCTCTCATTAAAAAGTATAATGATTATAATAAAGTAACTAAATGTTTTTATACATTCCCAATCTTAGTTATTGTAGGAAAACGTGAAAATGATGTTAGTTCATGAAATTTCACTTTGCACCTTGCTAAGTCGTTAGTGGAGCGTGTGTGGTTAACCGGCACACTAACTTAGACTAACAACGGTGGCAAAGGGTAGCTCGAGAATTACCATAGATCAATGGAGCGTGTGTGGTTAAACAGTCAATTGATTAGGTGGTAAATTACATCGAGAGTGCCAAGCTAATTTGCATGGTTATTCACACCTTGTTTGTGATCCTCGGTATCCCAATCACAAAGTTGAAGAGCATAATCAAGATTAAACATGTCATTGAAAAGTTCAATGAATCTCAAAAGAATCTAGGAATTTCATTTCATTTAAAACCTAATTCTTCATTTCGTTTTTTCGCGGTGGAACTGGTAAATCGTCATTTACCTACCTTCAAATAATTTACAATTGGATTACGACATCCCTCTTCCGAATTGTGAATTATTTTGTTGGGTCCTAGCGTTAATATTTCATTTGGGTGTTATATTAAGGATTCTTTATCTAATCAAAACTTTGTTCCTTTTCTTTTTTAGATATCTGGATCAAACAACGCTTCTGGCTCGAACTCCAACTCCTCAAGCTCCTTTTCTCTTTTGAACATGTGACAACCGTCAAATTCTGGTCAATTCAAAGTCAAATAAAGTCAACAAGTCAAACCGGTCAACTCAACTAACCCTTGTGTACTAGGGCTTACGTTATGTAATTACTAAACAACTCGCTATTCTAATGAGAGATCATAAATCGAAAAGTACGTACATCTAGATCTCCTTAACCTAAAACTGTGGTAAGTGACGAACCAAACCGATAAAACAATGCTGCATACTCATCGGGAGTGTGTAAGATCCTTAAACAAGGCTTAACAGGGTTTACGGACCTTGCATTACGAAGCCGGACACTCCAAAAAGGTCACAAACAAAATGTCTCTCAGTCGTTTTCACTCTATCTCACTTTAATCGAGAATCTCTCCCAAATCTCTCCAAGCATGTGAAATCTCTCCCAAATCTCTCTTTGTATGAGAAATCTCTCCAAGTATGTGAAATCTCTCCCAAATCTCTCTTTGTATGAGAAATCTCTTCAAGAATGTGAAATCTCTCCCAAATCTCTCTCAAAAGTTTTCGTAACTTTTTGAAGTCATTCGGGTCATTCCGACCCTTAACCGGGTCAAAAACGGCTTGAAACGGGGCAAAAACGGACAAAAAGGGCTTAAGGACCCGAAAACCCTCTTAAGGACCCGAAACCCCTCTTAGGGCCGAAAGTCCTCTTAGAGGACCGAACATCTGCTGAACCGAAAGCCTTCTCAGAACCGAACCCGAAGGGTCCTCTCAGGACCGAACCTCGCACACACACTCGAACCCGAAGGCTCCTGGAACCGAACCCGAAGGTACTGTTCACTTCGGTCTATTTCGCTTCTTGCTGGTTCGCTTCCTACTGCCTCGCCTCGCTTCGGACCCAGCATCAGAAGGGACCGAACCTTCGGCCCCCTTCTGAGAAGCCTCGCTGTAATGTCTTTTCTTTCCGGTTTTAGACTACGACTTCACTTTAGCGTCGTTTTTAATTATTTTAACGCAGGATTTTCACTCAAAACTTTATTTTAACATATAAGGACCCATAATTGATGATTTATCACGTTTTTAAGGATAAAACTTTATCCAAAAAGAGTGGGTAAAGTACAAGAGGTGGAGTGTTGACTTTTCTTTATTCTATGACACAAGCAAGTTCCCATACCCACTCCACGACTAACCCACACCCCTCCCCACCATCCCTAGTCACTTCATAGTCCTTTCTCATTATTTCCATCCATTTCCCACGTTCTTAGAGCTGGAACATCCACCCTCTCTCCTCACACTTCATTCATTCTCTCATTTTTCCACCAAGAATCACACGCCAAACTCTCTCATCTTTCTCTCTCAATTTCGAGAACTTAAAGGCATACTCCAAGGCTTTTCTCCTTCATTTAGTAAGTACCATCATCTTTCTTATGATTATTACACATCCTCCTACTCAAAATCATAGATTGCTTACACAAACATCATCACATTCTTGTTAGATCTTCGAATCTTCAAGTGATTCTCCAAGTGTTCTTGAGTTGGACACTTCTCTTCTTCAACACTCATCTACTGAAATCACCTAAGGTGAGTTCATACCCCTACATTTTCATGTTTTCTCAAGTTTTTAGGGGGGAATACAAGTTAAAACACCAAGAACATAACTAAAATTTTCTAACAGCTTTCATCAGAAAAGTTGGACTCCATTCACGGACTGTTTTGGACAAATTAAACATTTCAGTTTTCAAAACTGTTTTAGATGCAAGTATTTCCAGTTCTTAGCTTTAAAATGACTACTTTCACATCTCCATACGATTTTTCTACAATTTTTGTTGATTTTTACAAAATTGCCTATCATTTCAAACATCAATCCAGACCAGTCTGTGATTATGGACTTTTTCACATAAGTTAGAGGTGATTAAAATTTATAATAAAAATTATGAACAAACTAGACTCATTTTCCAAACTCTCAGAATTTACGAATTCTGATTTTCACCTTTAATTATTTTTCTATGAATTTTCTAAAAACAGAATAGAAATGGCAATACTAGAAAAATGTTTTCAATTTCATTTACACCTTGTAACTTGTTGAGCAAGGTGTGTACCTTCATGTGATGATATGTTATTACCATATATGTCATATTGGCTTATTATATAGACATACATCAGAAAAAAAATGGATTCTTACCTTCATAAGTATGGTAAATATATATATATATATGGTATTACAAGGCTATATCCATTAAAATACAAACATTGGTAAACTATGACAAGTATAGTTTATGCTCACTACCCAAACAAATATTTAATAAACTATAATAGGTATATTTTAGGATTCATTTACATGACAAACACATTATTAAAGGTATTACACATAAAAAAAGGGTTATTACCACTATGAATAATTAAGATAAACTATAACAAGTATAGTTAAGTCCATTATACCCCCACAAACGAACACGCTAGTTATAATCGGTATAGTTATGGCATATATATATATATATATATATATATATATATATATATATATATATATTACAAACAAAGTGATAAACTATAATATGTATAGTTCATGTTCACTAGTCACTATCACTATCCGATGAACTATAATATGTATAGTTTATGTTCACAGCCACTATTACTATTTTGTACACTACACTAGGGTTTGGTTCCGGTTTTTGGATTTAAGACCACATTCAATCTCGCATTGTTAGTTTTCAGCTATAATTTCTAAGTGTATATACTAGAGTTATATAGAACCTAGTCATGATTGGCTTAGAATTAGTGGTTCCGCCTTATTTCCTGTTCCTCGTTTGGTTGTGGGCCTAGGGCAGACCCATTACATTCGATGTTTTATCTAACTTTAATTTTATATAACTTATATACACAAGGAAATTATAGAAGGAATCTATAGGGAATTCTAGGATGCACTATTTCATAACATAGAAGCTTACATTTCACATTTTGAGGAAAATATCAGATTTTCTGGAACAACTTAATTGCTTTTACGGGGAAAAACAGTTTATTTCTCACTTTAAAACTCTTATGAACTCACCAACCTTTGTGTTGACACTTTTTCAAACAACTTGTATTCTCAGGGAATTACTAAACAGGTAAATCAACTGCTTTCGAGGACGGGACGCTAAAGCGATAAACTCAAACTTATTTTGTCATCATGATGTAATTGATTTTGAAACATGTAAACTTACTCTATGATGTAACTCTTTCAATTATATTGATGATGGTTGTGTTTGCTTTCTTCACTATTACATTTGTTGTTATGATACTATACATGAAGTCCTCCACCCCCAGACGTTTCCGCCATCCTTGGTTTGGGGGTGTGACAGAACATTTGTGGGAGGGTCACTTTCGATGTATCCAATTTCAATGATTGGATTCACAACATTCGAATGGCCCTAAGGAGAAAGAATACGTCCTCAACAAAGAACTCAAAGAGATAGATGAAACCAAAGCTACTGCTGAACAAATAGCTGAGTATAGGGCTCACAAAAAGGACGCGACAAAGGTATCATGTATTATGGTAGCCACTATGCTCCTAAGCTGCAACGGTTCTACAAGGACTACTGGCCTTACAACATGTGCCAGGATTTGATGGAAAAGTACCGTCAAAGCGTGCATCAAGAAAGGTACAAGATTGTCCCTCGCTAATAACAACCAAGATGAAATATGGAAAGTCCATCACAAGCCACTTGCAAAGGATGAAAAAGCATGTGGATCGTTTGCTCAAGTTGAATGTCAACTTTCACGAAGTGTTGGTGATTGATATAATCCTACACTTTTTACCTCCTTGTTATGATTAGTTCAAGATGACTTATCATATGAACAAGGAGGAAGTCACCTTGAGGAAACTTCAAGGTTTGTTGAGAACTGATGAAAGTGGACTTAAAGGCAAAGCTGTCGAGTCCACCCCTACTTCTACTTCACCGGTCCTTTCTATAGGAAATGGAAAAGGGAAAAAGAGGAAATCTCCCTCTAAAAGCCACAAGGGAAAGTTCCATGATGGATCTTCTTCAAGTGGATCCAAAGGAAAAGCTGGTTATGTCACTCCCTCATCTGATCCTAAAGAAGCAATGTGTTTCTATTGTCACGAGAAGGCGCATTGGAAACGAAGCTGCCTAAAATACTTACAGGATATCAAGGATGGGAAGATAAAGCCCTCCTTCACAGGTATTTATACTATTCAATCTAATAACTCATCACATGCTAGTTCTTTTTTCCTTGATACTGGATGTGGTTTCCACATTTGTTTTGATTTTTAGGGGCTAAGAAGAAGTATGGATGTGGAGCATGGAAAGATGAATATAGTTGATCAAGCTATATTTATCCCAGATATGGTTACATAACTGCCCAGGTTTGACTGTAGTGTTCAACATCTAAATACTTTTGTTTTGTTCTTATTATGATACGGTTCTATCAAGTATGTATACTTTTAGAAGATACTTATATTCTTAAGATATACTTTTAGTTAGAGTGTTTTTAGTCCCATTGTATTTATAGTTGTATATATTGTATGGTTAGATATACTAGTTCACTATAAACAATGCTATGATACCAATCTGTCACACCCCCGAATCGGGACGGTGGAAACGTCCGGGGGCGGATGACTTCATGTACAGTATCATAACAATTGAATATGAATGAAACATAGCAACCAAACATCATACATTGGAAATACACACTTATATGGTTTGTGAAAATTGTGAAAATTGATGCTTGTGTGTTTCTATTATAAGCAATATTAAGTGGATGTGATTCTTAGTTGTGTTATTTGTAGTAGTGTTAGAATTTACCAAATAAGGAATATTCTCGTCACCGAAGTTTCAAATGGACAGAAACTTGGAATCATGCGACTTGTAGTATGATGAATGAGAACCTTAGTATTTGGGAAATTAAGACTAATTCCTTGTTCGCATAAGTATGTGAGTCAAGTGAAGGAATAAATGATCTACTCTGCATTGTTGTGCACTAGGTCAAGTCCGCCACAAAGAATGATAAGAGTATTCGTCATGATTTGCTAAAAGTTTAGTAATTATGGTTATACTTACAAGATTAAGTATAATTCTGAATCATTGAAAAGTCTCAATATATGGCAGAACGAATAAGAAGAATCAATAAGGCAGAAAGATAAAAGTTTCTCAAATCTGAAAAGATGGGAGAGTACTTTAGTATCATGTTTTATGATCCTCTCATTGATTATGAAACCATATCACAATTGATACTCTAAGGACACCTTAGTGCACTAGTATGGCTAAGAAAAGGAATCGAAAATTATTGAAATGGTTAAATCAAAATATGAATCATACTTCGTTCCAAAATCAAGTCTTAGAGTCATACTCCAAGATTGTGACTTGAGTGACACATCTTAAGAAGTTTTTAACACACTCATCAAATGTGGAGTAGAAATTTTTTTCTTACTCTTGCACGTTTGAAATTGATAAGTTGTGATGTCTTGGATAAGACAAAGACCAACTAAGACCAATTATGTGTAGTGTTTGTCTTGATAAGAACCCGCACTAACTCTTGAATATTTGTTTGTGAAGAAATGTATCTTGACAAGAGAATCTTATATGTCAAGAGGTCAGTAGGATTCTAAATGATCTAGAAAAGGTTCAAGAACTAATCAAGAGTAAATCTATTAAACACTAGCACCCGACTTGAGGTTTGTAACCTATCATGTTGACACATTCTTGTTTCTGTGCCCATTCCATTTAAAGTTGACAATGCATGTGAGTCCTATGAGTTCTCATTTAAATGCATAAAGGCAATGCACCTTGATCAATGAAAGTTCATTGATTTGTATGGGTGAGCTGCCTGACTACTTGGAAGACATGGTAGGCCCTTGTGCTGCCAAGCGGCAAGAAATTAAGATTAAACAAGTTCAGTCCATATGAGTTTGGATTTGTCACAAACATTGTCTTGCGATTATGGTTATGACAAATTCACATGGATATGAGCACATACACCATAAAATCTAAGTGTCATAAGGTTTCTCTCCGTTTCATGAAAATGATTGTGAGGAAACGCTTTCACTAAGAAAGATTTTAAGGAGATAGAAATTGTGATATTTGCATTCTCAAACTCGATTATGATTACGTATCCCTCTTCATAATTCGAATTGTGGGAAATGGCAATAAGTCTGAACATTCGGGACTTACTATTGTAGGTTCCGAAATGGTTTAGACATACATATGAGCTATCTAAGGAAAGGTGTATGGGTTTGAGAAGCTTAGATAAAGTCTTATCAAAGCATATCGTATTAGAAATATGAACTTTGGAAGTCAATAAGTATTGATTTCTAGAAGTCCAAATACTTTCTGAATACGTGTCAAAGCTAGTGGGAGCATAAATGTTATGTTGGTATGGATATAATTATCATGTTAGTGGGAGCATGATTAATATTTTAAGTGTTGCAAGTTAGCAATATTAATTATATAAAACAAAGTTTCACTTTGCAAAGTTGCAAGGGTTGAAAAGTTGTTTTGCTATAATTAAGTGAGAGAATATTATACTTCATTTCAAAAGTCTAAAAGTTTGGATCGATAAATTTTAATCAAATTTAGTCAAAGGACATATATGGATGTTATGTTGAAAAGGTTCAACTTAAAAGAATTCTAATATATGACAATATTATAGCAAGAAACTGGTAAAGTATCACGTTTTTCATTATGAATCGTGTCCCATACACTTCAGGTATAGGATCGATTGCATATGCTATAATATTCGAACGTTCTAAATTTTCTGAATGCCTATGACATTAAGAAGGAAAAAGGACTAGAACGGGATTTGACTAAAATAATTAAACGACTGTCAAGGACAATCTAAGGTTTGCCGAGGATTGGTCACTTATGGGCAGTTGGAAGTATAATAACGTATGGACCATAGTGACATTATTATTATGATTAGATATGATTCTATTAATAATGAGTTGTCGTATGGAAAATATGGAAATGTTTCCATATTGGGAATTGAATATCGAGAATCTATGTTTAGATTATAAACTTTTATGTAAGAAGGATGTTCAAAGGAATGTACTTTGAATATGAGACTTCACATCCATGGAACTGCCTTGTAACAATCTCCATTAGAGCACTTTGTAATATTATTTGCAAAGTCTTGGTGGCTTTGGTGTTGTGACATTACAAAAGGATCATTGCATAAAATGTTAGAATCTAACATATTCTAATGGTGGCAAGAATTTGGTATTCTTACACTTATGACAAGGATTAGGATTTGTGAAATGAGTATCATTGGAAATGTGTTCAATTGATCTATTTCACAAAGTATGGACCATAAGAAAACAGAGTGTGCATGCTTGGAGCATGGGACAACTGCTGTTATAATTCAAGTAATAAGTTGATTATCCAAAACATTATACAATGAATAATGAGTAATCAATATAGTGATTAAATAAAGGTGTTTTACTTATACTCAAAAGTTTGGGGCCATATAGTATTATTATTATTCTTGTGTTTCACTTTGCATGTTTTGACTTCCTGAATAATAAGATTATTCAAACCATCCATAGTCGATAAATACTTTGGAAGTAGGTATTGAAGCTAGACTGTCATGAATCCAACTGTAGATTATCTGAAGCGTTTTAGACATAGAAAAAGTTTGGTGCAGTGTTCATGAGTGCTCCTGAAATAAGATTTGAGTATTGGATTAAACCCACTCTCACTTGAATCACTTCATGGATTTTATCACGAGTGATTAGTGAGACGATAATATCTTATATTCTTGAAACGGAGACGTGTGAGTTGTAATTTACAAGTCGGTTTCACATTGATAATATGTAAACGCACTAGTAACTTGGTGTTATAAAACATATTGTTGTGTGTGATTTGATGAGTAGGTACAAGCGATCATTTGAGTCGAAGTTTATCTGTTCCTTTTACCCAAAGTGGGATAAAAGCGATATTTGTGGGCCTCTCGATGATTTAGTGATGACACCCTAAGTGCTTTGCCAAGCCTAGACTAATTTGATGTGTTTAATTGTAGTCTATTGTCAGTCGTCATAAATCGGAAATCGAGAAACAACACATGAACATAAAATATGATCAAAATCCATGTCTCAGTTCATACGATATCTGGAATGGAGGAATATTTGATCCCTTGTCTAAAGGAAGCGTTTCTGATAAGAACAGAGTTGACAATGGCTTTTGAAAGCTACAATGGCTTTTGAAAGGTAGTTGTATCAATCTGAAGAGTTGGTGTTTGGTTGATGGGCTGATCGTTTTTCTTGGGCGACATGATTCTGTTATACCGAAAGAAAATGAATTTGTGAGCGAGAATGGTTGAACCTAGACGTAGATTGATCACTTATGTAAAGAATAGAAGTATGTTCTCTAAGGTTTGACCTACATCCCTATGATGCAGTCCTAATACGGAATGGAAGTATGTTCACGAAGGTTTGACCTACATCCCTATGATGCAGTCCTAGAAAAGATCGGAAGTAAGCTCATACAGTGGTCTCAAGACGTTTGTCGTTCGAACCGAGGTAGCGTTGGTTGGTGAATAACATGATCCAACCATTAAAAGAGACTTGGAGATGTCTCCGGAGTCACATTGATATAGTCCAATGACTTGACTAAAGCATGTTTCAGATAGACTCTAATGAAAGTATGATAAGGGTTTTTGAATAAAGAGTGGCACAGAAGTTAGCCGACTGTCAATATCTTTGATATTCATGATGTACAAGTTCGGGAAAATGACCTTGTAAAAAGGTCTTACATCATATCCAGAGAAGATAGTTCTTGACAGCATAAAGACTTAACCAAAAGTACTTACAGTACAAGATAGTTTCATAGAAAATGCCACAGCGGGCATAGACAGGAACACAATTCCCTTCTAACAAGGAATATAAAGTAAAGTATCTACTACTAGCGACGGTCATCCCTCTAGTGAACTCTCAGTTCAGCCAGTTGGCGTTCCACATCAAGTAGGTGTCTTTCATACACTCTCTGGCGTACTCGAAGTTCTATGACTTCGGCTCGTGATTCAGCCAGTGCTTGCAGCAGGGTTTCATGGTCTCTCTCAGACCTCTCACGAGCATGTTCAAGGCGACTGGTGCGAAGCATATGAATTCCTCCATTTGTATCAACTTCTGCGATACGTTGTAGAGCTGTCATGCCTTGAATTTCGTTTCGGGCAACTCTTCGAATCAGAATTGGCATGATTCTGTCTGTTGAGCCCCCATTGCTCAGGTCATAGAAGCTTCGGTCACCATTAAATGGCATGGGCTGATCTTGTCCTTGGCTCCATGTTTCCAAACATTCCACCCACTCAGGCGTTGGGCCATGAAAAGTCGTACGAGGGTTAGGAATTGGAAAGGGAGCTGCCTGGGGTAGGTTCTCAACCTCAGGTTCGGAGATAGCACTGTCTGGAAGGTCTTCATCATGGGGATCATTCAGAGGGATCAGATGATTATTATCTGGTTCTTCTCCAAACCACCCAGCAATAACCTCGTTCGGAAGGAACAGGTTGTCGTGGGGATGGAATCCAGCCATGTTATCTACGCGAGAATTGGGGTATGAAAATAATTATTAGACGAACTATCTAGATAATTATTTAGGAAATCTTCATTAGTTACATCGCTATTTGTAAAGTGCATACCAGTTATATGAAATCAACACAGGATAGGCCTACGAATAAGTGACTCAAATCCAAATTCACAAGGAATAGGGATAAAGCAAAAATTTCACCGATTCTAAGTCTATAACATCCTAGTTACATATAACTTTAGTGTATCCACTTAGCAACTATCAACTTGGTAATGAAGATTCCGCTTTAGTTCTCAAGTATAAAGTACTTATAGTAACACAAAACACCCCTATGGTATTTTAGACTTAGGTTCTGTTATAATGTTCTCATTATGGTAATGTTGGTAAGTTTTTTTTAAACTTGTTGCCATATCACAACCATTCTTGGGCATGTGCTAATCACTCCTAGGAACAGCATAGTTGATCAGGCTATGCCACTCCCAAGACTGACCATACATCCCCGAGCTTACCTGTAATATTCAACAATCTCAATACTTTTGTTCTTGTCATTGTGACACGGATTTTAGTATGAATGCAGGCACGTATACTTTGTTAAATGTTTTATTATTTAAAAGTATAAACTCTTAGACAGAGTGTTTTAATCCCAATGTATTTATAGTTAGTATATCTTTTATGGGTTGATATACTTAATTCACTATAAACAATGCTCTGATACCAATCTGTCACACCCCAAAACCAAGAACGGCGGAAACGTTCTGGGGTGGAGGACGTCATGTGAAGTATCATAACAGTGTAAAGTAGTAAACAAGCAACAACATCATCCATTGCATTAAAAGTAAAGTGTTAATACATGTGTGTTCTTTCATAATGTACAACAATAAAATGAATAATCAAAATAAGACGAGTCTTGACTGTGCTCCGTCTTCTCAAAACCTGGCCACCGTACCTGTCTAACTGGTGACCTGAGAATACAAGTTATTTTGAAAGCAAGTATCAGCCTAAAGCTGGTGAATTCATATGTATTTAAGTGTCGGAAAACTGTTATGAATGTCTTGTAAATCTTTAAATGAAACAATTGATATAGGTTTGAAAACCCTAGAAAATCCCTTATTTCCTACTAGTATAAAATCTAGTCTTCTACCAAGACCCGAATGTTTTACTATGAAAATGATAGTTTTTCCTTCTTTTTGACTATTACAAACAGTACTTAGTCTAACTCATCGTTTATGTGAATGTATCACAAAATAAAGTAAATTAGGAAAAGAATATGATAGTCTTCTACCAAGACCTGAATGTTCTGTTATGAAAATGATAGTTTTTCCTCCTTTTTAACTATTACAAACAGTAATTAGTCTAACTCATCGTTTATGTGAATGTATCACAAAATAAAGTAAATTAGGAAAAGAATATGATAGTCTTCTACCAAGACCTGAATGTTCTGTTATGAAAATGATAGTTTTTCCTCCTTTTTGACTATTACAAACAGTAATTAGTCTAACTCATCGTTTATGTGAATGTATCACAAAATAAAGTAAACATGAAAAAGTACTAATGCAAGTATTATCCTTGGGTACTAGGACTAACACAACATATAACCAAAGTAAATAGGAAAAAGTACTAATGTAAGTGTTATATTTGGGTACTAGGACTAACACAACATCGCAATAAGCGAAATGTATAACCTAATGAACATCCGAAGCTTGTCCACTTATCCTTTGTAGCAACAGTAGGGGGAAGGAAGGGTTAGTCCCGTAATCGATCTTCCTAGTATAAGTATTAACCGTAGACCTCCGTAGATGGTCATCAACCACCGGTGCTAATCAGTTGGAATTCAGAATGGTTAGTCTCACCTAGATATCCCGAGGTACTAGGGATAGGCCGGACAATTTACACAGAAAGTACTAATAAATCATCCTCGCAAACCGAGATACAAGTATTCATGTAAGCGTGTTCATGTATCATGTAAGCATATGTAAACGTACTCATGTATCAGGTAAGTATATGTATATGTACTCATGTATCAGGTAATGTACTGGTATAGACTCATGAATGAACTGACTCTTGTGTGATTCCTTGTAATAGGAATAATGTTTGATATCTTCTAACTATCCCTATGATAGTTAACTAAAAGGTAATTGGTTGTTCAAGTAGGTTTATACACCCTTGCTACACAAGAGTGTGGGAAACTGAATGAAGGATGAAAACTATAATCTCAAAACATTTATATGAACATAAGTGTATATGTATAGTTTCGTTTCAAGAAGGTAAAAATAATGGTTTTGTAAGATATCTAAGAGTTTTGAACAATAATTAACAATGAATTGATGTCATTTTAATAAACATTTCAAAAGTAATACATTTGATAACAAAGTACTTTTAAGATAGAAAACCATTTCATGCGTCACATTTTGTAGTATGTGAAATCTGCTGAATGAAAACACAGTTATAAAATACATATGGATGATTTAATAACATGCTGTTTTCTACTTGTATTCCCCCCCCCCCCAATTAAAGCATTTAAAATCATTTAAAACATTGATTTAGGGTATGAAAGCACCTGTAGATGGTGGTTTGGATGAACTGAACGGTGTAGGATTGTTAGGTGTCAAGTGAGGACTTGTACACACACTATGATCCTAATGAACATATAATCACACATATATGTAACCAATTAGTCTTAAATTACTAATTGAAAATGTTAAGACATCTTAGAACCTAATAAACACTTTATATAAGTGTTATAAGCCCTAAGGATTGCATCTAAGTTGTTGTGGGACAAGGCAATTGGGCTTAGGGTTCCAAAGGACCCTATACATGAGTTTACTCACTCATAAACATCACACAAGGAGTTTACGGTCGTAAACCCTTGTGTTTACGGCCGTGAACTCCTAGATTTAGTGACATTTTGTGTTTTGAAGTTCAAAATGATCCCTATAAGTATTCCAACTTGGTGGATTAATTCTTGGAAGGTTTTAAGGCACTAATACACTCCTTTGAGGAGTTTACGGCCCCAAGGCCAATTCCCTTTGAATTTACTGCCGTAAACTCATATGGAAGGGGTGTTCTTGATGCTTTCAAGTCCCATGCACATGTAGGATAGGTTCTAGACATTTATCTAAGGCAAATGAAGGCCTTAGGCACACATTGGTGCCCTTCTTTCATGTTTACGGCCCAAGCACAATATTAGGGCCGTAATCTCTCTTTGAGAGGGGTTTTTGAAGTTTTAAAGTCCTTGATTTATGTAGGAGTAAACCTGTCCTAGACTTTAGGAGTGCCAAAAGCACCCTTTGGTCCATGTTTTTGGAGTTCACGGTCCAAGATCTTCTTGGGCCGTGAACACCCAAACTTTGGTGTTTCATTGTTGTTTTCTTGTCCCAATTACACCTATATACAATCCTAAGGTAGTAACATATCACGGGGGAAAGGCTAGGCATTGTTTCGGGAGTTTACCGCCCAAGAACACCTTGGGGAGTAAACTCCTAAATCTAGATGTTTAGCTATGATATCTATGTTATAAACACATTATAAGCTATATAACACTACTAGAGAGAGGTACTCACGATTTGGGATGAAAACCTGAAGATCCGTGAGAGAGAAAATGGCTTTTCTCTAGTTAAAAATGTGAATAATGAATGAAATTGGTTCAGAATTCTATTTATAGTCCTGAGATTTTTGGCAGAAAATATTTTATTCCCGGAATGATCTCTAATATCATAGAGTATTGGTATAATAGTGTTGCACAAAACCCTAGTGCATCCACTCTCCTGATATCTCCTTAAGTGTTAAACCTGAAATACTCAAACTTATACCCAAAGTCTGGAATTTCTCTGTAACTGTTCCAACTTCTATTGGCTTGATATGGTTTGTTCAGAATGAAAATTTCGGGTTGTCACAAATTCTATGGGAAGCCCATAAGGAAATCGTCCAAAGGATATTCTAGAAGGAGTGCATGGGCTGCTTAAGGCTTAAGCAGTCATATTAGGGTTTCTAGCTAAAAAAATCCCTAGCAGCCACAAGTATAAATAGACCCCCTAACATAAGGATTTCGGCCCTATGCTTCATTGTATTGCCTTAGCCGATTTCCTCCCATCTCCTAAGTCATCTTGTTGCTAGTGGTGTTTGTGACTCCATTAGAGGTGCATCATTTAAGGAACTAAGCTTTCAAAGGTCAAGGATATTCAAGGAGAACTTGTTATTACTACATAACAAGAAAGGTAAGATCTAAACCCTAGTTTATATGTGAATTTGATTGTTATATGCTAATTCATAGGATCATTGCTTTGGTATTCAATATTGTTGTGTTCATAGTAGAAAACCCTATATCAAAGCAATTAGGGTTGCATGAACACCATATGAATGTTATTATGCTCATAACCCAATAGATCCCACCTCACGGGTCACCTGCTCCCACCAGTCTCGTGCTCGATCCCTCAACATACAAGATGTGAACCCCACCTTTGCCGCATTAGGGCAAAAACTCATGCGTTGGGCATTCTCCATGTCTGCCACCCAACGTCGCCTAGTGATTGGATCCCTGACCACGAAGAACTTAGGCGCTCCACACGCCTTGAACTCCCTGAACGAGGGAGCTCGGTCCCTAATCTGGCCTGCATCAATCTCGTCTCGGAAGGACCTGAGCCTCTCCTCTATGATCTTCATGATGCCCTCCTTGACAATACTAAAAATCACCGGGGGAGCATCAAGGATGCCACGAGTAACCTCGGCTGCGATAAGATCGTACAACCTCTCATCCATGGGCTCTGCACCGGAGCCCGAACCTGATCCTGGTCCTTATCCTGAACCTTGCGTGATCATCACCATCCTCAACTGAAAATATCACAAATAACCAAGATAAGGAATTCGAAAGAGATTCCTCCTCACCGGAATTGTCAGAACTATCAGATCTTTCATTTCTTCAGGTACAGGTCCTGTGCTTTCCGTAGTACGGGCCTAATACTACCTTCCACACCTACATGTACCTTCCCCAAGGCCATACCTGATATCCCTAAATCATCCAATCATAACTCATAAACACAACACTGACTCTGATCCTAGACTGCCCTAGGATTTTCAACCCTCACCAAACCAGCAACCCGGATTAATCATAGCAGGTTGCCCTATGCATGCAAGTTATACACAAAGATAGTCACATAGGCTGTCAAATAAAGCTTCTATCCTAAACCACAACCAAACAAGGAACAGGGATAAAGCAGATCCCCTCATTCTAGGGATATGCCATCTTAAACATGTACAATTTTGAAAGCATACACTTAGCAAATAATACATACAATCATATTTCAATATATACTATAATATGACTAAAACATTGGAAATACTTACTTGAGCTCTGACACATCCATTTCCTCAAACCAAGGCTCTGATACCAACTTGTAACAGCCTAATTTTTAGAAAAATTTTAACTTTTAATTTCATAAACATCATTCATAGGAAGTACAAAAATCCCAATAAATATCCATATTATTTTTGAATTCATAGTACAAAAAGCTAAATGTGAAAACACTAGAGAATGCATGCCACATCATCAAGTTGGGCCCTTGCCATTATCAATAGAAGTACCTGAAACATTCAATAAAACTGTAAGCACAAGCTTAGTGAGTTTCCCAATCACACAAATCATATAATCACATAATGTCATGATTATACATATACATACAAGTTTCCATCGACTCCCTCCATGGTCTTCAATGGAATGCCATGGGCTGCCCCCATGGTCTTATATCCTCATGTCATGGGCTCCTCCCATGTTCTTGCCAGGTGTCATGGGCTCCTCCCATGGTCTTCACATAAACCCATACATAAATCAAATAGCAAACCATTACACATCCCAATACTAATCATCTCATATCAATTAATGGGTCGTCCTTGGTGCCTTCGACCCATGAGTGTGGTGAGAAGACTCACCTTAATACTGCACAGAAGCTTACTAGGTTGGGACTCTAATATCTACTCTACACAACCCTATAACAGAACAATTTCTTAAATACAACTCAAAATTCCCCAAAACCCCTTAAAGGTCAAACTTGGTCAAAGACTAAGGTCAAAGGTCAAAGTCAACATCCTGAGTTGATCCAACTCGCGAGTTGTCCCTCAACTCGTCGAGTTTCTCTATCACCCATACAGATCGGCAAAAATCCCATCAACTCGTCGATTTCACTAATGAACTCGTCGAGTTGGCCAGAAATCCAACCTCTTAATGTATTAAGGTGATACCATCGAATCTAGGGACTCCAAATCTCATATTTCATCCAAAATGAGTTCTAAAAGGGTAAAGTTTCCAACTTTACCCTTAAGAACCATCTAAGAAGAAGCAAACCCAAACCCTAGGCTCTTTAGAGTGAGTCTTAGTCCATTAAGCCCTTAAACTCTCCCAATATAGTCCCAAAACATAGATATAGAGTCTAAAGGTCAGATAATCATGTAAAGTTTCCAAATTTACGTCCATGCAAACTAGAAATACACTCTAGAGCTTAATAAGGACTTAATGAGGGACTTATTGCATGAATAGGGCTTGGAACTAATAAAGTTTGCAACTTTCAGTCATGAAAAGTCATGAAGGGGTTAGATCTAACATAATAAACCCTGGAACCTTCAACATCTTGGCTAGCCCAACCAAAATCCCAAAATCATGCTAAAACTTCCACTAAAGAAATCTAGATGATAACAAAGCCAAATGTCGACTTTATACCTCAAGAAGACTGCTATTGGTGAAGATTTTTTGGATCAATACTCCTTCTTCTAAGCTAGATGATTCCAACTTCCAAGCTCCTTCCAAAAGAACCACCAAAATCAATTCTCAAAGCTCACACACTTAATCTTGAAAGGTGATACATGAATCTAGGGTTTCTGGACAAGGGTGGATGGTAAGGAGGCCAACCAAGGGGGTTTAAGTCCTTTAAGTAGGGTGCACACCCTAAAATTAGGGTTTCATCTTCAGCCGCCAACTCGTCGAGTTGGGACTCCCGACTCATCGAGTTGGGTCATTAAAACCCGCGACCACAAAATTCTTAACACGATGAGTTAGAGCTCCTCAACTTGTCGATTTCCCATAGAATTCCAATATTTTGAGAAATGCATAATACCTAGACCAAGCGTTACAATGCAGGAGGGTTATAGGTGTAGATGGTTGTTTTTTAAAAGGTATTTGAAGAGGTGAGCTTCTTTCAGCTGTAGGAAGAGATGCTAACTACCATATTTACCCCATTGCTTGGTCAGTAGTTGCAGTTGAGAACAAAGAAACTTGGAAGTGGTTTCTAGACTTCCTACTTAATGACATTAACATGGGAAATGGAGCAGGATTAAGCCTACTTTCTGACCAACACAAGGTATGTTTTCACAATCTTTACCTCTATTTTAATTGGTTATTGTTTTATTTATCTTAATGTTTTCTTTATCTTGCATGTTTAGGGTCTTATTGAGGCTGTTAAAGAAAGAGTACTAGATGTTGAACATAGGCAATCTGCTAGGCACATCTATGCTAATTTTAAGAAAAAATTTACTAGTGCTGAATATAAGAAGCTTTTTTGGAGGGTTGCAAATGCCACAACTGTCCAAAGGTTTGAAGGTATAATGAAAGAGATTAGGGTGATTGATATACAAGCACTTGATGGAAAGAGATCCAAAAACCTGGTCTAGGGTTTTTTTTGTATTGGACAGGTGTTGTGATGCCATTGAGAATGGTATTTGTAAATCATTTAATGTTGCAATTGTGGATGCTAGGAAAAAGCCGATTATAACAATGTTAGAAGAAATTAGGAGGTTTATGATGGATAGGATGTATTGTAAAAGAACGAAGGGGCAGAAATGGAATCTAGACATATGTTCATCCATTAGAATGAAAATAGTGGACATGAGGACACATCTAAGGTATGTATACTTTTATTGTATTCCAACCATGTAAATTGATTCCCAAGTACTACTTTCATACTATATACCTTTATTTTATAGGTATTGGCATGCAATTGCAAGTGGAGTGCAGCAATTTGAAGCGAGGTTAGTACATAAGGTTTATGTTGTGTACTTGAACCAAAGAACATGTGCATGTAGAGGATGGCAACTAACCAGTATACCATGTGTACATGTCATGGCTACTATTAGTTATCTAAATGAGAATGTGGAAGACTATGTGGCAATTTGGTTCACACCACAAATGTTTAGAAATTGCTATAGGTATACAATTAAGTCTTTAAATGGAAGTGAAATGTGGCCAACTAACATTGGTCAGACTATGTTGCCCCCGAAACGTAGAAGATTACCAGGCAAGCCTAGAGTCAATAGGAAGATGCTTCGGAAAAAGAAGGTCGACATACTATTAGCAAGAAAGGGGCTGTTACAAAATGCAACATCTGTAGACAATCAGGTCACAACAAAATCAGATGTCCATTGGCCAAAGAAGGTTGTTTTCATATCAACTTTCATTCATTTATAAAAATATAAGTGTTATCTATTAATGCATAATAAATTTAAATGTAGGACCACGTACTAATCCCAAAAAGAAGAAGAGTAAACATGTTCCTGAAGTTGAAGATGAGTTAGAATATGAGATTGAAAAGGTGGTTGAAGAAGGAGAAATGGAACATGTGATTGACTTAGAACCCGAGATTGAAGTGGAAGAAAGAGAAGAAGAACATGTGATTGACTTGGAAAATAAGATTGAAGTTGAAGAAGGAGAAGAAGAACGTGTGGTTGACTTGGAACATGTTGTTGAACCTGTTGTTGAAGTGGCATAAGGAAGAGTTGTTGTAGATCACCAAGAAGTAGAAGTTGAACCTGTGATTGAACATGTTGAAGTTGAACATGATAATAAACATGTGGTTGAGGAACAAGTTGCACAACTTGTTGTTGAAGTTGAACAACTGGCACAACCATTGAAAAGGCAAAGGAAATACTCAGAGAGGATCACTGAATTGGCATTAAAGAGGTTGTCATCACCAAGGATGGATGTGGTTTAAGTGTGACTAAACTGTTACTTTGGAATGATTCCCCTTGATGGTTTAATTATGTCTTTTTTTAAGTATATATTTTGTTTAGGGCAGAAAACACTATGCTTTTGTCTTTTGGTAAACACTATGCTTTTGTCTTTTGGTATTTTAAAGTTGATGTAAATCTGCACATTAAAAACTATGCTTTTGTTTGTTATTGCCCTTTAAATAGAATCTACATTATTCAATGTTGCTTTTACATAGGATTCCTTCTTTTTTACTATTATGCCCTTCACACTATTATGGATTGCACATGCTACATCATTTGGTAAGTGGTTTCTCATCTTGAATTATTGGATGAAATCCACTAAACAGGGGTAAAATTATGCAAAGCACACTCATTTTACACTCATGATTTGCAGCCTACAGGTGTTGGAATCGACATCACATCCAACTATAATTTTTCACATTTATTCCCATAAATCATATTCAACCATAAGATTCAAATTGTCAATTCAACAAAAAAGGACATGCTAACTTTTCATTAAATTTGATCCACTTACAATTTGACATTTATGCCCTTAAAAGTGACACTACAAACAACATAAACAACACAATTACATAACTTTTGAGACTACTAATTTTCCTACTCATCTTATCAAAATTTTCATTTGTCTTCTTGTTGTAAATATTGAAATCATGGTCCATAATGGCAATCCTCACTTCACAGGATTGTGCCCCCACTTCATCTCTTTTCTTCTTGTTGGCAGTATCTTCTTCATTAACCCATTCCCAGAATTTGCATTTAATTTCTAGGTTATCCTAAAACAAATAATACGAAAATTAGTGAAAAAAAACCTTACTAGATATGGATTAAACCCCACATACTGTTGAATTAGGGCAAAACCTAAACTCTCTTCTAGGATTATCTTTGGTCGTTGAAGTCCAAATACGAGAAGAGTAGCCACAATCACAAGGATTTGCAAAATCAAGTTTCGATTATGACATGGGTTTCTTCAATCTCGAGTTGAAGTTGTGCGTAGAGAAGGAAGCCATGAGAGAAATCTTGCAACAGTTTTGAAGAACGAAGAAATCGTGCCCTAAGGTCCATTAGTAAGGCAGATGTTGGTGTAATAGCCACGTATACATACCCAACTTCCACATTACCTGTTTTTTTATTTTTAATTTCAAAATACTAAGATTACCTCTTGTATGCAGTTGCCAATGGTAAAATGTGTACACGAAACACATATTAATGGTATTTTTATAAAAATTAGTCAATAGTATATTTTGAACATGGTTCACAAATCATTTTACAAGTCATTTTCCTAAAAATAAAGTAAAAGTTGCCATAAACAAAAAAAAACAAAAAAAATTACGGGTGAGCAAAACCGAACACGGAAACCGAAAAACCGACAAAACCGAAACCGAAGCATAAACCGACGGTTTGGGTTTAGAATTTTCAAAAACCGAAATTTTCGGTTTGGGTTTGGTAAAACCGAAAGAAACCAGACCGAACCGAATTTCATATATTATATGTATTTTGTGAGTTATATATGTATATATACGTAGTCCTTGGTTTATAAACACAAGCAGAAGCGTTGCTCTAGTGGTTAGCGCGTTGGGCGATTGTAGGAAACGGTGCAGGTTTGAAACTTCCTAGCGTCCTTTTTCGTGATTTATTTTGGAAACGAGTTAACTACATCCCACATCGCCCTATTACTGAAACTCAACCATTATTCTCTTCTATATAACTTGGCCACCCTCTTTCATTCTATTATCCCTAACCTTGATTGAGTCCCACATCGTTTGGGATATCTAAATATCACATATCCTCACCATTATATAGTTGATGAGTTGAGATAGGATTAAGAAATAAGTTTGAGGTTTGGTTTGAATTATAAAACTGAAACCAAACCATGAAACCAAAGTTTAAAACCGTAAACCGATAAACCGAACCCATTGGTTTGAGTTTCGGTTTGGGTTCAAATTTTCATAAACCGATCATCCTCGGTTTGGGTTCGGTTTGAGTTCAACCCTTGCACGCCCCCCCCCCCCCCCCCCCCAAAAAAAAAAAAAAAAAAAAAAAAAAAAAAAAAAAAAAAAAAAAAGGTAATTACCAAGTCATTTCCCAATTCTAAATCGTATCATCCAAAACCTTGAATTCACATTAGTTGCACCTCACTCGTTTCTGGCATCTACATAACTGTCATTGAGATAGTTCTGACTTCTGAGAACCCTAGAATTTATTAATTAAGTAACGTGAATTATGTAGCATCGATGTTAATATGAACCCCAACACCTCGTCTTCGTCTCCTCTTGCATCTTCTTCTACATCAGGATCATCTTCTTGGTTTTCCGGCATTGTACGTGGCCGCAAGTCAAACAGTTCTACAATGGCTATCAAATCTGCCGTTACCGGCGGTGGGGGCGGCACCGTCGGCCCAATCAATCGCAAGAATCAGTTTCGTGGTATCATGTTCAAGTACGGTTCTAAGCCTGTTCAGGTATGGGATAATTAAATTGAATATTCTCACTCTTTTGCTATATCTTAGTTTTTAGAAGTCGAGCTGTGGTTGGTACTTAATTTTGAATTCAATTTATATAATCGTTTCGAGATTTGGAAATATAGGTGATTGAGAATACATCGATATTCGTTTTTGCTCCTCTCCAATTCTATAAAATCTTTCTGATCTTCAGATTTTAATTGCATTTGATGATTTAAGTTGATAATAGTTGCTAATAGAGATGATTAGATTGTTCTCTTTCTAGTCAATTTCCGCGTGCAATGTAATTCAGCCCATGGTTTCTGTCGATCTACTTCAGATGCAGTTGTGTTAGTTAGTCCTGCATTATTCATGGAACTTGAAGATAAAAGTAATTGCGCAGAGCAAGCAATGACAATTTCTTCTTATAACCGAGAAGATCTCTTGGTTAATCATTCATAATTTTTTTGAAGTTGTTATAAGAACTATGAGCAGAAAAGTTGGTTTCCTACTTTTAAGAAGTTACATATTAATAAGACTACATGAGAATTAAAGTAGGAAAGCTGGCTAAGCAAAACTAGGGCTACAAGGGAACTCCACAATGAAACTCAGAACAATTCATTCCATGAAAGAAAGTATGGAAAAACCTTTTAAGATTAGCAAAACCAGGATGCCCTAATCTTTTGTTCTTAATAGGAATAAAATTGGTACTATTTCAAATGAGCATGAATTATGTTATTATGTAACATATTTTGGCATATATATTATCTTGATTAAAGCCAAGCCAAACATGAGAATGGAAGTAATGACCCATTTCATTACCTTGCTCATTCCATTACTCTATTCACTCCATTCATATGTGGTTCCATTCCTTCATAACAAACATATATTAATTGGTTCCAGAAATCATTTCAAATCAAATTCCTTGATTATGGGATTGACTTAATCTACAAACAACATGTTCCAAATTTACTAAATATTATTCTTTCCACCATTTGAAGTTGTGAGCACAACTATAGGTTATAACATTGGCATGATAATAGATGCTACATATGATTTAGTCATATACTTTGCCTTTGATGCAGGTTGCATTTAAAACTGGTGATTATAAACAACAAGTCGTTTTTATTGGTGGATTGACAGACGGATTTTTGGCTACAGAGTAAGTATATATACCTGTTTAAGAAAATATCATAGAGTATATATACATATACTTTTTATCTTTTTCATGCTATTACGATAATGAATTGAATAAACTCATTACAAACAACATTGTGAAAGTGAAACAATTGAAGAGTTGGTATATAAAAAAGATAAATCGATAAAAGTACATTGCTATTTCTTGCATTTGTAGATTTATTGGGTAAAAACCTATTCTGAAACATGCATATAATTAATTTTAAACGAACAGTTATTTGGAGCCACTTGCAATTGCTTTGGATAAAGAAAAATGGTCACTGGTTCAGTTTTTGCTTTCATCTTCTTATAGTGGATATGGCATCTCCAGCTTGAAAGAGGTAGTCACCCTTCACTTAGGCCTTTTAAACTTATTAGTATTTTTATTTTTTAAACAACACCAATTCTAGGAAGAGCCTCTAAACCATTGATACTTTTAATAACTTTACGTTTCGTTTTATGAAGTTATTTTAAATTGATATTTAGCATTAAAAGAGCCAAAGAATTGTAATTAATAGTAGTGATCTTTTACAATACCTACCCTCAAAAGTTGAAACAATACAGTAATTTTGAACCTCAACTCTTTTGCAATCCTCCTGATTCCTAGGCGAGGGTGGAAATGGAATTCAGAATTCATTATTCATTATTCATTTCAATTCCATCCTTTCTGTTTCTGTTAAAAGACGAAAATAGCCTTGTTATTAAATCTGATCCTGTTTTGGTTGGAAGGATGCCTCGGAGCTTGATCAGTTGATCAATTACTTAATAAACAAAGAAGATTCGGAGGGGGTGGTGCTGCTTGGGCATAGTACAGGCTGTCAAGTAAGTGCTTTGCTTTTGTTTTCTATGAACTTGCATTTGCATATTGTACATACAATAAATAAATAAATAGAGATTATTATAATTTTTTGTATATAATAAATTCTGTAATACTAGGATATTGTTCATTATATGCGTACCAATGCAGCATGCTCCAGAGCTGTCCGTGCTGCTATTTTACAGGTAGTTGAAATTATTGAAAAATGTAGCTAGCTGTATTATTTTCCAAAAAAAAAAAAAATATGTATTATTATGTGAGTTTGATGATTAATTCAGGCTCCAGTTAGTGATCGGGAATTCAGAGCAACTCTCCCTGAAACTGCTGGAATGATTGATTTGGCTTCAAAACTAATAGCTGAAGGCCGAGGATCAGACTTGATGCCCAGGGAAGCAAATCCAGATACCCCAATAACTGCTTATAGGTCACCATTTTTTTTTTTTTTTTTTTTTTTTAAATCTTTATATTTATTCTAGTGTGCCTAAAGTCTATGCTATTTCGTCATTTAGAAATAATTTGGTTTTCATACTGAAGTCTATGAGTTATATAATGTCACTAATAAAGATTGGAAAATGTATGAGTCACTTTATTGTACTATAAATATGAATTAATGTTACTTTTGATGATAATAAGATATATACAAAAAAAAAAAAAAAAAACTAATTCTTAAAGTGGGGGGAGATTATGTTTTATGATTTATGATTTATGATTTATGAATGAACGTGCAGATTTCACTCCCTTTGTGCATACATGGGGGATGATGACATGTTCAGTTCTGATCTCAGTGATGACCAACTCAAACAGAGACTTGGTCACATGTGTAACACACCTTCCCAGGTACTTTTTTTTTTTTTTTTTTACAAATTTATTTTCTTCTTTTCATTTCCCATAACAAGAAATTCAGGTTAAAATGTAATTGGATTGTGCAGGTAATATTTTCTATGGCTGATGAGTATGTACCGGATTATGTTGACAAGAAAGCATTAGCACAAAGGCAAGTCCTTACTTATTATTAACTTCTCCAAATAATAAATGTTCCTTCCTTCCATCTTTTTTTTTTTGTTCATTCACACAAGTCATTTCATTACAATCTCTGTGTGTGTGTGATATGTGACTGAGTAGTAAAATAAATGCATGCATGCAGATTATGTAGAGCACTGGGGGGTGCGGAGAAAGTTGAGATAGAATGGGGAAACCATTCTTTATCGAATAGAACTGATGAAGCTGTCCAGGCAATAATGCAATTTCTCAAGAGTGGGGGTCCTAATGGCTGGGATGACCCTTGGACTTGACACACTCCTTGCCTTACCTTACCTTAATTGTTGTTCCATATTCATCTTCTTCATTATATACTTACTTGCTTTGGAAGTCTTTCTTACATTTTCTTTACTTTGTAATTTGATTCTTTTTTTTCAACAACCCTAAAGGAAAAAAAAGAAAAAAAAAAGACCTCATGTCAATTGTCATGTCTGTGAGAAATGCCCTTGTTTTTTTGTTTTTGTTTTTGTTTTTGTTTTTCCAAGTTGAGATATGTTTGCTGTATTGAAACCTCGAATGTTTAGACTTTAGACCAGTATATATGTTATCCTTTTAGCATTCTATTTATTTGTTTATAGTTGTTGAAAATTCTAGCTGTCACATTTGCATCGATGCCACATAGAATCCCTCATGCTTTTGCCTATGAGTGCGGTGTGGACTGTGGAGTGTGGTGACTCCAACATTTATTTATTTTTTTCATTTTTTTAAAACAAATATTTCATTAAAATTAGAAAAACATGAATTAAAATAATTAAAAAGTCATTACATTAAAATTGAAAAACATTAACTAAATTTTTTTAAGAAAAAAATTACATTAAAATTAAAAACCATACAATCAACTTTAAAAGCCTCACATGAAATTAAAATTAAAAATAGACACGAAATGAAAAAAAAAAAAAAAAATACTAAAACAAGGACTTCAATAAGAAAAAAATTTCGGTGTTCGAGATCGATATGATTAAATTTCCATATATATTATGTCAAATCGTTGTGAACGTCATGATGTTTCTCATTGTCATGTAATTCCCTTCTTATTTCAATTGGCTTTTGGGTACTACGTTTTATAGGTGTCACAGTTGACGAGATATATATGTTTTCTACGTAAATACATATTTCTTTCCTCTCGTCCTTCGGAATCATAGTGTAAAATGATACATGTATACATAGTACCTGCAACATTTTCATTATATCGTGGATGTATCAGATTGTCTATTATGTGTCGATGCTTCTTGAAGGCTTCAAATGCTTGTTAAACATAGTTTATAGTTTTTTCATATATATATATATATATATATATATATATATATATATATATATATATATATATATATATATATATATAATCATATGTCGTTCTGTTTACTTGAAATTGGCATTAAGGTAGTGCAGACCCGTCACAAAAACTGTTGTATCCTTGCAATCTCCTGCTCTTAGAAACATAAACCCTATCCCTTGTGGGTGTGTATCTTTGTGTTCGAGTGAAAATTTGAGCCTTTGTGGTCATTTAGAGGAAGAAGGTGGCCATTTCACTGCTTGTTGAGATTGTTGTTATTGGGATCTAGGTTTCTAAGCGTCTTCCAATACATTTGAAAGGTATAAAGTTCATACCTTTTCTACTCTCTAGTTGATTGTGCATGCGTAGAAGCCCTTATTTGATCATTTGAGGACAATTCTTAGAGCTTGAGAAACTGCAGAACCATTGCTTAAGCTATGAGTGATTTCTAAACCTTTTGGTCCCATAAAGTTGTAATCTTGTCACTAATTTCAAGCCATGCATAAAGCTTTCGTCTTTTTGGAAATTTAGATCTAGATCTAGGAATTTTAAGCTTAAGAAAGGGATAAAGTTAGAAACTTTAGCCATGCATAACATTAGTCGATTTTGATATGAGCTTTGGAGCTCTGAAATTAAGGATTAAGAGCTTAATGGATTAAGTTGGTTGGACGTGAATCACATTGCAGTTCCTTGGGTGCCACGACACGGGCTGCGAAGGCCAATTGCGACTCTTTTGGCGTTTAGTGATAGCGTGACGGTCTATGAGTTGGTCGCGATGCGAAGGGTCGTTAAGCATTGACTTTAAATGGACCATTGACTTTTTAACCATATTAACTATTTGAGCTGTAGACTGAGGGTTTAGCCCTTGTTTGTTTTAGGAAGTTCATATAGTTGGTTATTTGGAACTTCAAGTAATAGAGATTCAACTTTGTGATTCAAGTGAGTCTTCTCACTATACTATGTTGGTTAATCAGTGCTGATATCTATGTTAGCTTATCTTTGTGACTTTTACATGAAGGAGTATGGTGGTACCATAAAAGACTATGGTGGTACAATATCGCCTGTATGAAAGACTATAACACCCGATTCAGAGTACTTTACAGTTTAGACCCTTGGTGTGTTAATGTTTTGCAAAATTGGTCCCTAGGGGGCGTATTTGCCAACTTCAGAAAAGTTAGAGTACGTTGGATGTACTCCTTGTACGTCGGGCGTACTGAATCATTTCTTGATAGAGGCTCTTAACCACGTACGTGGGGCATACGTGGAGTACGCACGACGTACGCAAGGCTGAGGAAAACCATAAAATTTAGGGTTTGCACCCTATTTAAAACCTCATTATAGCTTCATCTGGACATGTTTAACCAGCCTCCACCTCTCCTTATCCCAAAAAATGAAACCCTAAAATGATTTGGTGAGTTTTTGAGCTTGAAGAGTGTTTGTGGGTGGTTTGTGAAGAAGAAGAAGAAGAACACTTGAGGGGATTGCTTGAGCTTGTGGATCCAGGATCATCTCCATATTTGCAAGCTTTTTGAGGTAAAAATCTTACATCTTTATGCTCTTATATTTTAGATCTAGTTCATGGAGCATTTTGTGCACTTTTTGAGTCCTTTGTGTTAAAGTTGAGCTTTTGATATACTCTAGAGGCAATGGATGCTAAATCTTAGCTCCAATAAGTCCCCATGTTCATAAAAATGTCAACTTTATGGAGTATTTGGATCCATGCATATATTAAGACATTTGTTAAGCACTTTTTGAGCTATTGAGCCCCATTAAGCCAAGCATGTATATAAACTTGCCAACTTTACGTGATAAGCCATATTTAAGGATTAGATCTATGAGTTTGAAGGAAAGGCTTAAATAATTAAGTGCTTAATGAAGTATAATGGAAAACTAGGAGTACGATGGGCGTACCCAGCTGGTACGTTGCATGTACTAGCCCCAGAAGGAGTACGTTAAGCATATGAGCTGAGTACGCCCCGCGTACTCAACAGATGAGCCTTGGGCTTGACGTTTTTCGGTATTCGGCTAATGTTTGGGTTTGTAAGTTTGGGCCTGGTTGGGCTGTTAGACTTTTGTTTTGGGATTTGGTCTAGCATGTTGGGATTCCTTGTATTTTAGGCCCATGATGTGTTTTGGGCCCAATTTAGAAGATTGGGTCGTATTTGGGCCTTGGGTTGCCATTTAGGTTTTGGACCTTTTGAATAGTTGAGTTGGGCTTTGGCTTTGGGTCAAGGTAGATAAAAGGTAAAATGGTCTTTTACCTTGGTTATGGTTAAGTAGCTTAGGCTCCGGTTATGAGTTGAGATCCAATTAATAATTGGATGTTATTGATATTGATAGCATGATGATTTTCCAAACCAGCAGCCAGAGATTCATTCAAGTGATTTAGGAGCTTGACGTAAGTTTCCTCATTGTGTCTAGCGGGTCAAAGGCATCAATGCCAACCCATGGTTTATTATGTTAGAACAATAGATCTACGTGACTCTTGCATGTGTTATGTGTTGGTATGCTTACCAAGCGGGGGGCGGTGACTGCAATGTATGGTTATACCGAGTGGGGCTCGATGTCAGGCGGGACCAAATGATGAGCGGGGCCCACAATATGTTTGATATGTATGATAGTGGCAGGGATGAAATAGACCCGGTATCCGGTTGAAGTAGATCGAATGGGATTGTAAGAACCTAGATAGTGGCGCGTGTTTATGAGGATTGTGAGTATTTAGAATTGAGGGGGTTACATAGGAAAAAATTTAGACACAAATGCATGCATTGAGGTCTTAGCATAATGGCTGAGCTTGAGTTGGATCGTTCTATATGATATTGGTGATGAAGGTTTGATTTAATAATTAGATTTGCTTGAGGGCAAGCAAAGCACAAGTGTGGGGTATTTTGATATTGCCATATTTATACATATTTTTAGGCAATATTTATTTACATTTCTATTAATATTTTGGTTATTTGCATAGAATAATGGTACTTATAAGTTTAAATTGTTATTTTGCAGCCAAATAGAAGCATTTTCGAAGATAGGGACTGAAATTGACAGAATATGGAACTTTGGAGATTGAAGAAAAGAAGAACAAAAAAAGTCAGCAAAAGACGCACTCACGACGTGAATAGTTCATGATTCACGATGTGAGTGGAGAATTCTAGAAGATATGCATGTGGGTGAAAGAGTCCTTTCCGAACACACTTATCCCGTATTTACGACGTGAATCCTTATGGTTCACGACGTGAACTCAGGAAATTAGAAAACTATAAATTCCCTTCCCCATTACAACTTGGGGAGTTTTTTGGCTGATTGGAAGGTTACCTGAAGACGATTTTGAGCAGAAAAACAGTTCTGGAAAAGGCTTTCAACATCAAAAAGAGTAAAGGTTGATAATTAGTTAATTAGTTTGATAGTTATGAACATGTTTGATAGTTTGATTTGTTTTTGCTTACTTGTTACTATGAGTAGCTGAATCTAGCAGCTCTTGTCTAGCTAGATGAAGCTTCTGAATTATGTTTTAGCTTAATGACTATTGAATTTGATTAGTTGGTAAATTGCTTGTGTTAGATTATCATTACCTAGCATGTTATTTTAGTTTCTTAGTTGCTTAAATTCATGTTCTGTGTAGCTTAGTGACCATTAAATTACATGAACTTGAAACCTAGTGATTTAGTGAACATTGAATTGCTAGAGCTAGGATCGACCAAAATCTTAGATAAGTGATAACAGTAACTAATTAGTTGTGCTAGAGGACATAATTTATAACCATAATTGTGTTTGCTTAGATAAATCTTACATAGCTCACCTATAATTAATAACTAATTATGTGTTTTGCTTATGTGTGACCATATAAGGTAGTTCATGAATTAGTAAAAAGATTAGTAAATTTGGACTTGAATTGCTAATTACATAATAATTGGTGACCAACTTTGATAATTCATAATTATTAGCTAAACATAAATAAAGAAGTGGATTCAAACTAGATAGAAGTGTTTTTAATTAACTGATTGAATTCTGTGATTTAAGTTCGTCTGGTCTTGCAAAATTAGATAAAACCACCTCTTTGCTCTAAAATTAGGTTAATTTAATAGTAGATAAATTAATTAATCAAAACCGTTCCCTGAGATCGACACCCGACTTACCCAACTATTCTATAATTTTGACTAGGTACACTGCCTAGGTGCAATTTGTTAGTTAAGGTAGTTAGGTTATAAATAATAAAATTAGGTGTAGCTATTTGCACGCATCACCATCCTCCAGGTCCTAAACCTTAATCCACGAAACCCTAAAGCATTTTGTGAGTGTGTGAGCAATTTTTTGAGTGATTTTGTGTGTTCTTGAAGATAAAAGAAGAAGAAGGAGGTAGAAGGTTCAAGGAAAAGGCTGTTGATCCAAGGATTTCCTTCCATCCTCATCACTTTCTGGTAATCAAGTCTCTAACTTGATCATTCATTCATTAGATCTATTCTCTAACATTGTATGAGGGTTTTGATTCAAGAACCTTGTCCCTTGGGGTTTGGACGTCCCAAATGGTCTACATTTTAAATCTGAGATCTAGAAGGGGTTCCATGGCATAAAGGTGCAAACTTTATGACCATGGAAGCCCAAGCAAGCTTAAAAATGTTGTTTTGGCCTTTTTAGCCCAAAAGGCCATGCATGAAGATAAAGGTGGGAACTTGTAGTGCCCGGTTCTTGGTACGTATCTTAAGTATGAATTTTTTCATTTTACTCTGGGACTCGGCGAGTTGGAGGCCCCAACTCGTCGAGTCGAAGCGAATTTTGGACGCGGGTGGAAGGACTACTCGCCGAGTCAGATGCCCCGAATCGACGAGTAGCCCTAACTGTATAAAACCCTAATTTTAAGGGATTGCACCCTATTTAAACACCTTAACTGGCCTTCATTACAGCCTCCATCACCTCCAAACAACATTCACGAAACCCTAGCCCATTTTGAGTATTCTTGAGCCATAGTTGTGTGTTTGTGGTGATTTTGAAGCTAGAGAAGGAAGAGAAAGCTTGAAGGTTCTTTGAAAAGAAAATAGATCCAAAGATTGTGCCACTTTACCATCTCATTTGAGGTAAAAATCCTATACCTTGCTTATTCTTTCCTTAGATCCCTCGATGGGGGTAAGTTAGGGTTTTGTGGAGCATTTTATGGAACCATACACGGGTACAAGCTTGTTTGGGGAGTTATAACTTTGGATCCATAGCCTTAAAGGGACCCCATGGCATAAAGGTGCCAACTTTGTGGCCATGCGAGTCCCGTGCATCATATAAACCTCTTTTTAGGACCATTTGAGTCAAATACCCCATGCATGAATGTCAAGTTTGTAACTTTACGTGTAATATGGACCCTAGGAGGCCAGATCTATGTTTTGGATGCATTAAGATTAACTGAAATCCACTGAATAGTTTTGGACATAGAGGGAATCGACGAGTTACTCATACGACTCAGTGAGTCGGGTCGCAGTTTCCCCCAAACCTCTTTTGATAATGGACAATGGTTTGAGTTGGAAGAACACTCATCCAGTTGGGTTCATTGTGGATCTGAAGATCGTGGAACTCAACGAGTTCGAGACTAAGCCCTAACTGCATGAAGAAGAACTCGACGAGTTCATGGAGAACTCAATGAGTCCAGGACTAGATGTGCCATCTTGCATGATGCAGGAATCGACGAGTTCAAGGATGAACTCGCCGAGTAAGTTATAGAAGGTCCCGACTTTGTTTAAAAGTGAACTTGGCGAGCTCTTGAAAGACTCGGCGGGTAGGGTCGAAGTTTTAGCATTCTAAGGATTATGGAACTTGACAAGTTGTTGGGTAAACTCGGCGAATTGAGTCAACCAAATGTTGACTTTGACCCAGAGTTGACTTTGACCAAGGTGTTGACCTTGACTTTGACCTGAGTTGACCATGAAATGGTAATTAAGGAACATTTTTATGTGTAGGAATTGAGAGGAGTTGATCCCGGAAGCGAGGAAAGTTTAGACACATCACGACACCGAGGTGAGTTACCTTCTAATAGAAGTGGGTCGAAGGCACCAAGGCCGACCCACTAGTAAGAGTTATAGTAGAGATAATTGTCTTTGTGATAATTATCTGGTATAGTGTTATCTGTTTTGATTATGTGCTAGTATGCTATGATGTTATGTGATATGTAATAGAAGGGGTAGGATAGACCCCAGTACCAGTCGATAGAGCCGAAGGGGTATGCCAGTACCCAGATAAGTTAGGTAGTATATGACTTGTATGTTTATGCACTGAGATGCTATGTGGTAGAGTAGGGGTGAAATAGTCCCCTGTACCGGTCAAAAGGACCGAAGGGGTAGGCCATCACCCTGATATGCTTGGCAAGGTACCGATCGACAGGACCAAAGGGGAGGCCAGCACCCGGATATGCTAGGCAAATTACCGGTCGACAGGATCGAATGGGTAGTTAGTACCCAGTTATGTTATACAGTATGTGTTATTTATGGTATGTGGTATGATGGGGGACCTTACTAAGCTTCATGCTTACAGTTTTTAGTTTTATTTCAGGTACATCTTCAGCGAAGGGGAAGGAGCTGGCACGGTAGCTACACATCACACACACACACACAAACACAAGATTTCTGCACTATGACATTCTTGGGATTGTACTATGATGTTATTATTGTTTTCTAGATATGACTTTGAGACATGTAATTGTGGTTTCGATGAAATGATATGACCTGATGGTATTTTCTTATAAACGATTTTCTAAACTGTTATATCAAAAATGATCTTTTTGGTCTTGAAAATTAGGATGTTACAAGTTGGTATCAGAGCCTTGGTTTGAGGGATTCGGACACACCTTCAGTAGTGTATGGACTCAAATCAAGGGTTTGAAAGATTTTTTACAAGAAAATGTTTTTCTAAAAGTTAAAGTAAAAAGTTTTGATAAAGAACAAGGTGTGTGATGTGCGCGACCAGCCGAGCTCAAGTGAGTTTTCCCCAAGATACCCATACATTTTATGTTATGTTATGATATGATTATGAGGATTTCATGCTAGCTTAGGGCTAAGGATCTAGGAGGGATGCCTTTTATGTCTGCTATATGTGTATGAAAACTACATGCTAGATTAGGGCTAAGGATCTAGGAAGATGCCTAATATGCTTGTAGTAGGTGCTTACTGAGCTGCATGATAGTACTGATTAGACAGTGATATAATAGTCTGGACCGGATATGCTTGGTTTGGGTTACTCGATGTCCGAATACTGCTTGCTTTGTGCTTTAGAAGTTTTAGTTAACTTTAGCTAAGTAGCAAATGAATACGCTAAGTCATATATTGCAGGGACTAAATAATTTCAAAAGGTTAGGTCTAGCTCTATTTCACAGCTCTTGTTTGAGTCCAACCGTTGTAGGTAGGACCTCTCATCCGAAGAATTATCTGGTCTTAGTAATATATGATGGTATTCGCGAGCTAGTTAGGTAAAGGTAACAGAGACTTCTTATGCAACTGATGACGGAGAGTGTGTTGGAGAGTTAATCAAGGATAAGCCTAGGATGAGATTAGCACAGAGTGCAGCAGTAGTAGAAGGGACTTGGTAAAGTCAAAGCAATCCTTGAGGAAAGTATGGATAGATGTGAAAGGTAGTATGGGCCCATACTACTGAAAGCAGAGGATCCATACTCGAATCAAGGAGGGTCGAGATAGAACCGGGGAACTTGTAGAGTGTGTGAGACATCTCGAGAATATTTATGGCCATGACACTTATGTATTTTGTTTTAGAATGGTGGTGATTACATGTCACGGAGCAGGAGGATCGGGATCAGGTTCGAGTTCAGGTTCTGAGCCAGTTGATGAGGGACTACGCGAGTTTATCGCGTCTGAGATCACGAGAGGCATCCTTGAGTCAATCCCGGTGATTTTCAGGTCGATCAAGGAAGGGATCATCGAGCTGATGGAGGATCGCCTCAGGGCATTCAGGAGCGATATGGCATCTGGCTAGGCAGGGACACGTACACTCTCCTTCAAGGACTTCAGGGGATGTGGTGCACCAGACTTCCACGTGGTGAAGGACCCCACTATTTCCAGGAGATGGATTGTAGACATGGATTCTGCTTAGTTGACGAGCTTTTTCCCTGAGGGGTCGAAGGTCCGGTATGATGCAGGTTGTTTGAGGGACAGAGCTAGAGATTGGTGGGAGTCAGTTGATGATTCACTGGGAGCCTCAACCATCGAGGCCATGACTTGGTCAGAATTTGTGGCCCGATTTAGGGCAGAGTTTGTGTCGGCTGTGGAGCTCCAACAGTTGTCCAGGGAGTTTCTTGACATGAGACAGATGACAAAGACAGTGGCGGAGATCACCACTAAGTTCCGGGAGAGGGCCTTATTGTAGACATGGAGTCTGCTTAGTTAACGAGCTTTTTCCCTGAGGGGTCGAAGGTCTGGTATGATGCAGGTTGTTTGAGGGACAGAGCTAGAGATTGGTGGGAGTTAGTTGGTGATTCACTAGGAGCCTCAACCATCGAGGCCATGACTTGGTCAGAATTTGTGGCCCGATTTAGGGCACAGTTTGTGTCGGCTGTGGAGCTCCAACAGTTGTCCAGGGAGTTTCTTGACATGAGACAGATTACAGAGACAGTGGCGGAGATCACCGCTAAGTTCCGGGAGAGGGCCTTATTGGTGCCTCAGTACGCAGGGGATTAGAAGATGCGGAATACCCGCTATCACGACATGTTGAGGGCTGACATCCCGAAACATGTCAGCTACTCAGCATGTCCGACCTTGGATGACATGATTGCGAGGGCGATAGGCTTGGCAATTGGGTTGGGTTCGGGTTGGTAGGTCACAGGTTGGAGGGTTGGCATGTCAGAATACATTGACGCAACCCAACCCATATAATATATGGTTTGGTGGTTTGGCGGGTTGAAAACATCAACCCACCCAAACCCATATAACCTGTATAAGTATATGGGTTCGTGGGTCAGTGGGTCGAACTCAACCCGTATAACCCATTTAATAAGCAACACATTTTAAAATGAAATTAAAAAATACAAATAAAATGAAGTCATAAAGTCTTAAATATTCAACATAAAGTCATAAACATAAATTCATAAACAGGAGTGATGACAACGAGTGGTGTGCGATAGGTGGAGGACGAAAAGACGAGTGGTGTGTGCGCGACACTGCGACATTTGATGACTCAATACATCAATCGATGGAGACGGGAGACACGGAGTTGTGAGTTTAGAGACTAAAGACTGAATTTCTTTTTGATTAGGGGATTTTTAGGGGCTAGGGCATGCTAAGACGACTCGAAGATGTTTTGTAGTTTTGGAATTTGGAAAACGATTAAACGATAATCAAATATTCAAAACTGATAAATAATTAAATATATTTTTTAAACATTATATATATATATATATATATATATATATATATATATATATATATATATATATATATATATATATATATATATATATATATATAATCGGGTAGGCGGGTTGACCCGCGAACCCAAACAGATAACCCAACCCAACCCATGAAATAAACGGGTTGGCGGGTCAAAAATCACAACGTAAACCCGTTTATTTTTGTGTTGGGTCAGTTTCGGGTTACGGGTTGGGTCGAGGATTGCCATCCCTAGAGGGCGAAGGAGAGGGAGATTGATATAGAACACCTCGGGAAGAGGAAGGCAGGAGATTGGCATGTTACTGCGGCTTGGGGGAAGAAGCCCAAGGCATCCGACACTAGGTCGAAGGACCAACAGGGCCGGGGCCGCTGCGGGAAGTGCGGCAAGACCCATGAGGGGGTTTGTAGATTGGGATCATCATGCTGCTACAAGTGCAGCAAGCTCGGACACTTTGGCAAGGATTGTACTGCCCCTACCCCCACCTTCCAGACATCAGACCTAATTTGCTTCCACTACAATTAGAAGGGCCATAAAAAGGCCGATTGCCCGAGATTGATAGCAGCAGCTGTCACAACCCCAAACCGAAACGGCGGAAACGTTCGGGAGTGGAGGACGTCATGTACAGTATCACAACAATTGCATCATAGTAATCAAAGCAAACACAACCATTACATTGAAATTTAGATATTTACATTTGTTTGATACATAGTTTGTATACATCAAAAGTATGAAAAAATATAAAAGATGTGACTCTATACGCACCGTCTTCTCAAAAGCCTGCGGGAGTACCATTCTACTGATTCCTGAGAATACAAGCGATTTTGAAAGAGTATCAGCATAAAGCTGGTGAGTTCATAAAAGTGTTTTTGTAATGAAAACCTATCATGAATCTGTAAAAATGTTTGTATGCATCCCAAGAAAATCCAATATTTTCTAACATGTATGATTGTTACTGTGTTTTGTTGTAGAGTATATAGTACTAGTTCGTATGTCTGGTTACCACCAGCTGTATTGTATATCGTTGTTTTGAATGAAAACCCTAGCTATCACTAGTAATGTATAGAATGTTCTATTTGAAAACCCTGGTTACCACCAGTATGTATAGTAGTTTCATTATTTAAAATAAAACCATGTATTGTTCCCCTGGAATCCTCTAGTGTAATGTATAGTAGTTTTATTAATTAATGAAGAATGAAATCCTATAAACAAAGGTTAGTTTATATTATTTTGAGTCATATAACCATGCTTGATATGACTATTGACCTCTGCGACGTTCTTCAGGCGTCGGACGTTATGATATTTGTCACCCCAGTCATGTCTGCCTAACTGTAGCTAGCAGTTCAGGTGTGGGATTGCCACTCCTGAATAGATCTATTCACAAATATCACGCTCTCCCTCCAGGAGACTTTGGTTAGACTAAATGATAGGATTTATTCCGTACCCCGAAGGGTACAATTGAAGAGATGTCTCACAAGCATATATTAACTAGTTTGCGTGTAGTTTTGTATCTTTCTCTTGTATTTGAATCCGTTTGTATACTTTGTAAAATAATAATATTTATACTTAAATAATTATTTATTATTGTACTCCTGAATTCGAAAGTAGTAATGTATATCATAAACTAAGTCTGCCATAGTTTATATGTTTGTTAATGTATAAGCTCTGAGTTTGTAAAATTGTGTATTGAAATCCCAAACTATACCTATTATAGTTTGTATGTATGTTATGTAATTGGTTCATGTATTGATCTGAAAACTATGCAATTATGGTTGTAAGTTGAAAATGTCCCTTGTGCTCAGCATGTTACAAAAGGGATAAAATATCTAAATATTTTATAAAATATGGAAATCTTTTGGTTGTATCAATTGCATAAGTTTAAACCTGTTGAAATTCTTTGGTTTAAGTTCACAAAAATCATTTGTGTTTGGCTTGTATTCTCCCCCTGAAAACGTTAAAAATAGTAAAACTGATATTGCCATATTTATGCACGTTTTTAGGCAATATTTACTTATATTTTTATACATATTTTGGTTATTTGCATTGAATAATGATACTTATAAGTTTAAAGTATACTTTGCAGCCAAATAGAAGCATTCTTGAAGAAAAGGGACTAAAAACAACAAAGCTTGGAACTTTGGAGGCTTGGAGAATAAAAGAAGAAGAAACCCACGTAAGAAGCTAAACTCAAGACATGAGGATTGCTTACTCATGACGTGAGTTAGAATATTCCAGAAGATTAGCATCACGTAGAGGAATCCTTGTCAAACACGGATACTTACAAATTCACGTCATGAGACATACTTGCTCAACGTGAGTATTGAGTATTACGTTTTAAAGGGCTTTTGGCTAACTTGGAGAGTTTCAAAAGTTGAAATTTACAGAGTTTGGAGGTCTAGAAGTTGGGTTGTATACCTAGGAAGAAGGAGAAGTTCATAACTAGCTAAATAGTTTGGTACTTTTAAATATGTCTTTGAATATGATTTATGTTAGTTTTTTGTTAGCATGTCCAGCTAAATCTAGCTGCTTCTGTTAGCTAGATGAAGCTGGAACTCATGGTTTTAATACCTTAGATTTGATTTACTTGTTGGTCATGACTTGTGCTTGATTGATTGAACCTAGCATGTTTGATTTAATATTTGATTGCTTTAAATTCTTGTTTTGTGTAATTAGTGAATATGAATTTGAATACCTAATAACTCAGTGGACACTAGATTATTAGAGTTAAGATCAAACCAATCTTAGATAAGTAATTGAACTACTGAATTAAGTTGTGCTAGAGAACTCATATTATGACGATAAGTGTGTTTTTCAAATCAATCTTACATGGCTCCAATTCCATTTAATAATTGATTATGTGTTGACTATTGTGTGACTATACATAGATTTACATGAATTAATTAATGTTAGTAAATTTAGAACTAAATTGCTAATACTATCTTAATTAGTAACCAACAATAATTTTCATGACTAATTTATAAACCATTGAGGGAAAGTGGATTCGAACTAACAGAAGTGTTTTGTTTATTGATTGAATTTGTGTTAAAGAATTAAGTTCTTATAAACTTGCAAAATTAGACAAAACCCCTTTCTTTATTAGAAATTAGGTTAATTTAATAGTAGGTAGATTAATTAGTTAAAACCGTTCCCTGTGATCGATACCAGACTTACCCAAACTATTCTATAATTTAACTAATGGCCTAGGTGCATTTTAGTTAGTTAAGTAGTTAGGTTATAAATTTAGAATTCTATGTATCTATTTGCACGCATCAAAAAGCGTAGGGGTATGATGTGACAACCCGAAGCTTCTAACCTATGTAATTGATCCGCGTATCAACATTACAATTTGAATCCATCATCTTTTGTTAAATCTTGTGGTTCCATATGGGTGCTTTGGACTTAGTATAATCTAGATATGAGTCTTAGGAAGGGTCGGAGAGTGTTTAGTATCACAAAATCGGGCCAAACTCACCAAATAAGGTGTATGCGGCCACACACCTGTGTTTACGGCCACACACCCAACCGCAAACACCCTCAACCTCACACCCAATTCAATATATGGATGGAAACCCCTTCATTCATTCATTTAGATGTTTCTCTTCCCTCTCTCTACTTTCTCTCTCTAAATCATCAACCAAGAACACTTTAAAGGCTTCATAATCATGATCTACTCCATCTTCAAGCTAATTATAGTGGTAAACACTTGAATACCAAGCTTAAAACTCATTATGTTCATCATATTCATCATCCCTTGAAGGTGTACGGCCGCACACCTTCATATGGGGGTAGCACACATTCAAAACTCCCAAGTATGAAGAGCATACACTTCAAAATCATCATATGGACTCAAATAAGGAGTGTACGGCCGCACACTCTTGTGTGCTGCCTAACACACACTCCTGGCCGCACTCCCCAACCGCACACTCATATTCAAGACCATACACCCACTCTAATGCCCATATTTGGCCCTAATCTTGCATAAATCATTAAGTTTGGATCATAGGACACTTGTTCTTAGTAATTCCAAGCCCTAAGGATGTTTTCCCATCATGTTTAGTCATGAAACACCTTAGTTCTAACTCATTTATGTGTCATCACATGAATAATAGGGGCCATAGGCGTTCAGGGCATCCATTGACACTCGAACCCTACATTAAGCGGTGAGTTCATACCCCTACTCTTTTTCAATGTTTTTCACTGTTTTCAGGTGGAATACAAGCAAAGTACAAGGAATACTTGTACTCAAAACATGATTTTTTACATGTGTTGTGTTCCATATTACATATGCTTTTAACACTGATAATCTCAACAGATAACAGTTAGAACTTGCAGAATACATTATCATATTATTTGTGAAAAATGTTATATAATGCGGTATTTTATATTTTCACAAATGGTTTTCCATATTATATCAGTTAAAAGTGTAACAGCCCGAAATTCCAGGTATTGTTATATTTATGATTTTGGGTATTTTAAGAGGGGACTCGGCGAGTTGGAGCTCAGACTCGCCGAGTAGGATCGCGGATCTGGTCGTGGGTTCGCGACTGGACTCGGCGAGTCCGGATATGGACTCGGCGAGTCCGCGCTGTTTAGCGAAACCCTAACTTCCCAGGTTTGGGACATATATAAGGGGCCTTATGGCCGTCATTGTTCACCCTAGTCCTTTGAGTGAAACCCTAATTCGATTGTGAGCATCTGGAGCAAGGTAGAAGACCATTATTGATCTTGGAAGTATTATTTTGCAAGGAGGAGGAGGCTTGGTTAAGGGAACAACAGGAGAAGCCATATTCTGAGGGTTGGGGACACAGAGCAACGTTATTCAGGTAATATTTTCGAGTTGTTCCCTTCTATGTTGATGTGTATATGGATTTAGGGTTTATTGAACCCTTTTGTGGCTAGATCGAGTGTTTCCTTAGTCCCCCAAACGATTGGAACCCTATATTGGGACCCTTGGAAGTCCAGAGTGTCCCATGCCTGAGTTTTTCGGGAATCAATGGAGGTTTTGGATTGGAATCCTTATGCCTTAGGTCAAAACGTCAATTATGAGTCATGGGGTGTATTATGAGCACCGAAATAAGGACTTTACGTGATGAACCAGTCTAGGAAGGCCAGACCTATGAATTGTCGGAGCAGATCTGACCTTAGAAAGCAGTTTGAGCGGTTGCATGGCATGGACTCGCCGAGTCTGATGAACAGACTCAGCGAGTAGCTTGAAGATTGCCTTAGAATGGTCCTGTCCGGGTTATGGGTTGGATCGGTGAGTCAGGGCGAGTTAGAGAGGGTTAACAGGTGGTCTGAGTCGAACTGGGACTCGCCGAGTTGTTCTTCAGACTCGGCGAGTTGAGTCGGGGTGGCCCCGCGATTCTTCCAGGAGGAACTCGTCGAGTCAGGGGAGATACTCGACGTGTAGAAAGGGAATCTTAGAGAATTGGTGAAGACGTCTAGACTCGCCGAGTCGCCCTAGCGCGCGCCGAGTCCGGTCAATGTTGACCGTTGACCGTTGACCAGAGTGGACCTGTGTTGACTTCTTAGGGATAGTCAACATTAGAGATATAAAGTGTTAACTAGGGACATATAATGTTATAGGAGGATTAGAGCTCAGAGAATCGGGCACGAGGGATTCCCAGGGTTGTGAGATATCGAGACACGCGAGGTGAGTCTTCTCACTATACTTTACCTTGAGTAGGTAACTAGAGTTATATGATAGAGTATTTGTATGCTATGTATGTTATGTGTTGCACTGCATTCTTCTATGTGATTTATGCTATGCTTGTTTACAGAGTTAGAACCTGAGGGTTCACAGAGTATGGGTGCACGGACCCACAGAGTTATAGCCTCGAGTGGCTAATATGTGTTATGTGGTATTTTGGGGAACTCACTAAGCTTTATGCTTACAGTGCTGGTGTTATTTGTTTCAGGCACTAGTGAGGATCGCGGGAAGGCGCCGGCCTGATCAGTGCACACACGTGGGATTCTATATTGTGTGATCTTGGGGTTTTTATATGTTATGAAATGAATTACAAGCAATGATGTTTTTATGAATATTAAATGAAGTTTGTCTTTATGAAATGCGAAAAATTATTTTTAAATTCTTGGTGTTACAATTTAGTATCAAAGCCTTGGTTTGAGGGATTCGAGTACACCTCCGGGCGTATTTGAACTCAAACTGAGGATTTGAGATGTAATTTTCAAAAGATTAAAAGATTTTTGAAAAGACGCAGAGCAAGAGATGTGTGTACGATCAGCCCGTGCCCGAACGGTGATTTCCCAAAATACCCTTACATTATGTGATGTTAATATTGATATGATGTATCTGCATGCTAGAGTAGGCTAGGCATTGCTATTAGAACTAGATTGGCCTGATTTGTGATGCCTTAGCCTAGGGAGAGGTGAGCTGCTATGAGACGCTTGAGAGTGAGTAGGTAGCAGCGAGGGACTTATGAGAGATCTATTAGAGAGTGGTCTACGCATGATAGAGTACTTGAGACCTGGAATCCGAAGAGGAGGACTTGGAGTGTATTCTGGTGCGGTGCGGACAGTAGTATTGGGCCCGTACTACTGGAAGCACCGGAGCGGGGTGCAGCCCAAGTAAGAATCTTTGGAATGCCAAGAATCAAGGAGGAAAGAGTTGACGAGTGTGAGTGTGTTCGTGGGGATTCTAAATTTATTGTATGTCGTATTTCAACAGCAGATCATGGTGAGGACACGTTTCACGTCCGAGAGCAGTGGTACCAGTGAGGAGGATATCCGTCGGATCATCCAGGAGGAGGTAGCTGCAGCCATCAGGGCAGAGATTCCGGAGATGTTTGGGTCCATAAAGACCACGCTGATTGAGACGTTCGACGAGCGTTATGCCGCTCTTACTGAGGCTGCTGCTGCAGCGGCTACCGCAGCGGTGACTGCTGCAAGGCCGCAGGGTGGGGATGCGTTACTATTTCGGGAATTCAGCAACACAAAACCACCAGAGTTCGATGGGACCCAGGATCCGGTGGCAGCGATGAGGTGGATATTTGATATTGAGGGGTGCTTCTTCACTTGCTCGTCTCCTGAGCATTTGAAGGTCTGATTCGCGCTGAACCAGCTTCGCTTGGGAGTGAAGGACTGGTGGAAGTTTGCAACGGCGCATTATACACCTGCTGAGCTTTCTGCGGTGACCTGGGAGAGGTTCACCACCATGTTTCGAGATGAGTACGTTCCCCAGGTGGACAGGGAGCGTTTAGCACAGGATTTTCTGACCCTCAAGCAGGGTACTGAGTCTGTTACAGCAATCATGAGGATGTTCCACGAGAGGGCGATGTTCTGCCCTGAGCACGTGCCCACTGAGCAGGCACGTATGAGCCGCTACTTGAGCATCTTGAGGCGGGATATTCGGGAGTTCGCTGCGAACTCCTCGTACCGGACATTTGCCGAGCTTCAGGCAAATGCCCGGAAGAGGGAGATCGAGCTTGAGACTCAGGCCAGGGAGGAGGCGGAGTCTCAGGGGAGGGATCGGCGACCGGCACAGTCGCAGCCGGCCGCCAAGCGGCCCAAGCCTGCTGATCCCAGACCAGGAAGCCAGAAGGGCCGCACTTGCGGAAAGTGCGGCAAGGGGCATGACGGAGTTTGTCGAGCGGGGTCTTGCTACAAATGTGGCAAGGAGGGGCAAATTGGCCAAGGACTGCCCCAAGGGGCTTGCAGTGTGCTTTCACTACAACCAGACTGGACACCGGAAGGCTGAGTGTCCGCAGCTGCGCGGAGCACCTCAGGGATCTGCTCCTGCCGCCATCAGAGCTACAGAGAGTCGGCCTATGAAGACCGAGGCACCGAGAGCTCGAGGGAGAGCCTTCCAGCTGACTGCGGAGGAAGTCCGCGTTGCGCCCGATGTGGTGGCTGGTACGTTTCCTTTCATGTATTTATATTGTTGTCGAAATATTATGCTTATATTAGGTTATGCGTAGGTACCTTCCTTGTGAATTTCGTGCCTGTTTTAGTGTTATTTGACTCGGGTGCGAGTCGGTCTTTTGTATCTTTGGCCTTTAGTCAGCATATCAGTGTTGGTCGTGAGGCATTGAGTCGGCCTCTGAGAGTTTTCATAGCTGATGATAGAGTGATTTGTGCCACGGGGGTCTTCCGGGGATGTGTGTTAGAGATTTTCGGGGTTGAGTTTCTGATTGACCTGATTCCTATTGCGATGGGTGATGTATGTGTCATTGTGGGCATGGACTGGCTGAGCCGATTCGGCGCAGTCATCGACTGCGAGCGTCAACTGGTGACTATACGAGACCATAGTGGGGGAGTTCTTTCGGTGTACGGCGAGGGTACGCGTTCGGGATCAGCCTTTTGTTCGGCCGCTAGAGCGAGGCAGTGTCTACAGTAGGGCTGTAAGGGTTTTGTGGCGTATGTGATGGATACGCGAGCGACTTCCGAGAGACCGAGTTCAGTTGGGGAGGTACCGGTGGTGCGTGAGTTTCCAGATGTCTTTCCCGAGGAGCTGCCGGGAGTACCTCCTGTGAGGCAAGTGGAGTTTGGTATTGATTTGATTCCGGGGGCCGCGCCTATCGCTAAGGTGCCTTATCGTCTTGCACCTCCAGAGATGCAAGAGTTATCCTCGCAGCTTCAGGAGTTGCTGGGGAAGGGATTCATTCGGCCGAGCAGCTCGCCGTGGGGAGCACCTATTCTGTTCGTCAAGAAGAAAGATGGTTCACACCGGATGTGCATTGATTACCGAGAGTTGAACAAGTTGACGGTCAAGAACCGTTACCCATTACCGAGGATCGACGATTTATTTGATCAGTTGCAGGGAGCATCTTGGTTTTCCAAGATCGACTTGAGGTCGGGATATCATCAAGTGAAAGTGCGGGATGAGGACGTACAGAAGACAGCATTCAGAACGCGATATGGGCATTATGAGTTTGTGGTGATGCCTTTTGGGCTCACCAACGCCCCGGCTGTATTCATGGATCTCATGAACAGGGTATGTAGACCGATGTTGGATCGGTCAGTGATTGTATTTATCGATGATATTTTGGTGTATTCGAGATCTAGAGAGCAGCATGAGGAGCATTTGAGGGAGGTCCTTGGGGTTTTGAGATCGGAGAAGCTTTATGCAAAGTTCTCCAAGTGTGACTTCTTGTTGCGGGAGGTCCAATTCCTAGGACATCTTGTTAATCAGGAAGGGATATTGGTCGATCCGGCCAAGGTTGAGGCGTTGATGAGTTGGGAGGTGCCGAAGTCACCCTCTGAGATCAGGAGTTTCCTTGGGTTGGCAGGGTATTATCGGAGATTTATTAAGGACTTCTCCAGAATTGCAGTGCCACTCACTAGATTGACCCGAAAGGGGGTTGCATTCTCATGGGGACCCGAGCAGCAGACCTCTTTTGAGACACTTCGCAAGAGATTGTGCGAAGCCCCGGTGTTAGCTCTCCCGGAAGGGATGGAGGATTTTGTAGTTTATTGTGATGCATCTATTTCGGGGTTGGGTGCAGTTCTGATGCAAAGAGGGCATGTAATAGCATATGCATCGAGGCAGCTGAAGCCTCACGAGGCGAGATATCCCACGCATGATCTAGAGCTGGGGGCGGTAGTGTTCGCCCTCAAGATTTGGCGTCATTACTTGTATGGGGTTCGTTGCACGATATACACGGACCATAAGAGTTTGAAGTACTTGATGGACCAGCCCAACCTAAACATGCGTCAGAGGAGGTGGTTGGATGTGGTCAAGGATTATGATTGCGAGATCCTGTACCACCCGGGCAAAGCTAATGTGGTAGCAGATGCGTTGAGCCGTAAGGGGGAGAGCACTCCACTACGAAATGTATGTTTGAGGTTGACCGTGATAGCTCCAGTACTGGATGCCATTCGTGGGGCACAATCGGAGGCTATGCAACCGGAGATGCAGAAGAGAGAACGGGTCGTTGGTTTGGTTTCGGAGTTCGTTACGGATGTTCGAGGGTTGATGACCTTCCAGGGTCGGATTTGGGTACCGTTTGTGGGCGGTACGCGTACTACTTTGATGGAGGAGGCACATCGATCGAAATTCTCGATCCATCCCGGGGCTACAAAGATGTATTTGGATTTGAGGAGAGAATATTGGTGGCCCTGCATGAAGAGGGACGTCGCGTGGTTTGTCGAGAGGTGCTTGACCTGCCGTAGGGTTAAGGCCGAGCACCAGAGACCGCATGGCAAGTTGCAACCATTGGAGGTTCCCGAGTGGAAGTGGGAACAGATCACTATGGATTTCATCACCAAATTGCCGAGGACTGCCAGAGGAGTTGATGCAATTTGGGTGATTGTAGACAGATTGACGAAGAGCGCTCACTTCCTTGCCATTAGTGAGAGTTCTTCAGCGGAGAAATTGGCGGAGGTGTATGTGAGAGAAGTAGTATCTCGGCATGGGGTGCCGATCTCGATTGTTTCAGATCGTGATGTGCGTTTCACTTCCAGGTTCTGGAAGAAATTTCATGAGGAGTTGGGTACTAGATTGCATTTTAGTAACGCATATCATCCCCAGACAGACGGTCAGAGTGAGCGGACGATTCAGACGCTCGAGGACATGCTTCGGGCGTGTGTGTTGGATTTTGGGGGTAGCTGGGATGCGTATTTGCCCTTGGCGGAGTTTTTCTACAACAACAGCCATCATTCGAGCATCGGTATGCCGTCCTTTGAGCTGTTGTATGGTAGGAGGTGTCGGACCCCCATTTGTTGGGGAGAGGTGGGACAGAGAGTGATGGGCAGTACAGAGATCGTGCTTCAGACGACAGAGCAGATTCAGCAGGTTAGACAGAGGTTATTGACCGCCCAGAGCCGACAGAAAAGTTATGCAGACAGACGCCGGTCCGAGCTTGAGTTTCAGGTCGGCGATTTCGTACTCCTGAAGGTCTCTCCTTGGAAAGGAGTGATTCGATTCAGGAAGAGGGGCAAGTTGGGGCCCGGTATATTGGGCCTTTTCGTGTGATTGCAAGGGTAGGCCGGGTGGCCTACCGTTTGGAGTTGCCAACGGAATTGAGACGGATCCACGACACTTTTCATGTGTCGCAATTGAGAAAGTGTATAGCCGATGAGTCGGCAGTGGTTCCATTAGAGGACATTCAGGTGGATGCGAGCCTGAATTATGCCGAGAGACCAGTGGCCATCAGAGATCGGAAGATCAAGGTTCTGAGGAATAAGGAAATACCTCTGGTGTTAGTTCAGTGGCAGCACCGGAAGGGATCGGAAATGACCTGGGAGCCGGAGCGTGAGATGCGGGAGCAGCATCCGGAGCTATTTTCAGAGTGAGACTTCGAGGGCGAAGTCTAGTCCTAGTGGGGGAGAGTTGTAACAGCCCGGAATTCCAGGTATTGTTATATTTATGATTTTGGGTATTTTAAGAGGGGACTCGGCGAGTTGGAGCTCAGACTCGCCGAGTAGGATCGCGGATCTGGTCGCGGGTTCGCGACTGGACTCAGCGAGTCCGGATATGGACTCGGCGAGTTCGTGCTGTTTAGCGAAACCCTAACTTCCCAGGTTTGGGACATATATAAGGGGCCTTATGGCCGTCATTGTTCACCCTAGTCCTTTGAGTGAAACCCTAATTCGATTGTGAGCATCTGGAGCAAGGTAGAAGACCATTATTGATCTTGGAAGTATTATTTTGCAAGGAGGAGGAGGCTTGGTTAAGGGAACAACAGGAGAAGCCATATTCTGAGGGTTGGGGACACAGAGCAACGTTCTTCAGGTAATATTTTCGAGTTGTTCCCTTCTATGTTGATGTGTATATGGATTTAGGGTTTATTGAACCCTTTTGTGGCTAGATCGAGTGTTTCCTTAGTCCCCCAAACGATTGGAACCCTATATTAGGACCCTTGGAAGTCCAGAGTGTCCCATGCCTGAGTTTTTCGAGAATCAATGGAGGTTTTGGATTGGAATCCTTATGAGTCATGAGGTGTATTATGAGCACCGAAATAAGGACTTTACGTGATGAACCAGTCTAGGAAGGCCAGACCTATGAATTGCCGGAGCAGATCTGACCTTAGAAAGCAGTTTGAGCGGTTGCAGGGCATGGACTCGCTGAGTCTGATGAACAGACTCAGCGAGTAGCTTGAAGATTGCCTTAGAATGGTCCTGTCCGGTTTATGGGTTGGATCGGTGAGTCAGGGCCAGTTAGAGAGGGTTAACAGGTGGTCTGATTCGAACTGGGACTCGCCGAGTTGTTCTTCAGACTCGGCGAGTTGAGTCGGGGTGGCCCCGCGATTCTTCCAGGAGGAACTCTTCGAGTCAGGGGAGATACTCGACGTGTAGAAAGGGAATCTTAGAGAATTGGTGAGGACGTCTAGACTCGCCGAGTCGCCCTAGCGCTCGCCGAGTCCGGTCAAAGTTGACCGTTGACCGTTGACCAGAGTGGACCTGTGTTGACTTCTTAGGGATAGTCAACATTAGAGATATAAAGTGTTAACTAGGGACATATAATGTTATAGGAGGATTAGAGCTCGGAGAATCGGGCACGAGGGATTCCCAGGGTTGTGAGATATCGAGACACGCGAGGTGAGTCTTCTCACTATACTTTACCTTGAGTAGGTAACCAGAGTTATATGATAGAGTATTTGTATGCTATGTATGTGATGTGTTGCACTGCATTCTTCTATGTGATTTATGCTATGCTTGTTTACAGAGTTAGAACCTGAGGGTTCACAGAGTATGGGTGCACGGACCCACAGAGTTATAGCCTCGAGTGGCTAATATGTGTTATGTGGTATTTTGGGGAACTCACTAAGCTTTATGCTTACAGTGTTGGTGTTATTTGTTTCAGGTACTAGTGAGGATCGCGGGAAGGCGCCGGCCTGATCAGTGCACACATGCGGGATTCTATATTGTGTGATCTTGGGGTTTTTATATTTTATGAAATGAATTACAAGCAATGATGTTTTTATGAATATTAAATGAAGTTTGTCTTTATGAAATGCGAAAAATTATTTTTAAATTCTTGGTGTTACAAAAAGCATAACCTTTGAACTTTGAACATGAAACCTAGTACATTGTTTTGTCCTCGGTAACACTCCACAGAGATACGCAAGTGGAGGATCATCGTTTGCATCAGTACCTTTCTGTATTATTACTAGTAAATCTGTTATTCCTATAAATTAGAGACACATCCTCGGAAACACTCCATAGAGATACGCGAGTGGAGGACCGCCCCTGTAATCAGAATCTCCTGGAGGGAGAGCGTGACTTGAGTGTATAGATCTATACGGGGCTGACTACCCCACACCTGGCTGCTAGCTACAGCCGAACCGAAAGGTTCAAGGGTGACGAAAGTCATAAGGTGATGTGGACTACTTATTGCCATATCTAGTCTATCGTATGGTTATGGAACTCGCAATTTGGATAACAGAGATTTACTTTATAGTAATAATGGATTTAGTAACTAGTTTACTTTGTACTTATTAGTTTTATATACGTGTTAAAACTAATACATTTCACAAGGACAACCAGGTTTTCAGTATACATCTTTCACATTTTGGATTAGTAAGCAACTTTTAGGAAAATATGGGATTTTCCTGGGAAACATTGTACATAACCAGATTCATGTAATAAACCAGATAACTAAACTTTACAATTCACAAGATTAACCATGTTTTCAGTGAACATCTTTTACATTACATTTCGGATTAGTAACCAACTTTTAAGAAAATATGGGATTTTCTTGGTGCGTAACTTTTCAGAAACAGAAAAGGAACAAATACATTTTCAGAAAACAAAACTGCTTACGAACTCACCAGATTTATGTTCATTTTCAAACCGATTGTATTCTCAGGTCCGCATTAGACAGGTACCCGATGATCCCTTTTGGCGAAGATGGAGTGCATAGAAGGCATGTCTTATTTTTGTTTCATATATACTATGTATCACACTTGTACAACTTACTTTTGAACAAGTGTAAACTTTTATATGTAATGTAATGGTTGTTTACTTTGCTTACTATGTACATTGGATTTGATACTCAATGTGGAGTCCGCCCCGGAAAATGTTTCCGCCTTCGGTTTTCGGGGTGTGACAGGTTGGTATCGGAGTCCATGTTTATAGTGAACTAAGTATACCAAACCTTACATGGTATAAGACTATAAGCCCTAAGGGGCCTAAGTGCTCTGAACTAAAAGTATACTTTAAAATATAAGTATATTCGAAAAGTATATAAGTATACCTAACCGTCGAGATCCGTAACTACAAGTAGAACAAAACATAAGTAAATGGGTGTTGTATGCTGCGGTTAAACCTGGGCAGTTATGTAATCGTGTCTAGGGTCAATATAGCATGGCCAACTATATTCATTCGAGACATGGCCAACATGTGCTTGGGAGTGATTACGGTATGCGGCATGCCTAAAACTTACCCCAATACCCAAACAATGATTCGTCGTCGTAGCGAATCATGAAATACTATGGGAGTATTTCTTGAGTCAATCATTTGTAGAAATCCTCATTCAAGCGTTGCTCCTCGATCATTCTTTTAGCGATAATTTATCTGCTTTGACAATTCATTCCTGCTTTATCGCTTATTCGGAATATATATCTGTCATATCTCTTGATTCAATTCAGAGGACTTACCATCCTCTCTTTCCTGATCTTTATAGATCAAGATGCCTCCAAGAAAGAGACCCAGCTCAAAGAACAACAATCCTCCTCCTCCGCCACCACCTCTTCCTCAATTTGACCCTGTGCTGTTCCAGGCAACTGTTACTGCTGCAGTCGTAGCCGCCATGTCTCAAATGAACCTTGGTGGTTCAGGAGGTGGTCCCCAGTCCCAAAACCAAGAAGATAGCCAAGGGCATCGAAAAGAGGGTTCCTATAAAGATTTCATGAACGTGAAACCCACGTCCTTTGACGGCACTGGAGGTGTCATTTCCCTCACCCGATGGTTCGAGAAAATCGAATTCATCTTTGAAATTTGTGCCTGCTCGGAATCTGACAAAGTGAAGTTCGCAGCTTGTACCTTTATTGATAAAGCCCTGACTTGGTGGAACGGCCGAGTCAAATCCCTAACTCTACAAGTAGCCAATGCTATGGGTTGGGAAGCCATGAAAGAACTCCTTCTAGCTGAGTATTGCCCTCGGGGGGAAATTCAGAAATTAGAGCACGAGCTTTGGAATCTGAAGATGAAGGGTTCCGATATTGCCGCATACACTTGAAGATTTGATGACCTGGCGCTACTCTGTCCGGGATTGGTTACCCCGGAGAGTAAGAAGATAGAGAGATTTATTTGGGGGCTGACTCAACCAACAAAAGGAAATGTCTTAGCTGCGAGGTCGGATACATATGACAGTGCCAAAAGCCTAGCCCAAACCCTGATTGACCACAGTGATGATGTTGAGGAAACAATCGCCACCCCCAAACCGACCAAGAGTAGTGGTGAAAAAAGGATGTTTTGGAAGAAGAAGAAGGGCCAATCTTCTCAAGCGTCCTCAAAGAAATAACAGACAGTAGCGGTCCATGCTGCTACTACCCCCATTGTTGCTGCTTCTGTTGTGGGATCTTCAGCTCAAACATCTACTAGCAGGTATGTTGGTAACCTTCCCCAGTGTGAAAAGTGTAAATACCACCATAACCCCGGCCCTTGTCGTGAACTTACATGCACCAACTGTGGTAAAAAGGGGCACACGATCCGATCCTGCAAAGCACCAGCCCAATCAGCCAATCAATCTTCTGGAGCAGGTGTTGGTCAAGCCTGCTATAATTGTGGAGAAGTCGAGCATTTCAAGAGAAACTGCCCCAAGAAGGCAACTGCTGGTAACACTGGAAGAGTCCTAGCTATGGGACGGGAAGAGGCAGTCGCCGATCCCATCGTTGTTTCGGGTACGTTCCTTCTCGACAACTATTAAGCTAGTATTCTTTTCGATTCGGGTGCTGAAAGAATCTTTGTTAGTCATGCGTTCAAACATAATCTTAAACCTAATCCCCAACCATTAACCGAAACGTTTTCTGTCGAAATGGCTAACGGTGAGAAAGAAAGCGCTAGTGAGGTGTTCGTAGGTTGTACCCTTACCCTGAATGATCATTCATTTCCCATCGATCTTATGCCAGTTTCCATAAAGAGCTTTGATGTTATCATTAGCATGGATTGGTTGAGTCCCAATCATACTGATATTCTCTGTTTCGAAAAAGCCATCCGTCTTAACCTTCCTTCGGGTCAGACTCTCATAATCTATGGCGATAAACGCAGCTCCAATCTTCGTATCATTTCCTGCATCAAAGCTCAAAAGCTCCTGCGTAAGGAGTGTCATGCATTGTTAGCACATGTAATCAATGAGAAACAGGAAATTAAAGACCTTGCGAACATCCCCGAAGTTTGTAACTTTCCTGATGTGTTTCCCGAAGAGCTTCTAGGAATTCCTCCCGAACGTCAGGTCGAATTCCGCATTGACCTAATTCCTGGAGCTACCCCCGTAGCGAAATCTCTGTATCGCTTAGCTCCAGCAGAAATGCAGGAGTTATCCAGCCAACACAGTGAGTTTCTCAGTAAAGGATTCATTAGACAGAGTTCCTCACCCTGGGGAGCTCCGGTATTGTTTGTAAAGAAGAAAGATGGATCCTTTCGGATGTGTATCGACTATTGTGAGCTAAACAAGTTAACCATCAAAAACCGATATCCTCTCCCGCGAATAGATGACCTCTTCAATCAACTCCAGGGAGCTAGCTACTTCTCAAAGACAGACCTTCGGTCAGGGTACCATCAGCTACGAGTTCATGAGAGTGATGTTTCCAAGACAGCTTTCAGAACTCAGTATGGACACTACGAGTTTGTAGTGATGCCCTTTGGCCTAACCAATGCACCGACGGTGTTCATGGATCTGATGAACCGGGTGTGTCGCCCTTTCCTGGACAAGTTTGTCATTATGTTCATTGATGACATACCTGTCTACTCCAGAAGCAAAGAAGATCACAAACAACACTTGAGGCTAGTGTTGGAAACCCTTAGATCCGAGAAGTTGTACGCGAAATTCTCCAAGTGTGAATTCTGGATTCGGAAGGTGACTTTCCTCGGTCATGTGGTAAGCGAGGAGGGTATTCACGTGGATCCTTCCAAGATTAAAGCGATAGAGAATTGGTCGGCACCGAAGATACCAACAGAAATCCGTCAATTCTTGGGTCTCGCCGGCTATTATCGGAGATTTATCCAAAAAATTTCCAGAATCGCCAAACCTCTAACCACTATGACACAGAAAGCTGTACCCTTTTGTTGGAGTGAAACGCAAGAAAACGCATTCCAAACATTAAAGCGAGCCTTGTGTAGTGCACCGGTGCTGTCCCTGCCCGAAGGAATAGAGGACTTCGTTGTCTACTGCGATGCATCTAATCAAGGCTTAGGCTGTGTGCTTATGCAAAGAGGAAAGATAATTTCTTATGCCTCGAGACAGCTGAAAGCACACGAGGTCAACTATACTACGCACGACTTGGAGTTAGGATGTAACGACCCAAAATTTCACGTCCAAAAATTTCGTTTATAAAACATTACATAGAGAACGTTAACAATTAAAACGTTGTTTAGTTGAACCACTTCACATCGAAAACCAAATTAAAAACCACAACATTCGATCAATCAAAATATCAGAGTATCAATCCCAGAATAAACTTGTAACTACGGAAACAAGAGAGTGTGTGTGTGTGTGACATGCTGCTACCGCGCCGGCTCCTTTCCCCTATCTGAGGAGGTACCTGAAACCAAAACTAAAAACCGTAAGCACCAACCTTAGTGAGTTCCCCCATCGTACCAAATACCATACAACACATATCATACATACTGCCAGGCTATTCTGGGGTGCCTGACTACCCGGTACGACCATTCTGGGGTGCCGATTACCCGTGCGGCCATTCTAGGGTGCCGTCCTACCCGTGTCAAGCCATTCTGGGGTGCTGACTACCCGTCGGTCCTGACAACCGATCCTCGGGGACTATTTCACCCCCTATTGCTACTACTATCACATATCATATCATAATATATTATCAGACATATCTGGGGTGTCTGAACTACCCTTCGGTCCTAACAACCGAACTATACTACTATCACATATAACATATCATGCTAGCATATAACATATCAAGTAGTAGCAAACCTAGATGATATCACAGAGACAATCATCTATCATACGTCTCCTACTAGTGGGCCGACACTGAGGCCTTAGACCCACCACTACTGGAAGGTAACTCACCTCAAAGTAGCTGCCGAACCGATCAGGAACTGACTGTCTACTGCTGCTGCTGCTGCTCCGGAAATCCTCCGTCTGCAATTCCCACAACATACTAAATCAAACACTGCTAATTGTCCTTTGGGTAAAATGACCATTTTACCCCTGATCATGCCCTAAGTCAAAGTCAGAGTCAACTTTCAGTTGAGCCAACTCGCCGAGTTGGCTCTCCAACTCACCGATCCCTACCCAGACGATTGTCCTGAATCCCATTTCTACTCGTCGAGTTAGGCGATGACTCGACAAGTTCTCCTTCTAAACTAATATTCAAGTCCTTCATCCTACTCGCCGAGTTGTATGAACAACTCGTCGAGTTCATCTACATCCGATGAACACTTATGCTGCGACTCGCCGAGTTGTATGAACAACTCGCCGAGTCTGTTCTTGATCTAAGGAGATTGCCTTGAACTCGCCGAGTCAGGGCATTGACTCGCCGAGTTCCTCCATGGATGAGTTCAGCTTCCAACTCACTGAGTCACACCCCGAGACTCACTGCTCACACTCGACTCTACGAAAAGGGGACAACTCGAAGATTTGCGAGCAGACTCGCCGAGTCTGATGAACGACTCGCCGAGTCGTCACCATGCAATCAATATATACGCGATTTTGCTCGATTCCAGTCCATGCCATTTACAGATCTGGGTTCCTAGAGCACGAATGACACGTAAAGTTTCCAACTTTACGTGTAGATACTCACCAATGAGGGATTTAGGGCTCAAAATGCCTCAAAAGGGTAGATCTAGGGTGAACAAGCAACATGTGTCCATAAAGGTAACAGATCTGAGCTCTTGGAGCTCAATCTTGCCTAGATCTAAAGGTCAATCAACTTATTACGACTTATATTGCACATACAAGCTTGGGGATTGGCTCAAGAATGACTTATATGAAGTAATAAGCATAGAAACAGGGGAAAACGGGTTATACCTCAAAGGAACTGCTGAGAGAGCACAAAGATGCTTGGATTCCTTCCCTTCCTCTTGATCTACTCCCCTTTTGCCTCAAAACCTTCAAGAACACACAACAATTGCTTCAAACTCTCAATGAACAAGCTTAAAACGAGGGTTGGGGGCTCTGAGGGTGAATGGGGGCTGGCCTGGGGCGGATATGATGTTTAAATAGGGTGCAAACCCCTGAAACTTAGGGTTTCTTCCAACAGCGGTGACTCGCCGAGATCAGGATATGAACTTGCCGAGTCGCCAACTTAAACGTGTCCCGTATCTACTCAAGGAGTTGGACCTATGACTCGCCGAGTCCAAGGCTAAAAAAAAGAGTACTCAAATAAGATTTACGTACTAGGAACTAGGTGCTACAAATCTCCCCCACTTATTTTAGACTTCGTCCTCGAAGTCTGCTGCTCGATCCTGAAACAGCTCGGGGTAATGCTCCATCATCTCATCCACTGGCTCCCAAGATCATCCCGAACCCTTGCGGTGCTGCCATTGCACCTTTACTAGCTCCACCTTCTTGTTCCGCAAATCCTTCGACTTCCTGTCGAGGATTGCGACTGGGCGCTCAATGTAATTCAGGCTGTCATCAACCTGAATATCCTCTAACGACACTACCGCTGAATCGTCCACTAGGCACTTCCGCAGCTGAGAAACATGGAAAGTGTTGTGGATCTGGCTGAGCTCGGCTGGCAGATCCAGCCTATATGCCACCTTGCCCACCCGGGCTACAACCCTGAGCGGTCCGATGAATCTCGGGCCCAACTTGCCCCGCTTCCTGAATCGAATGACGCCTTTCCAAGGCGACACCTTCAGGAGAACCATATCCCCGACTTGAAACTCCAAGTCGGATCGACGCTTGTCGGCGTAACTCTTCTGTCGACTCTGAGCAGTCTGAAGCCTGCTCCGCACCTGCTGGATCCTCTTGGTCGTCTTGAGCACCACTTCGGTGCTCCCCATAACTCTCTGGCCTACTTCACCCCAGCATATCAGGGTCCTGCACCTCCGACCGTACAACATCTCAAATGGGGGACGGTCAATACTCGCGTGGTAGCTGTTGTTGTAGGAGAACTCGGCCAAGGGAATATAAGTATCCCAGCTACCACCAAAGTCTAGCACACACGCCCGCAACATATCCTCCAGAGTCTGGATGGTCCGCTCGCTCTGACCATCCGTCTGCGGGTGAAAGGCGGTGCTAAAATGCAAACGAGTGCCCAACTCGTCATGAAATCTCTTCCAAAATCTGGAAGTAAAACGCACATCCCTGTCCGAGATAACTGATACTGGCACCCCGTGCCACGCCACGATCTCCCTGATATAGATGTCGGCCAACTTCTCGGCCGATATGCTCTCCTGAATCGGAATAAAGTGAGCACTCTTGGTCAATCGATCCACGATGACCCAAATCGAATCCACTCCACGCGCGGTCCTGGGAAGCTTCGTGATAAAATCCATCGTGATATCTTCCCATTTCCACAGTGGAATATCCAACAGCTGCATCTTGCCATGCGGTCTCTGATGTTCGGCCTTGACCTTCCTGCAGGTCAAGCACCGCTCAACGTACCATGCCACATCTTGCTTCATGCAGGGCCACCAATAATCTAGATGAAGGTCCCTATATATCTTCGTCGCCTCGGGATGAATAGAGAATCGGGACTTGTGCGCCTCCTCCATCAAAATCTGGCGCACGCCTCCGTGATACGGCACCCACACCCTACGGTGTAGTGTCAATAGTCCTCGACTATCATAATCAAAGGAGGAAACCTGACCCACCACACGCTCGCTCTTCCGATGTTCCTCCTTGATAGCCTCCTGTTGGGCCTCCCGAATCTGCTCCAACAAGGGAGTCACTACGGTCATCCTCATGCACGTATCCCTGATCGGCGCCGCCTTGCGGCTAAGGGCATCAGCCACCACGTTGGCCTTCCCCGGGTGGTAAAGGATCTCACAATCATAATCCTTCACCACGTCCAACCACCGACGCTGCCTCATGTTCAGATTCGGCTTATCCATGAGGTACCTCAAACTTTTGTGGTCCGTGTAGTTGGTACATCGAACCCCGTAGAGGTAATGCCGCCAAATCTTGAGGACAAAAACCACCGCCCCCAACTCCAAATCATGCGTCGGGTAGTTCGCCTCGTGAGGCTTGAGCTGTCTCGAAGCGTAGGCAATGACATGCCCCCTCTACATCAGTACCGCGCCCAATCCTGAAATGGACGCGTCGCAGTATACCACAAAATCCTCTACGCCCTCTAGCAGGGCTAAGATCGGCGCCTCGCATAGTCTCTGTCTCAGTGTCTCAAATGCAGCCTGCTGCTCGGGTCCCCATCGAAAGACCATGGCTTTCATCATCAGCCGCGTCAGGGGTACGACTATCTTGGAGAAATCCTGAATAAATCTCCGGTAGTAGCCTGCTAATCCCAGGAAACTCCGAATCTCAGATGGAGAGTTCGGAACCTCCCATCTCATCATGGCCTCGACCTTGGCCGGATCGACCAGAATCCCGTCCTGGTTGACAAGGTGTCCGAGAAATTGCACCTCACGCAACCAAAACTCACACCTGGAGAACTTGGCAAACAAGCTCTCCCTCCTCAGGGTCTCCAACACCTCTCTCAGATGCTCTTCATGCTCCTCCTGAGTCTTGGAATAAACCAAGATGTCATCGATAAAGACTACCACAGACCGATCCAGCATACATATGCGGTTCATGAGGTCCATGAACGCGGCAGGAGCATTGGTGAGCCCAAACGACATCACCATAAACTCATAATAGCCATAGCGCGTCCGAAACGCGGTCTTCTGCGTATCCTCCTCCCTGACCCTCATCTGATGGTATCCCGAACGTAAATCAATCTTGGAGAACCAAGATGCTCCCTGAAGCTGGTCAAAGAGGTCATCAATCCTCGGGAGCGGGTAACGGTTCTTCACCGTTACCTTGTTCAGCTCCCGGTAATCTATACACATCCGATGCGACCCGTCCTTCGTCTTCACGAACAAAATCGGGGCTCCCCAGGGCGAACTACTCGGTCGAGTGAATCCCTTGTCTAACAGCTCCTGCAACTGTGTAGACAACTCCTGCATCTCGGGAGGAGCCAACCGATACGGTGCCTTGGCTATCGGAGCCGCACCAGGAACGACGTCAATCCTGAACTCCACCTGTCGCTCCGGAGGTATCCCAGGAAGCTCCTCTGGGAAAACATCTGCGAAATCTCGCACCACCGGAACCTCGCTCACTATCGCCTTACCCGCCTCCCGGGTATCCATCACGTACGCGACATATCCTGCGCATCCCTGCTGAAGGTAGCGTCTCGCCCTCGCTGCTGAACATACTGCAGGTCCACACTGCGACCTCTCGCCATGAATCACTAACTCTCCCCCGCTTGGGGTCCTGACCCGCACTAGCTGTTGCGCGCAGTCTATCACCGCCCCATTAGGGCTCAACCAATCCATGCCTATAATTACCTTGTTCCCATGCAACGAAATGGGAACCAAGTCTACCAAGTAGTGCTCCTCAAACAAACGCAATACGCAATCTCGAAACACCATCGATGCTCGCACCGATCGATCATCCGCAATCTCTACCTCTAAAGGGCAATCTAACTCGCCAGAAGTCTCATGAAACTTCTTGCTAAGCGCAAGGGAAACAAATGATCGGTATGCACCCAAGTCGAACAACACCTGAACTGGGATGTCGTTCACATGGAACGATCCTAATGCATACATATACATACGGAGCACATATCAATATCATAACATCATAAAAATAAAATAGAGGGAAAGAATCATACCCGTCACCACATCGGGTGCGGCGCGTGCCTCCTCGGTAGTCAACTGGAATGCTCAGCTCCTCACCATCGGAGCCTCTGCCTTGCCCTGCCGGCCATCCGTGATCCGCAGGGTCGCTAGAGCTGGCGCCTTCACCGGTGCTGAAACTGTCAACTGGGGGCAATTGGCCTTCTTGTGGCCCCTCTGGTTGCAGTGGAAACATAGCAACTCCGATGTCTGAATAACTGCTACCGGAGCAGTGCAATCCCTGCTAAAGTGCCCAGACTTGCCGCACTTGTAGCAGCCTGATGACCCCATCCTGCACGCCCCCTCGTGCGGCCTGCCGCATTTCTTGCAGCGAATCGGTCCTGACTAGCCTTTCAGCCTACCATCTGATCCCTTGGGCTTCTTCCCCGAAGCCCCTCCTGTCTATCCCTCCTCTGATTTCCATTTCCGGATGTGCTCCAAATCTATCTCCCTCTCCCTCGCCCTGGCAATCATAGAGTCCAAGGTAGGGCAAGCCGAAAAGCTAACATGCTCCCGGATGTCAGCTCGTAGCATATCATGAGAACGGGTCCTCCTCATATCCTCGTCACCAGCATACTGGGGCACCAACAAAGCCCTCTCCCGGAACTTGGCGGTGATCTCCGCCACAGTCTCCGTCGTTTGTCTCATGTCTAGAAACTCCCTGGCTAGCTGCTGAAGCTCGACAGCCGGCGCAAACTCTGCCCTGAACCTGGTCACAAAGTCCGACCAGGTCATAGCCTCAATAGCTGAGGCTCCCAACGAGTCACCCACTGACTCCCACCAATCCCGGGCTCGGTCCCGTAAACACCCTGCTGCATACCTCACCTTCGACCCCTTGGGGCAGAAGCTAGTCAACTGTGCAAACTCGATGTCTGCAATCCATCGCCTGGCAGCAATGGGGTCTTTCACCCCGTGGAAATCTGGTGCACCATTGCTCCTGAAGTCCTTAAAGGACAGTGTGCGAGGACCCGACTGGCCAGATTCCATGTCGCTCCTGAACGCCCTGAGGCGATCCTCCATCAACTCGATGATCCCTTCCTTGATCGACCCGAAGATAATGGGAGTCGACTCAAGGATACCCCTAGTGATCTCTGATGCGATGAACTCGCGTAGTCCCTCATCTACCTGCTCGGAACCTGATCCTGAACCTGACCCCTCTCTGAACCGCCATCTACCGGCCTGGATCGAAGTACCACCATTCTGTAATACATCACAACAATCATTAGTGATACTGATACTTCCTGAGGGATCACAACTACTTACAAGTTCCCTGGTCGTATCTTGGCCTTCCTTGGTCTAGGTACGGATCCTTTGCTTTCAGTAGTACGGGCCCATACTACCTTCCACATCTATCCGTACCTTCTCCAAGGACTGCCTCGACTCCACCATATCTCTTTCACTATGGTTGATCACTACTATACTCATCCTAGGCTCGCCCTAGGGAAATCTCCGACTCTACTCGATCCAGTCCTCAGCTGCTACAGACCTCCTTGTAATGCCAATTAGCCATTACCCGAATACCATCACACGTGATGAGGCTCAGATAATCCTTCGAGTACCCAACTCGTCCCTACTACAGTTGGACTCAAACAAGAGATGCGCAGTAGGATCAAATCCGGTACTCTATGATTATTCAACCTTGATCACATGTGACGTGACGTATTCGCCTAATAGCTAATTCCCATTATTCAGAGTCCCACATAGCACGAAGCAAGCAGCATTCAGACAAGGGTAACAATCTCAATCAACTCTATCTGCTTACAGGAACTGTACTAGCATAAAGTGCTAAGCTCGTACTATCAGGCATAACCTAATCAGGCTATCCTACTTGCCGTCTACTCAATAACTAGCATGCAATTCTCATACAACTGAAATACATAAAGCAGGCACATAAGGCATCACTCCTAGATCCTTAGTCCTATTCTAGCATGTTGTTCTACAAAGCTGATAAACATAACATAAACTTGTATGGGTACTTTGGGGAATACTTACTTGAGCTCGGGCGGTCGCGCACATCACACACTTCGTTTTTTCTCAAAACTCATTTCTCAATTTTTAGAAAACATTTTCTTTTAGAAAATCTTTTAATCCCTCGATTTGAGTTCAGACACCCCCGAAGGTGTGTCCGAATCCCTCAAACCAGGGCTCTGATACCAACTTGTAACGACCCAAAATTTCACGTCCAAAAATTTTGTTTATAAAACATTACATAGAAAACGTTAACAATAAAAACATTGTTTAGTTGAACCACTTCACATCAAAAACCAAATTAAAAACCACAACATTCGATCAATCAAAATATCAGAGTATCAATCCCAGAATAAACTCGTAACTGCGGAAACAAGAGAGTGTGTGTGTGACATGCTGCTACCGCGCCGGCTCCTTTCCCCTAGCTGAGGAGGTACCTGAAACCAAAACTGAAAACCGTAAGCACGAAGCTTAGTGAGTTCCCCCATCGTACCACATATCATACATACTGCCAGGCTATTCTGGGGGCCTGACTACCCGGTACGGCCATTCTGGGGTGCCGACTACCCGTGCGGCCATTCTAGGGTGCCGTCCTACCCCTATCAAGCCATTCTGGGGTGCTGACTACCCGTCGGTCCTGACAACCGATCCTCGGGGACTATTTCACCCCTACTGCTACTACTATCACGTATCATATCATAATATGTTATCAGACATATCTGGGGTGTCTGAACTACCCTTCGGTCCTAACAACCGAACTATACTACTATCACATATAACATATCATGCTAGCATATAACATATCAAGTAGTAGCAAACCTAGATGATATCACAGAGACAATCATCTATCATACGTCTTGTACTGGTGGGCCGGCATTGAGGCCTTAGACCCACCGCTACTGGAAGGTAGCTCACCTCAAAGTAGCTGCCGATCCGATCGGGAACTGACTGTCTACTGCTGCTGCTGCTGCTCCGGAAATCCTCCGACTGCAATTCCCACAACATACTAAATCAAACACTGCTAATTGTCCTTTGGGTAAAATGACCATTTTACCCCTGATCATGCCCTAAGTCAAAGTCAGAATGAACTTTCAGTTGACCTGACTCGCCGAGTTGGCTCTCCAACTCGCCGAGTCCCTACCCAGACGATTGTCCTGAATCCCGTTTCTACTCGTCGAGTTAGGCGATGACTCGACAAGTTCTCCTTCTAAACTAATATTCAAGTCCTTCATCCTACTCGCCGAGTTGTATGAACAACTCGTCGAGTTCATCTTCATCCGATGAACACTTATGCTGCGACTCGCCGAGTTGTATGAACAACTCGCCGAGTCTGTTCTTGATCTAAGGAGATTGCCTTGAACTCGCCGAGTCAGGGCATTGAATCGCCGAGTTCCTCCATGGATGAGTTCAGCTTCCAACTCACTAAGTCACACCCTGTGACTCACTGCTCACACTCGACTCTACGAAAAGGGGACAACTCGAAGACTCGCGAGCAGACTCGCCGAGTCTGATGAACAACTCGTCGAGTCGTCGCCATGCAATCACTATATACGCGATTTTGCTCGATTCCAGTCCATGCCATTTACAGATCTGGGTTCCTAGAGCACGAATGACACGTAAAGTTTCCAACTTTACGTGTAGATACTCACCAATGAGGGATTTAGGGCTCAAAATGCCTCAAAAGGGTAGATCTAGGGTGAACAAGCAACATGGGTCCATAAAGGTAACAGATCTGAGCTCCTGAAGCTCAATCTTGCCTAGATCTAAAGGCCAATCAACTTATTACGACTTATATTGCACATACAAGCTTGGGGATTGGCTCAAGAATGACTTATATGAAGTAATAAGCATAGAAACAGGGGGAAAACGGGTTATACCTCAAAGGAACTGTTGAGAGAGCACAAAGATGCTTGGATTCCTTCCCTTCCTCTTGATCTACTCCCCTTTTGCCTCAAAACCTTCAAGAACACACAAGAATTGCTTCAAACTCTCAATGAACAAGCTTAGAACGAGGGTTGGGGGCTCTGAGGGTGAATGGGGGCTGGCCTGGGGCGGATATGATGTTTAAATAGGGTGCAAACCCCTGAAACTTAGTGTTTCTTCCAACAGTGGTGACTCGCCGAGTCCAGGATATGGACTCGCCGAGTCGCCAACTTAAACGTGTCCCGGGTCCCTTATCTACTCGGCGAGTCGGACCTATGACTCGCCGAGTCCAAGGCTAAAAAAAAGAATACTCAAATAAGATTTACATACTAGGAACTAGGTGCTACATAGGAGCCGTAGTCTTTGTACTGAAGATTTGGAGACATTATCTCTACGGGACCAAGTGTACGATCTTCATTGACAACAAGAGCCTGCAGCACATCCTCGATCAGAAAGACTTAAACATGATGCAACGGCGATGGGTAGAACTACTCAATGACTATCAGTGTGAGATCCGTTACCATCCCGGCAAGGCCAATGTAGTAGCAGATGCCCTTAGCCGAAAGGAAAGTTCGAGACGCAAAGTGAAGACCCTGACGATGACTATCCATTCCCACTTATCCATGCAAATCCGAGAAGCCCAGTTAGAAGCCCTCAAACCCAAGAACGTGTCAATCGAAGCCTTGAGGGGAATGGATAAGAAACTTGAGATCAGAGGTGACGGAGTCTATTGTTTCATGGAACGAATCTGGATTCCAATGTCCGAAGGATTTAGGGAGATTGTCATGGAGGAAGCACACAAGACTAGATACTTTGTTCACCTAGGTTCGGATAAGATGTACCTGGATCTCAAGATACAATATTGGTGGCCAAACATGAAAGCGGAGATCGCTACTTTTGTGGGAAAGTGCTTGACTTGCGCCAAGGTAAAAGTTGAGTACCAGAAACCCTCGGGTTTGCTCCGGTAGCCCGAGATACCTGAATGGAAATGGGAAATGATTACCATGGATTTCATCACCAAGTTACCCAAGTGTCCGAGTAGGTACGACACCATTTGGGTAATTGTCGATCGTTTGACAAAGTCCGCTCACTTTATTCCGATCAAAGAATCATTCAAGATGGAAAGACTCACGCGAATTTACATCCAAGAGGTAGTCCGACTGCACGGTGTACCTACGTCCATTATCTCTGATCGAGATAGCAGGTTTACCTCCAGATTCTGGCAGTCTCTCCAGAAGGCTCTTGGAACCAAACTAGACATGAGCACGACTTATCATCCTCAGACCGATGGACAGAGTGAGAGAACTATCCAAACCCTAGAAGACATGCTTAGTGCATGTGCCATCGATTTCGGAAAGTCGTGGGACACACATCTGCCTTTGATCGAGTTCTCGTATAACAACAGTTACCACACCAGCATCAAGGCTGCCCCATTCGAAGCCCTCTACAGTCATAAGTGCAGATCCCCTCTGTGTTGGGCCGAAGTAGGGGACATGCAGCTTGCCAAAAGTCGATTCCCCGACAGTGCTCTCACTAGTCCTGAAATCATTCGCGAAACCACCAAAAAGATCATCCAAATCCGGGAACGATTGAAAGCTTCACGGGATCGCCAAAAGAGTTACGATGATAACCGACGGAAACCTCTGGAGTTCCAGGTTGGAGACCGTGTCCTGTTGAAGGTCTCGCCCTGGAAAGGGATGGTACGCTTTGGAAAGCGTGGGAAACTTAATCCAAGGTACATTGGACCCTTTGAGATCCTCGCCAGGATCGGTCCGGTAACCTATAAACTCTGATTACCCCGTGAGCTTAGTAACATCCATCCTGTTTTCCACGTCTCTAATCTTAAGAAGTGTTTATCCGATGAAACCCTTGTGATCCCTTTTGATGAAATCGAGATCAACGAAAACTTGAATTTCGTGGAAGAACTAATCGAAATCATGGATCGAGAGATCAAACGTACAAAACAAAGTCGCATCCCAATAGTGAAGATTTGCTGGAATGCCAAGCGGGGACCGAAATTCACTTGGGAGCGCGAAGACTCGATGAGACAGAAGTATCCGGATCTCTTTCCAAATCCATGATTTGTGTCTTAATTTTGAATTTTGGGACGAAATTCCCTCTAACGGGGGGATAATGTGACAACCCGAAGCTTCTAACCTATGTAATTGATCCGCATATCAACATTACAATTTGAATCCATCATCTTTTGTTAAATCTTGTGGTTCCATATGGGTGCTTTAGACTTAGTATAATCTAGATATGAGTCTTAGGAAGGGTTGGAGAGTGTTTAGTATCACAAAATCGGGCCAAACTCACCAAATAAGGTGTGTGCGGCCACACACCTGTGTGTGCGGCCACACACCTGTGTGTACGGCCACACACCCAACCGCAAACACCCTCAACCTCACACCCAATTCAATATATGGATGGATACCCTTTCATTCATTCATTTAGATGTTTCTCTTCCCTCTCTCTACTTTCTCTTTCTAAATCATCAACCAATAACACTTTGAAGGCTTCATAATCGTGATCTACTCCATCTTCAAGCTAATTATAGTGGTAAACACTTGAATCCCAAGCTTAAAACTCATTATGTTCATCATATTCATCATCCCTTGAAGGTGTACGGCCGCACACCTTCATATGGGGGCCGCACACATTCAAAACTCCCAAGTATGAAGAGCATACACTTCAAAATCATCATATGGACTCAAATGAGGAGTGTACGGCCGCACACTCCTGTGTACGGCCGCAAACACCCTGTGTACGGCCGCACACTCTTGTGTGCTGCCTCACACAACTCCTAGCCGCACTCCCCAGCCGCACACTCATTTTCAAGACCATACACCCACCCTAATGCCCATATTTTGGCCCTAATCTTGCATAAATCATTAATTTTGGATCATAGGACACTTGTTCTTAGTAATTCCAAGCCCTAAGGATGTTTTCCCATCATGTTTAGTCATGAAACACCTTAGTTCTAACTCATTTATGTCTCATCACATGAATAATATGGGCCATAGGCGTTTAGGGCATCCGTTGACACTCGAACCCTACATTAAGCGGTGAGTTCATACTCCTACTCTTTTTCAATGTTTTTCACTGTTTTCAGGGGGGAATACAAGCAAAGTACAAGGAATACTTGTACTCAAAACATGCTTTTTTACATGTGTTGTGTTCCATATTACATATGCTTTTAACACTGATAATCTTAACAGATAACAGTTAGAACTTGCAGAATACATTATCATATTATTTGTGAAAAACGTTATATAATGCGGTATTTTATATTTTCACAAATGGTTTTCCATATTATATCAGTTAAAAGCATAACCTTTGAACTTTGAACATGAAACCTAGTACATTGTTTTGTCCTCGGTAACACTCCACAGAGATACGCGAGTGGAGGATCATCGTTTGCACTGTAAGCACAAAGCTTAGTGAGTTCCCCAAAATACCATATATAACACATATTAGCCACTCGAGGTTATAACTCTGTGGGCCCGTGCACCCAAACTCTGTGAACCCTCAGGTTCTATCTCTGTGAACCTTCCGGTTCTAACTCTGTAAACATGCACAACATAAATCACATAGAATAATGCAGTGCAACACATAACACAAATATATCATACAAACACTGTATCACATAACTCTGATTACCTACTCAAGGTAAAGTATAGTGAGAAGACTCACCTCAGGCATCTCGGTATATCTCTGACTCGGTAGAAATATTGCCTAGTCTCCGCCTATTCACATAAAGTAAATACTCTTATAATATTACTCTCGAGACTAAACTCAACCTGCCATTGGCACCCTCAGAAGGGTAAAAGACTATTTTACCCCCCTCTCGACACAAGTACTCCATTGTTGACCAAACCCTAAAAGTCAATAAAAGTCAACAGTCACACTTTGACCCTACTCGCCGAGTGCACCCTGGTGACTCGGCGAGTTCACACATGTTCTCTAACACTTTGTCCCGCTTGGCACGCCGAGTCCCTCCATATACTCGACAAGTCATACCAGGCATGAATCGCGGGGCCACCCCAACTCAACTCGCCGAGTCTCAAGAACAAGTAGGCGAGTACCGCCTTGAACTCCAGTCCTCTAACCCCCTTCTGACTCACTGCGTCATCCCCCAACTCAGCAAGTCTACTCACTGAGCAATTTACGTGAAACCCTAACCCTACTCGTCGAGTCCCAAGAACAACTCGGCGAGTTCATGCCATGCACAAACTCTCCTGGCCTCCTGAGGTCAGATCTGTTTCCCTAAACCATAGATATGGCCTTCCTAAGCATGAATGTCACGTAAAGTCCGAAACTTGATGCTTGTATAACAACAACAAGGCATCAAAAGGAGATTTAGTCCCAAAAATGGCAACCTAAGTCCAATAACCCCAAACTGATCCATAAAGCTCCAAGGGTTAAGGTCTTTGGACCTCTTTGAGTCCAGATCCAAGGCACAAACTCGAAGAGGGACCATTTTCTCCACATAATCACTCTCTAAAGGGGTTAGAAAACCCTAACTCTAATGATCAACACCAAAATTGAAGGAGGTTTGAACTATTACCTCAAAATGAAGTCTCTGAACTCCGGAACTGCTAGAATCGCACCTCCTCTTTGCTCTTGGTCACCTCCTTCTTGCTAAACCAAAGGAACAAGGATCAAAAGTGACTTCTTCTTCCTCACATCGATTTGGCTCACTTAGGGTTCTCTCAAGGAACCGGTAGCCGCAATGGGAGGCTATAAGTGCCCTTAAATAAGCTCCAAACCCGGGGGATTATGGTTTCATTAAACAGCACGGACTCGCCGAGTCCATAAATGGACTCGCCGAGTCCGGACGTGAACCCGGATGAACATCCGCGACCCTACTCGGCGAGTCTTGGCTCCAACTCGCCGAGTTCCTCAACAAACTCCAAAATTAATTAAATAAAATAATATACCTGGAAATCCGGATGTTACACTAAGGATGTTTTCCCATCATGTTTAGTCATGAAACACCTTAGTTCTAACTCATTTATGTGTCATCACATGAATAATAGGGGCCATAGGCATTCAGGGCATCCGTTGACACTCGAACCCTACATTAAGCGGTGAGTTCATACCCCTACTCTTTTTCAATGTTTTTCACTGTTTTCAGGGGGAATACAAGCAAAGTACAAGGAATACTTGTACTCAAAACATGCTTTTTTACATGTGTTGTGTTCCATATTACATATGCTTTTAACACTGATAATCTCAACAGATAACAGTTAGAACTTGCAGAATACATTATCATATTATTTGTGAAAAACGTTATATAATGCGGTATTTTATATTTTCACAAATGGTTTTCCATATTATATTAGTTAAAAGCATAACCTTTGAACTTTGAACATGAAACCTAGTACATTGTTTTGTCCTCGGTAACACTCCACAGAGATACGCGAGTTGAGGATCATCGTTTGCATCAGTACCTTTCTGTATTATTACTAGTAAATATGTTATTCCTATAATAAGGAGACACGTCCTCGGAAACACTCCACGGAGATACGCGAGTGGAGGATCGCCCCTGTAATCAGAATCTCCTGGAGGGAGAGCGTGACTTGAGTGTATAGATCTATACGGGGCTGACTACCCCACACCTGGATGCTAGCTACAGCCGAACCGAAAGGTTCAAGGGTGACGAAAGTCATAAGGTGATGTGGACTACTTATTGCCATATCTAGTCTATCGTATGGTTATGGAACTCGCAATTTGGATAACAGAGATTTACTTTATAGTAATAATGGATACAGTAACTAGTTTACTTTGTACTTATTAGTTTTATATACGTGTTAAAACTAATACATTTCACAAGGACAACCAGGTTTTCAGTATACATCTTTCACATTTCGGATTGGTAACCAACTTTCAGGAAAATATGGGATTTTCCTGGGAAACATTGTACATCACCAGATTCGTGTAATAAACCAGATAACTAAACTTTACAATTCACAAGAGTAACCATGTTTTCAGTGTACATCTTTTACATTACATTTCAGATTAGTAACCAACTTTTAAGAAAATATGGGATTTTCTTGGTGCGTAACTTTTCAGAAACAGAAAGGGAACAAATACATTTTCAGAAAACAAAACCGCTTATGAACTCACCAGCTTTATGTTGATTTTCAATCCGCTTGTATTCTCAGGTCCGCATTAGACAGGTACCCGATGATCCCTTTTGGCGAAGATAGAGTGTGTAGAAGACACGTCTTATTTTTGTTTCATATATACTATGTATCACACTTGTACAACTTACTTTTGAGCAAATGTAAACTTTTATATGTAATGTAATGGTTGTTTACTTTGCTTACTATGTACATTGGATTTGATACTCAACGTGGAGTCCGCCCCGGAAATGTTTCCGCCTTCGGTTTTCGGGGTGTGACATATGAACTCACTATTGGTTGCGTGAAGGTGTCAGACCGTGAAACTGAAATGAGGACCCTCGAGTTGTTATACGAGGAACTAACGGAATCCGAATAAAAATTAAACACACATATGCATATTATTAGCGAAACCATTAATTATAGTGTTGGAAAACACTTGCTTTTGGTTTAGGAATGTTACCAGGACTCGATTCAATCGGAAAAATCGGGTTTTCAGCTAAGTTCACGGGTTAGGGTGGTTCTTGGCTATGAACTGTTCTTAGTCGTGAACAGTTTTTGCCCCTTGAATGGTTTACGGCCCTTGAAGGGTTTACTGCATGTTCTTGGTGTTCTTGGCAAAAATATGAAGGTTTGAATGGTTTACGGCGGTGAAATCAAGAATGAGGAGTGTTTGATTTGATTGTTTGATGCCCCAAAACATGTTCTAAGGTGGCTTGGATAAATTTTGCGGTGATAAATGAGAGTGTTCTTGAGTTTTCGGTTGGGAGTTTTAGAGAGAGAAAGTAGTGTTTTCGGTCGGTAGTTTGAAAATGAGGGTAAGAACACACACATACACACACACACACACACACACACATATATATATATATATATATATATATATATATATATATATATATATATATATATATATATATATATATATATATAGGCTGGGTTCACTGTCGGTGGTGGGTTCCCGACCGTGAACAGTTTACGGCCGTGAACACCGAACAACCATGATTTTTGTTGATTTTCGAAGAAAACTCGGGTTTTTGTACGATTTTGGTTATGAATCTTATTTAAAATTTAATTATATATAAATTAAATGGTTTACCAAACCATAAGAATTTGACGGAACAAAATAAAATTCAAAATTTATTTAACGGAATCAGGCTAACATTAACGGAAAAAGGTTCGAGTTGTCACAGCAGCAGCGCCAGTGGTGGCGCCAGCTCCAGCGACAGCGACCTTGCGACCTTGCGGCTTACTCTGGTAGTGAGGTGCCGAGCCTTCCAGTTGACCGCTGAGGAGGCACACGCCGCACTCGATATGGTGACGGGTATGTTTTCTTCTCCCCAACTCTTATTTTATGTCACTTATGATATTTATGTATATGTTTTATGTGTTGTTTAGGATCGTTCCATGTGAACGGTATCCCAGTTCAGGTGTTGTTCGATTCAGGAGCTACCCTGATCATTTGTCTCTCTTTCCCTTAGCAAGAGGTTTGCTGAGTCTTCGGGCATGTTGGATTGCCCTATAGAGATCGACATTGCTGACGACCGATCAGTACGATCAGCAGAGGTTTTCAGGGATTATGTTTTGAGATTGTATGAGGAGCGCTACCTAGTAAACCTGGTTCCCATTCCGTTGCATGGGAACAAGGTTATTATAGGCATGGATTGGTTGAGCCTCAATGGGGCAGTGATCGACTGCGCACAAAAGTTGGTACGGGTCAAGACCCCAAGTGGGGGAGAGCTGATGATTCAAGGCGAGAGGCCACAGCATGTATCAGCTTTATGTTCAGCAACGAGAACTAGACGCTACCTCTAGCAGGGTTGCGCAGGGTATGTTGCCTATGTTATGGATACCTGAGAGGCGGGCACGACAACCCTGAGTGACATGCCTATAGTGAGAGAGTACTCGGGCGTATTTCCATAGGAGTTGCCTGGAATACCTCTAGAGAGATAGGTAGAGTTCAGGATCGACCTGGTCCATGGTGCGGCTCCGATAACCAAGGCACCATATCGGTTGGCTCCTCCTGAGATGCAGGAGTTGTATACACAATTGCAAGAGCTGTTAGACAATGGATTCATTAGACCAAGCAGCTCACCCTGGGAAGCCCCGATCCTATTTGTGAAGAAGAAGGACGGGTCGCATCGGATGTGTATAGATTATCGGGAGCTAAACAAGGTAATGGTGAAGAACCGTTACCCACTCTTGAGGATTGATGATCTATTCGACCAACTATAGGGGGCATCTTGGTTTTCCAAGATAGATTTGCGGTCAGGCTACCATCAGATGAAGGTTAGAGACCAGGATGTACATGAGACTGCTTTTTGGACTTGCTATGGCCACTACGACTTCGTGGTGATGCCCTTCGGGCTCACCAATGCTCCTGTCGCATTCATGGATCTCATGAACCGCGTATGCATGCCAATGTTGGATCGGTCTGTGATAGTTTTCATTGACGACATCTTGGTTTATTCCAAGACGCGGGAGCAGCATAAGGAGCACTTGCGAGAGGTTTTGGATACCCTGATGAGGGAGAGCTTGTATGCCAAGTTCTCCAAGTGTGAGTTCTGGTTGTGAGAGGTGCAGTTTCTTGGGCACCTTGTCAACCATAACGGTATTTTGGTCGACCCAGCCAAAGTGGAGGCCATGATGAGATGGGAGGTTCCGAAGTCTCCATCTGAGATTCGGAGTTTCCTGGGATTGGCAGGCTAATATCGAAAATTCATTTAGGACTTCTCCAAGATAGTCATACCCTTGACTCGGTTGATGTAGAAAGTCGTGGTCTTTCGCTGGGGGCCTGAGCAGCGGGTAGCGTTCGAGACATTGAGGCAAAGGCTATGCGAGGCGCCGATCCTCGCCCTGCCAGAGGGCGTGGAGGATTTTGTGGTATACTGCGATGCGTCTATTTTAGGGTTGGGCGTGGTATTGATGCAGATAAGGAATGTTATCGCCTGCGCCTCAAGGCAGCTGAAGCCTCACGAGGCGAACTACCCGACACATGACTTGGAGTTGGGGGCGGTTGGCTTCGCCCTTAAGATACAGCGACGCTACCTTTATGGGTTCTGATGTACCATTTACATGGACCACAAGAGTCTGAGGTACCTTATGGATCAACCGAACCTGAACATGAGGCAGCGTCGGTGGCTAGATGTGGTGAAGGATTACGATTGTAAGATCCTCTACCACCTGGGGAAGGCCAATGTTGTGGCCGATGTGCTTAGTCGCAAGGCAGCCCTGATTAGAGATATTTGATTGAGGATGATAGTGGTGACTTCACTTTTGGAGCAGATCTGAGAGGTGCAAGTTGAGATCATGAAGGAGGAGCGCCAAAAGTGCGAGCGGATCATAGGCCAGGTGGCCTCGTTTAACTATGACAGCCGCGGGCTGCTGACCCTGCATGGGAGGGTCAGGGTACTGTACTAGGGTGGAGTACGACACACTTTGATGGATGAGACCCACAAATCCAGGTTTTCTATCTATCCCAGGGTGACGAAGATGTATAGAGATCTTCGTCCTGACTACTGGTGGCCCTACATGAAGCGGGATGTAGCCTGATATGTCGAGAGGTGCCTGACCTGCAGGAAGGTCAAACTAGAGCACCAGCGGCCTCAAGACAAGACACGGCCGTTGGACATCCCCATGTGGAAATAGGAAGATATTACTATGGATTTCATCACAAAGCTTCCTAGGACCGTGTGGGGAGTGGATTCCATATGGGTCATCGTGGATCGGTTGACCAAGAATGACAATTTCATACCGATCCAGGAGAGCATCTCGGCTGAAAAACTGGCAGACATATATATTCGAGAGGTAGTACCCCGACACAGAGTGCCAGTCTTCGTGATTTCTGACAGAGACGTGCAGTTCACTTCCATATTCTGGAAGAAGTTTCATGACGAGCTGAGTACTCGTCTGCACTTCAACATCGCTTTTCACCCGCAGACCGATGGTCAGAGTAATCAAACCATTCATACATTGGAGGATATGCTGCAAGCTTGTGTTCTAGACTTTGGTGATAGCTGGGTTACCTACCTTCCCTTGGAAGAGTTTTCCTACAATAATAGGTACCATGCGAGTATTGACCGTCCTCCCTTCGAGATGTTATACGTGAGGAAGTGCATCCCCGATATGCTGGGGTGAGGTTAGATAGAGGGCCATGGGGAGTACTGTAGTGGTACTCAAGACGACGGAGAGGATCAAGAAGGTTCAGAGCAGGCTTTAGACTATTTAGAGTCGGCAGAAAAGTTATGCCGACAAGCGTCGTTCGGACCTGGAGTTCCAGGTCGGGGATATGGTCCTCCTGAAGGTGTCACCTTGGAAAGGTGTCATCTGGTTTAGGAAGCGAGGCAAGTTGGTCCCCAGGTACATTGGGCCTTTCAGGATTGCTGCCTGAGTGGGCAAGGTGGCGTATAGGCTGGATCTGCCATCCGAACCTAGCCAGATTAACAACACCTTTCACATCTCCCAGCTACGAAAGTGTCTAGTAGACGACTCAACGGTGGTACCTGTAGAGGATATTCAGGTGGATGATAGCCTGAACTACATCGAGTGGCCAGTAGCTATCCTCAACAGGAAGTCGAAGGATTTGAGGAACAAGAGGGTCGAGTTGGTGATGGTGCAATGGCAGCACCGTAAGGGCTCAGAATGGACTTGGGAGTCGGAGGACGAGATGAGAGAGCACTACCCCGAGATTTTTCTAGACGCACTAGCAGACTTCGAGGATGAAGTCTAGAATAAGTGGGGGAGATTTGTAGCTCCCGGTTCCTGGTACGCATCTTAAATATGAATTTTTTTCATTTTACTCTGGGACTCGGCGAGTTGGAGGCCCCAACTCGTCGAGTCGAAGCAAATTTTGGACGCGGGTGGAAGGAGCTGCCCACCGATTCAGATGCCCCGACTCAACGAGTAGGCCTGTCTGTATGAAACCCTAATTTTAAGGGTTTCACCCTATTGAAACACCATAACTTGCCTTCATTACAGCCTCCATCACCTCCAAACAACATTCACGAAACCCTAGCACATTTTGAGTATTCTTGAGCCATAGTTGTGTGTTTGTGGTGATTTTGAAGCTAGAGATGGAAGACAAAGCTTAAAGGTTCTTGGAGAAGCAAGTAGATCCAAAGATTGTGCCACTTTACTAGCTCATTTGAGGTAAAAAACCTATACCTTGCTTATTCTTTCCTTAGATCCCTCCATGGGGGTAAGTTAGGGTTTTATGGAGCATTTTATGGAACCATACACGGGTACAAGCTTGTTTGGGGAGTTATAACTTCAGATCCATAGCCTTAAAGGGACCCCATGGCATAAAGGTGCAAACTTTGTGGCCATGCGAGTCCCATGCATCATATAAACCTCTTTTTAGGACCATTTGAGTCAAATACCCCATGCATGAACGTCAAGTTTGTAACTTTACGTGTAATATGGACCCTAGGAGGTCAGATCTATGTTTTGGATGCATTAAGACTAACTGAAATTGACTGAATAGTTTTGGACATGGAGGGAATCGACGAGTCGCTCATACGACTTGGCGACTCGGGTCGCAGTTTCCCCCAAACGTATTTTGGTAACGAACAATGTGTTGATTTGGAAGAACACTTAGCCAGTTGGGTTCATTGTGGATCTGAAGATCATGGAACTCGGTGAGTTCAAGAACAAACTTGGCGAGTTTGATACTAAGCCCCAACTGCATGAAGAAGAACTCAAAGACTTCATGGAGAACTCGGTGAGTCCAGGACTAGATGTTCCATCTTGCATGATGCAGGACTCGATGAGTTCAAGGATGAACTCGGCGAGTCAGTTGTAGAAGGTCCCGACTTTGTTTAAAGTAAAAAATCGGCGAGCTCTTGAAAGACTCGGCGAGTAGGGTCGAAGTTTTAGCGTTCTAATTAAGCATTATGGAACTCGGCAAGTTGTTGGGTCAACTCGGTGAGTTGAGTCAACCAAATGTTGACTTTGACCCAGTGTTGACTTTGACCAAGGTGTTGACCTTGACTTTTACTTTAACCTAATTTGACCATGAAATGGTAATTAAGGAAGATTTTTATGTGTAGGAATTGAGAGGAGTTAATCCCGATAGTGAAGACAGTTCAGACACTTCACGGCCCACTAGCAAGAGTTATAGTAGAGATAATTGTCTTTGTGATAAATATCTGGTATATTGTTATCTGTTTTGATTATGTGATAGTATGCTATGATGTTATGTGATATGTGATAGAAGGGTTATGATAGACCCCAGTACCGGTCGATAGCGCCGAAAGGGTATGCCAACACCTAGATAAGTTAGGCAATATATGACTTGTATGTTTATACACTAGGATGCTATATGGTAGAGTAGGGGGTGAAATAGTCCCCAGTACCGGTCGAAAGGACCAAAGGGGTAGGCCAGCACCCTGATATGCTAGGAAAGGTACCGGTCGATAGGACCGAAGGGGAGGCCAGCACCCGGATATGCTAGGCAAAGTACCGGTCGACAAGACTGAATGGGTAGGTAGTACCTAGTTATGTTATGTAGTATGTGTTATGTATGGTATGTTGTATGATGGAGGAACTCACTAAGCTTCGTGCTTACAGTTTTCAATTTTGTTTCAGGTACCTCTTCAGCGTAGGGGAAGGAGCTGGCACGGTAGATATGTTGGATTAGTGTGTAAGTCCATAACTATTTTGGTATGTACTTGACCCGATGGTGCATGGTCCTTTTGGGTTGCCTTCACCAAAGCAACTTGATAGGATGAATTATGGAGAGAAAGGATTAAATATGATTTATTAATATATTATGGGAATAATATATTAAAGGAGAAATCATATTGTTTAATTAATATTAATCAATAATTAATTGGTAATTAGTTTTGTGACTAAAAGAGATTAATTAAACTTAAGGGACTGGAATTGTAATTATAGGATAATTGCAATTTGGGCCATGGATTGCCTTGAATCAAGAGGTGGACGAATTCTATGGGGAAACCCATAAGGAAATCGTCCATGGGCTTGATTAAAGGAGTCTATGGGTTGCTTAGGGCTTAAGCAACCAAATTAGGGTTTCCTTGTTAGATAACCCTAATAGCCTCACTATATATAGAACCCTTAAGGCTCAAAAACGTGGGGAACTTCTTTTCTAGGGTTAGAACACGTTTTGGGCAGCCTCCATCCTCCCTCCTCTTCATCCTCTTGCTTATGGTGTTTGTGAACCATTAGAGGAGTGACACTTGTGACTCTAAGCCTTCCAAAGTCAATTCAAGGAGGAATTGGGATTGTTATTGCTACATAACAATCAAGGTAACATTATAAACCTATTCTAATATCTAATATGATTACTTGCATGCTAGAATTAGGGTTTATAGTCTTGGATTCAAAGCATGTACAATAGAGAAACCTAGATCCAAACATTAGGGTTTGTATGAGCACATAGGATGTATTATGACCAAAACCCATCAGTGGTATCAGAGCCTAGCTTGGTTTCAATTGTATTGATGCATTGTATAACTGGAGAATTCAATTTTTTGGATTCTGGAGGCTGGACTCACCGAGTCCATGGTTGAACTCGCCGAGTCCATGCAGACTCGACGAGTCCAAGGCTGACTCGACGAGTCAACTCGTCAGATGGAGGGTATTTCGCGATTTCTTGCTGTTTTTGCTTATGGATTGTTACCTTATCATGTTAGATCAATATTAATCCGATTATATGATATATTTGACTATATTTTTGATCTAATTGAAGATATTTATCAATTAATAAGATAATTGTTTCCTTATAAGATAATTGATTAATTATTTTGACTAAATTGATAAATTGTTTTGCAAGAAATCATTAAATAAATCAGATATGGATAATTATATGATTAAATGTTAATTTGAATTATTTGTTATTTGATCCTTGTTGTTATGAAAAGTTTCATATTTTCCCCTTAGGTTTTATAGTTTAAATTTGAACCCAAAAGTTTTGTTGTTTTGAAATTTAAATATTTGAAACCTTAATGTTTTGAAAAAGGTTCAAAATTTGCCCTCAAGTTTTGGAATTCAAATTTTGATTAAATGGTTTAATTTTGATGTACATTTAAATTCTAAACCCTAATGTGTTGAAATGTTTCAAAACTTGCCATCAAGTTTTGGAATTTAAAAGTTGATTAAACGTTTAATTAAGTATGTTAAATTCTAAAACTCTAGTATTGTTTTGAAAAAGTTCAAATCACACCCTTATGGTTTTATTAATTAAATAAGGTGTATAATTAAAAGAAGTTTAATAAATCCATAAAAGTTTAGGTTTACAATTAAAGTATAATTGAACCACCTAATATTTAAAAGTATAAAATACACCCTATACTATATATAACATTAAAAGTCTAACATTATATATATGTATGAGTAAAAGTCAGTCTTACCGTTAGTAGGCCTCATTCACGAAGCTGGTCTATAAGGGGTGTTTAAGGAAATTGCCTATAAAATGGCGATTAAATGGGTATCCACTCTTACCCACCGCACTCTTGACTAGTGGATGGTCGTTAGCCGAACGGGTAGGATAGGACAAAACCTTCCATTATAAGTATAATGAAGTAGAAAAGTAACTAAATGTTTTCATAAAATTCCCAATCTTAGTTACTTAGGCAAAAGTGAATTGATGTAATTCCATGAAATTACACTTTGTGCCCTTGCGAAGACGTTAGTGGAGCATGTGTGGCTTACCGGCACATCGAATAGGTAACTGTAACATGTGAGGACACCATGTAAGTTTGCATGGTTATTCACACCGCTTTGTGATCCTCGGCATCCCAGTCGCAAACAAAAGGGGCATATCGAGATTTAATCATGCCATTGAAAGTTCAATGAATCTCACAGGATCTAGGAGTTTTCATAGATTTAAAACTTAAATTTCCTTTTCGTTTTTCGTGGTGGAAATTAGTGAATCGTCATTCACTTACCTTCAAATATTCTGCAATTAGGGTTACGGCATCCCTCTCCCGAGTTGTAGAATATTGTGTTGGGTCCTAGCCTTAGTATCTCATTTGGGTGATTTACTAAGGACTCAATCAATCAACTAACTTGAATTCGTTTTCTCCCGTTTTGTAGATGTCAAAGTTTGACAACTATGGTCTTCTCAAATCCCGTGGAACAAGCATTCCACATGAAGATGATATTCCACGATTCGATCGAGGAACAAGAGATCGTACTTCACTTCCTCCACCTCCTCCAATTATTCTCCCTAACCCACAAGTTCAAAGGCTTGAAAAGTTCAAGATTTCTCAAGCCCTTTTGGCAAGTAAACATAAAGAAGGAAAGTCGGTGTGTGCACACGTCCTAGGGATGAAGTCACACATTGGTAGGTTAAGAATGTTGGGATCCGTTGTCTGTGAGGAAATGGCTGTTGATTGGGTTCTTCAGTCACTTCCTAACTCATATAGTGAGTTCGTAAGAGAGTACTATATGATGAACTACGACGTGACCCTTATAGATCTCACCTATATGCTTATTGCTGCTGAATCAGAAATGGTTTGGCGCAATAGAAAAGCAAAGTTGATTGGTGAATCTGCCTTCAAGACCTCTATGGATATAGACAATGGCAAACATGCTATGATCGAAAAGTTTGATCATAAGAGAAAGGCAATGTCTGAAGTAGTTCCATGTTCTATTCCAAAAGAGTCAATTTGCTTTTATTGCCAAGAGAAGGGGCATTGGAGACAAAGCTGCCCTATTTACCTAAGAGATCTAAGAGATGGGAGAGTCAAAACGTATGGCTTTGCTTTAGGTAAAATCCATTAACTAACTCTTTTAAGCTTCTATTCTAGATTCTTAATACATAATGTGATAAGATTACAATTGATGTTTTGTAGGATCGAAGAAAAGAAAGGAAGCTTAAGGGAAGAAGTGAGCAAAATCTAACCGTGAAGGAATGGATTTCGATCGCATTTCTCGAAGATTAGATTCTTGAGCTACTACTTAGAGTTAGAATTAGATTGCTAAGAAAGATGTATTAGCATAAGTTTTTCAATGAGTTGCATTGTAAGGACAAATTTTTCCGCAATAAAATAAATTTTGATTTTAAATTTTATTTATTTATCCTTACAATGGCATGTATGAAAAATTGATGTTAAAATGTTTCTATTATTAGCAATAATGGATTTGGTTCTTATTATGTTATTTATGGAAAGTCGAGAATTTACCAAATAAGGAGAGTTTCTCATCGCACAAGTTTCAACTGGACAGAAATTTGGAATCATGCAACTTAGTTGCACGATGAATGAGAAATTTCATATTTGGAAATTAGACTAATTCATTGACAAGGTGTCAAGTGAAGGACTAGGAGATCGAGTACACAAAGTTGCGTATTGATCAAGTCCATCATAAGAGTAACAAAGATATTCGTCATGATTTACTAACGGCTTAGTAAATATGATTATACTTACAGGATTAAGTGTAATTCTGAATTGATTAAAGGGTTTAGATCAATAGCAGAACGAATAAGAAGAATCAAGTAGGCAGAAAGATAAAGGTTTCTCCATTCTAAGAAGAAGGGAGAGTAGCTTTTATGCTTTATGATAGGTCTTAATGATTAAGAGTCATATCTCAATTGATCCTCTAAGTGAAGTCTTAGTACAATTGTATGTCTAAGAAGAGGAATCAAGGATTGAAGAAATGGTTAAATCAAGAAGTCAATCATACTTCGTCCCAATAACAAGTCTTAAAGTTAAGATTGTGACATTGAGTGAAAAGTATTAAGAAGGTTTGTAACATTCATCAAATGTGGAAAGTTGTGATGTCTTGGATAAGACAAAGACCAACTAGTACCAATTTATGAAGAGTTTTGATAAAAGCTACACTAACTCTTGAATATTTGTTTGTCAAGAAATGTTTTGACAAGAGAATCGTATATGTCAAGGAGTCAGTGGGAGTCTTAATAGTCTTGAAAGGTTTCAAGAACAAATCAAATAAACCTTATCGATCATCACTAGCGCACGAGTTGAGGCTTACAACCTATCGTGAAGACATTATTTCTGTGCCAATCCAATCGAGTTAATTATGCATGTGAGTCCTATGAGTTCTCATTTGAATGCATAAAAGGCAAGGACCTTGATCAATGGAAAGTACATTGATAAGAAAAGGTGAGCTGCTTAACTACTTGGAAGACATGGTGAGCAGCTGTGCTACCATAAAGGCAAGAAATCAAGATTAAGAAAGTTCGGTCCATATGAGTTTGAATTTGTCGTAAACTTTGGTTTTAACAAATTCACATGGATAGGAACACATAGACCGCTCAAATCTAAGTGTCATAAGATTTCCTCCTTCATGAAAATGATTGTGAGGAAATGCTTTCACTAAGAGAGATTTTGAGAAGATGGTGATTGTAAAATTGCATTCTTGAATTCAATTATGGTTACGATATCCCTTTCCATAATTTGAATTGTGAGGTTTGGCAATTAGTCTTAATTGTTTAGACACACATATGAAATATCGAAGGCAAAGGTGTATAAGTTCAAAAAAACCTTGATAAAAGATTATCAAAGCACTAAGTATGAGAAACATGAACTTAAGAAATTCAATAATCATTGTTTTTCTAAAAGTTAAGATGTTTATGAATACATGTCGAAGCTAATGGGATCATAAGTGTTATGTTTTATAATAATCATCATGATAGTGGGAGCATAAATGTTATGATTGTATGATTATTAAGCCACGTATTGCAAGTTGGCAATATTAATTATAGAAAATAAGAGTCATACTTTGCAAAGTTGTAAGAGTTGAAAGGTTGTTTTGCTATAATTAAGGGAGAGAATATTATGCTTCATTTCAAATCTAAAGGCTTAGGTTGTGGAATGTTAATTAAATTTAGTCAAAGGTACATAGTGTGTTCTTAAAAATTTCGATTATGATTACGACATTCCTCTTCACAATTCGAATTTTGAGAACATAGCAAATAAAACATTGTGCGTCGTGTCCCATACGCTTCGGGTATAGGATCGATTGCAAATGCTTTAATGTTTGACCATTCTAAAATTTTCCAAATGTCGAGCGCATTAAGAGGGAAAAGGGACTAGAATTGGTTTTGACTAAAAGAATTAAACAACTATCAAAGGACAATCCAAAGTTCGACGAGGATTGGTCGCTTGTGAGTAGTTGGAAGTATAGTATTGGAAAATATGGAAATGTTTCCATATTGGATGGACCATATCGACATCATTACGAATAGATAAGATTCTATTAAGAATGAGTTGTCACAAGGAAAATATGGAAGCGTATCCATACTGGGAATTGAATATTGAGAAATCTATGACTAGATTAGAAACTTCTATGCAAAAGGATGTTCAAAGAATGTACTTTGAGTAAGAGACATCACGTCTATGGAATTGTCTTGTAACAATCTCCAATAGAAGACTTTGTAATATCATTGGCAATAGTCTTTGTGACTTTGGTGCATTGACATTACGAAAGGATAAGAATCTAGCATATTCTATAAGTAGCAAGAATTTGATATTCATTCACTTATGAAAAGGATTTGGAGTTGTGAAATAAGAATGATTGGAAATGTGTTCAATGTGATCTATTTCACAAAGTAAGAACCATAGGTAAACATTGTGTGCATGCTAGGAGCATGGGACAAGTGTAATAATTCAAGTAAGAAGTTGATTACCCGAAACGACAAATAATGAGTAATCAATATGGTGATAAATAAAAGGCGTTTTATTTATACTCAAAGGTTTGAGGCCATATGTGATTAGGATTATTCTTGTGTTTCACATTTGAATGTTTTGACTTCCAGAATAATTGAGTTTATTAAGAATAATCGAATTATTCGAACGGGCCACAGTCGTTCGTATGTTGGAAGTAGATATGAATGAAGACTGTCATGAATTGGTGTGTGGATTGTCTATAAGGTATTAGACATAAGCAAATGTTTGCTGTAATGTTCATGAGTGCTTATGAATATGATTTGAGCATTGGATTAAACCCACGCTCACTGATCACTCCATGAATTGTATCACGAGTGATTGGTGAGACGATAACATCTTATATTCTTGAAACTGAGATGTGTGAGTTGTATCTTGCAAATCGGTTGCACATTGATAATATGTAAACGCACTAGTAACTTGGTGTTATAAAATATATTGTTGTGTGTGATTCGGTGAGTGAGTGCAAGAAAGCATTGTATCAAAGTTTATCCGTTTCTTTTATTCAAAGTAGGATAAAAGCGATATCTTTAGGCCCCTCGATGATTTAGTGATGACAAACGTAAATGCTCGGCCGGGCTAGGGCTAATTTGATTTGTTCAATTAGTCAGTCGTCATAAATTGGGAATCGAGATATAGTACAAAGAGAATGATTTGAAATCATATCTCATATGATATCTAGAATGGAGGAATATATGATCCCTTATCTAAGGACACGTGTATCTGATAGGATCAGAGTTGACAGCGGCTTTGGAAAGCTACGATTGCAGATCAGGATCTGAAGTCATACGTAGAATAGTTGTTAGACTTATCCAAGTGGGAGACTGTTGGATTAGTGTCCAAGTCCATAACTATTTTGGTATGTACTTGACCCGATGGTGCATGGTCCTTTTGGGTTGCCTTCACCAAAGCAACTTGATAGGATGAATTATGGAGAGAAAGGATTAAATATGATTTATTAATATATTATGGGAATAATATATTAAAGGAGAAATCATATTGATTAATTAATATTAGTCAATAATTAATTGGTAATTAGTTTTGTGACTAAAAGAGATTAATTAAACTTAAGGGACTGGAATTGTAATTATAGGATAATTGCAATTTGGGCCATGGATTGCCTTGAATCAAGAGGTGGACGAATTCTATGGGGAAACCCATAAGGAAATCGTCCATGGGCTTGATTAAAGGAGTCTATGGGTTGCTTAGGGCTTAAGCAACCAAATTAGGGTTTCCTTGTTAGATAACCCTAATAGCCTCATTATATATAGAACCCTTAAGGCTCAAAAACATGGGGAACTTCTTTTCTAGGGTTAGAACACGTTTTGGGCAGCCTCCATCCTCTCTCCTCTTCATCCTCTTGCTTATGGTGTTTGTGAACCATTAGAGGAGTGACACTTGTGACTCTAAGCCTTCCAAAGTCAATTCAAGGAGGAATTGGGATTGTTATTGCTACATAACAATCAAGGTAACATTATAAACCTATTCTAATATCTAATATGATTACTTGCATGCTAGAATTAGGGTTTATAGTCTTGGATTCAAAGCATGTACAATAGAGAAACCTAGATCCAAGCATTAGGGTTTGTATGAGCACATAGGATGTCTTATGACCGAAACCCATCAAGATACACATCAGACACACATGATTTCTGCACTATGACATTCTTGGGATTGTACTCTGATGTTATTATTGTTTTCATGATATGACTTTGAGACACGTGATTGTGGTTTTGATGAAATGATATGACTTGATGGTATTTTCTTATAAACAATTTTCTAAATTGTGATATCAAAAATGAAATTTTTGGTCGTGAAAATTGGGATGTTACAGAACTTTACGTGTCCAAGTAATGAGAGAGGTTAGATCTGTGATTTTCAGTGTTAATTTGGTGCATTAATGGCTGAAAGGACCAAGTTTTAGGTCCCAAGGAGTTAGGGTTTGAGCTAAACCCATTAAGAAGGGGGATTAAAGGGTAGAATTGGAAACTTTACCCTCAAAAGGAAGTTTACATGGCTTATGTAAAGAATGAAGCCTGGATCTGAAGGGAAGGAGCTGAATCCATCAAGATAGCCAACCAGCCAATGGGGACTCGGCAAGTTCAGAAGGGGACTCAACGAGTCGAGTCGATTTGTCCCTTATTGAGTTGACTCGGTTGGTTTAGTGGGTTTGACCATTTGACTTTGAGGTTGACTAAGTTTGGCTTTGAGGGCATTTTTGGGTATTTCGGGATTTTGATGGAATTGGTCACTTGATGGATGTAGGTATTGAGTAGAGAGCTGAGATTCGGAGTTGGGCCTTATCAGTTCTATCCAATTTGTGAGGTGAGTTTTCCTCACCATACTTTTGGGTCAAAAGCACCAAGGCCAACCCATTGGTTTGATAGTCTGCTATTCGTAGTTATGTTGAGTATGAAATAGATATGCATGCTAGTTTTGATATGCTAGTCTGATAGATATGTAGGACTAATTGTGATACTATTTGATTATTTGTGTATGTTATTATTTGTTATATGTCGACATATTGTGTGGGTTGGGTTGAGGTGGTACTTCTCCGTGTTGTAGCCAACAAACCCTAGAGCAAGCTATATATGAGCTCAGGGCCAGGGAGGGCATGCCAGACTCATACTGAGGGCTCATGAACATTCCAGATATGAGCTGAGGGCCGTGAAGGGCATGCCAGACTCGTACTGAGGGCTTAGTGGTATTCAGTCTGAGGGCTGACCAGGCGGGGGAGCAAGCCAGACATAAGTTGTGGGCCAAGGGCAAGCTAGACTTATGCTATGGTCCCATGGGTAATCCAGTCTGTTAGTTGTGGACCCATTATATGATGTTATTGTATATGTGTTATTTGTTGTGTATTGGTATTTTGGAGGAACTCACTATGCTTTGGGTTTACAGTTTTAGATTATGTTTCAGGTACCCTAGAGGATCCGCCGGAAGGTGAAGGCGTGATCGTGTACCTCCTCGTGTTTGGTTTTGTGATTTTGGGCAAAAGTCTGATATTAGACATGTTTTGAAAACTATTTTTGTAAACAATGATGATTTATGGGTTGTTTTAAAAGTTTAACTTTTTCATGAGTTTTATGGATGTTACAAAAACTCCTTTTTGTTTAGCCTTTGAAAATGAGTTTTCAAGAAGTAACAAATTGTGACTTTTTGAAATGATTTATAACCTATTAGGATAAAAACAAACAAAAGACAATTTTAAGCCAAACACTTTTTAACTTATCGAGTTATTGACTTTTGCCACTAAAAAACTAATCCAAATACTTTTTTAAAAAACTCATTTCCCACATTCATAAGTCAATAATTCCTTTTTAGCAAAAGTCATTTTACCTTCAAAATGAAATTCCAAGCACCCTCTAAATCCTAGTTAAAATCAATGTTTTAAAACCCCCCCTTTTTTTTTTCTTGAATGAACGGTTCTAGGTTTAAGTTCAACTGTTGGTTCAACCGGATCGACCGCCGATTCTACCAAATTTTCCTACATTTGGCGGTGGTGTGCGTCGGTCTTAAAGTTGTATACACTCTGAAAATGTTCAATTCGTTTTTTTTTGAAATTAGTTGTTTTCTTAACGGGCGTTGTGAAATCCAACTACACAAATCCAATAAACCGGTTTAAAGAGTTTTTTTTACCAGTTCTATCACATGCTTCAACCAAGTTTATAATGAAACCGTTTTGTTCGGTCCGGTCTAGAAATTGTCATAAAGTCGATCGTTATTGAATCATCTTGTCTCCGGTTTCCGGTCCAATCGATTTGATCGTGGGGTTGAAACCGATTCTTAAAACATTTTTTAAAAGCCCCAAGACTAAAACACTCGACTCCCATATGAAAGACCCATGCGTACCTTATGACCACGAGGTAGTTGTTGTCGAGTAGACATATAATTCACCCTAAAAAATGTATGGGCTAAAGGTGCAATTTCGTAGATATTTGATGGATCATTTATGACTTCAATCTAAAAGATGAGAAACTATGTCGTCTTAGGTATTTTATCAAATTGGAGACCCTCGAGGCATCAACTTCTATCTTCTCTCTCCGGTCTTCGACTTTCACTTCCTCACCGTCGTCGTACACAATTTCCGGCGATCTTTTAAGTCAATTTCTCTAAATCTGGCGAAGAAACCCTAGCAGTCTCTTATTAATCATCATTGATTCCTCTCTCTCTGTAATTATTTTCATTTCTCTAACCTTCGAAATTCCCCGAAATTACATGTGGACTGAATATATGTCAATGTAGCAGAAAACACGCTTCTCTAATTTAGTAAGTGTGTTTATTTGTGTAATCTCTCTGTGGTTTTTGTATCGTTTGTTTCTAACCGCTTATATAATGCATTTATATGAATACTCTTGTTGGTTTGAAGATCATTATAGGGTTGATCAGTTATTGTTGTAGTTTCCACAGGAGGGAGGGCGTGGTAGTTAAGGTTGCAGTTGAACATATGCGTTTGCGCCTCCTCTATTTGTCTTTGCGTGTGATTAGGAATTTGTAGCTAATAATTTTGCCATTTTTCAAAGAAATCTCAAACATGTAACCATTTCCCATAAAAGGTTCACAAATGGCTATCATATATAAACACTTTGTGCTGATGGTCTTTCAGAGGGCACTTTGAGGTTTTAATAATGATTTTGATAATATATCATATTATAAAAGCTTTATGGGTTAAGAGAGTTGAGAGGCAATCTGCTTGTGTGCTTGTTAGCTCATCAGATTAGATTTTCCTTGATGTGATCCTGAATAAAAGGTAGTGGAGGTCATCCAACAAGTAGTTTAAAGCAAAAAGAATTGTGTAGATTGGATTTGTTCTTCAGCTTAGATGCTCAACATTTCTAATTTCTGTTATTTTCCTTTAACTGAACTGAATGACCTCATTGATTTTAAGTTGTTAAGTTCTTCCATTCCACCTAAATTGCCTACTCCCTCACAACAATCTTCCACTTTTTTCTTGTATGTTTTGGCAGTTCTTGTATAATTAGCAACCATGGACTTTTATGCAACAAATCCAGGACCTATTGACGATTCTGTATTGTATGACCAAGAGAAGCATGTTTCATCAGCTGTTTGGGAGGGTCAGGTGAGTTATTCCTTTCTTGTATAGCTTAGATGCAGCTTCTTCTTTAACTGATGTATGAATAAAATGCTGTATGGACAAATGATATTTAAAAATATTTGAGAAAAGAATGACATAACCTGGGGAAATGGAAGGAAAAACTAAATGAATGGTAACTTTGTAAAAAATTAGACCTTAATCGGGAAAGTTTCATTAACACTCCCAAACCTTTTATACATTTTCCCTTATTTATTTTTCCTTCCATTTTCTGAAATATGTTTTAAACATCATTTGGCATATATCCATACAACATGATATAAAAAAAAATGACAGGAGCGTGGTGCACTTAGATGCCATGAACACACTTCAAAGCTGGATCAATGGACACTAACACCAAAACAAATCGAATTAGTAAAAAAAGCAGGATTCAGTTACTTAAGACTAATTCCTGCCATCAGTCTAGACAACCCCCTCATATCCGCCCTTGTTGAAAGATGGAGAAGAGAAACAAACACATTCCATTTCACAGTAGGAGAGATGTCAATAACCCTGGAAGATGTGGGTTACCTTCTTGGCCTCCCAATTGATGGGGACCCAGTCATAGGTGTAACCTACACTACATGCGATGCAGTATGCAGCAAGTATTTAGGTCGAACCCCTGACTCAGGGTCAACAAGTGGTGGCATGGTCAAACTTAGTTGGTTGAAAGAAACGTTTTCAAAATGTCCCGAGGGGGCCCCACTTGATGAAGTCGAAAGACATACACGTGCTTACCTCTTGTATCTTGTTGGAAGCACGGTTTTTTCCACCACTACAGGGAATAAGGTCCCGGTTATGTATCTTCCATTGTTTGAGAACTTTGATCAGGCTGGGAGGTATGCGTGGGGTGCAGCAGCTTTGTCTTTCTTGTATAGAGCACTTGGGAATGCTTCTTTGAGATCTCAAAGCACCATCAGTGGCTGTTTGACACTTTTACAGGTGCTTTTTAGCTTTTTTTTTTTTTTTTTTTTTTAAAGTTTTGTATTCTACATAAACAAACATATTATGATTTTGTTTGTAAAAGTTGTTAAAATGTTGTAGTGTTGGAGTTACTTTCGGCTGAATATTGGTCGACCGAAGCTTAACCATGATCCAAGACATGATCGATTTCCATTTGTGTTTAGATGGAAAGGGAAGCATACTGGTCCAACTACCAACCGGGATGTGGCCTTCTATCGTAAAGCATTGGACTCCTTAAAGCCCTCTGAAGTAAGTAAAATATTAGTATATTAATTAAATAAGGGTTAATGAGGACTAATAATAATAATAATAATAATAAATAGGTTGAGTGGTGTCCGTATGTAAATATTAGTGATGCGATGTTACCTGAAGATATAAGGAATAATCTTATTCTTGGAAGATCAAATACAATGTTGATATGCTTTGACAAGGCTGAAAGGCATCTGCCGGATCGATGCCTGAGGCAGTTTGGGATTCGACAGCCTATCCCTCTTGATGTGCAGCAATGGGAGAGGAAGAGCCGTGGGGTAGATGGAGGGGTAGATCTGTCCGCTAAAATGGAAACCGAGCTAAGTGAATGGTCAGATCGCCATCTCCGTGTTGTTGATGTTGATGAAGATGTTGAGGAAACTGAATATTTGCATTGGTACTTGAAAATTACCCGAAAGTTGGTTGGACGACCCATTCCCATCTCTTCTGAGTTTCAAAGAATGGTACAAATAAATACTCAAATACTTATGCTATTTCCCTAAACTGTCTTACATTTTCCTATCTATATTTTCAATAGAAATAGCAATGTCTCATCCTACTTTCATTTTTTCCTATCTACCCAAATATAATAGCAAAAGATACACACCAATTTACATTGCTATAATTGAGTAGTTTTTCCAGCTACAGTGTCATGAGTACAAAAAGTTTGAAAGCACAATGTTATGATTGGGTAGATTTTTCAAGGCGAAATGAAAGTAAGATGCTATAATAACAAATAAATGAAACTACATTGCTATGTCTTGCATTTAGCCCTAAAATAATAAGTGACTTAATAAACAGTTGCCATTCTTTTCTATATTAAAATTTTGAGTTTTGAAGTTAATTTGTATGCAAAAGAATATGAGTCATATCACCAATTTATATGGCCTTATGGTGCTGTGCTGTCTAGATAAATGATATTTAACATATTTGAGAAAATGACGACACACTTGAGTCTTGACTTGGGAAGTGGAATGAAAACACTAATACTGAGTTATAATAGCATTTTATTTGTTGATTGTTATTATGACATTATAAATTGGTTTAGATTTTGGTTGGTGTAATTGGAATTTTTATAATGACATGTGACAGAATGCTGCACTGAGGGACATAGCAAACGTAGCGGACATGCTGTCAACCCACGGAATGGACGATCAACAGATGCACGCGGTGACTAGAATCCGGTATCTGGCTCATGAATGCTTAAGAGACCAAATCGGAAGCATGATGATTGCTGATGTCACCGATTCTGAACAAAATGAAGTTGATAAAAAAATAAGAGGAAAAGAACGGATAAGGCGAAAAGGCATGGGCATGGGCATGGGGGTGAAACGCAGGCGAAAAGACGATTCAGGACAGTTCCTAACCGAATTTTGTCTTCCTTCACCTATAAACATGGTTGAAAATAATGATGTTGAGATATGCCTTCCTCCGGGAGACGCAGATGACGATTCCCAACTCTGCTATATGCCGACTAAGGTGGATCAAACACATTCTCTTTCCAATGGAATTCATGATTCCGCTTTCTGTCAGGAACCTGCTGATGCCAATGCTGACATGCCACAAGATGGCCTCGTGTCCTCTGCTGATATCCCCCAGCAGAATGAAAACGTTTACAGCGTTCTCGTGTAGAAACACCAATTTCTTTGCTATTTCAATTCAAACTTTGGTTTTGTCAAGCCCAACGTGTTTTCATTCATTTGTTTCATCATACCATTCCTTCCTATTACCATTAATACAATTCTATATAGCAATGCTATACACTAAGTGTCCTAATATGAATATAATTCAACGTATAGTGCTAGTTTACAAAGTGTAACCTAAAAAGAAAAAGAAATAGGAAGGAATGGGAGTAGGATGCTATACTGCTGCTACACATATATGAAAGTATGTTGCTATTTCTTTCGTTTAGATCTTTTCTTAGCAACAACTGTTCCAGTGTGTTTTCCATTATATTAAGGTGCTATTCTAAGTTTAGAGTTGAACTTGAAGGCAACGAATAACAGTCTATTACTAATCTATCCTCACTGGTTTGTTTATTATTGCATAGTGCTTTCAATTTTTTTCCCATTACAACATTGCGTATTTGGAAAATCTAATCCAATCATAGCAACACCATCTAGATACAACGAAAATTTAAATGCTATAATTGTGCGGATGTACGTCTATGGTTCAGCTTAGTTATCAAATCTGTAACCTCGTCGGTTAACTATTGTAAATTGTTTTTACCGCAAACTACTCTTGAAATGCGAATACTTTTTGTGATTTTTTTTTCAAAAAAGGTACAAAGCACCGAATCGGTTCAATAGAAGCATATTTGCAAAAAAAAATTCTCGAAAAAAAAAGTGAATATACGACACGTACATATATGCACAAACATTAGAAATCACAAGTTCGTAAAAATGCACATATGCATATATTTTTTGAGATATTTTTTTTAGCGAATGTGCTTCTATATGACCAATTTGGTGCTTTATGTCGTTTTTTTTTGAAAAAAATCACACAAAAAAATTCGCATTTTAAAAGTGGTTCGTGGGAAAATATGGGTTAGCAAAAAATCATATATATATATATATATATATATATATATATATATATATATATATATATATATATATATATATATATATATATATATATATATATATATATATATATATATATATATATATATATATATATATATATATGGGCTTAGAGAATATGTGGCTGTCATGTACCTAAGGTTATATATAGAACCCTCCAAAAAATGTAGTTTTGATTCATTTATATCCATACTAATCATTATATCTCTTTTATCATTCTTCCTTTATCATTTGACTTACTAAGTTGATCAAATTTATGTTCTTTTTCTTCATTTTGTTTAAGAACTTAAAACATTAAAAGTCGTGATCATTTAATCAACTCTACTAAATTCTAAATGAAAACTAATAAAGTAAAAGATAAAAGAAGAACATGTCATAACTCAATCAACCTTTTCACAAAATCATTGGATATAGTTTTTCAATTGAAAGACAAAACGCTTGAGTTGTATTCGTTAAAAAATATTTGTTTTTTTTATTTTCATTATAAAATTCAATAATTATTTGCAATAAAAATATATATAATTGATCTTTTTTATTCAATATTTGAACTTAATTCAATGGTATTCTATAAAAACAAAACTAAAAGAAAATGAAATTGGATTTGTTTTGTTTAAACTACGTCGTTTAAAAGGTTCTATACCTAAACTGAGGTACATAACAGCCACATATTCACTTTTCTATATATATATATATATATATATATATATATATATATATATATATATATATATATATATATATATATATATATATATATATATATATATATATATATATATATATATATATATATATATAGACACACACACAAGTAGGTTCATGCGAAACATAAATTTTTTGCAAAAATGATTTTATCTTATAAAAGTCAAACATATGTACTTAGCAATTAAATTTATTAGCAATAAATTAAATATAATAAGTTTACATTGGAGGGTATTATGGTGATATACAATGAAGGGTGTTATGGTAATATAGATTTAAGTTTACATTGGGGTGGCACAATCTCATAGGTTTTCCTTGTTTTCGCATTTTCACAAAATATTTGCATTTTCGCATGAGCCTTCCCTTATATATATATATATATATATATATATATATATATATATATATATATATATATATATATATATATATATATATATATATATATATATATATATATATATATATATATATATATATATATATATATATATATATAGGGCTGAGTTATTATACGAACCAAAAAATTTGTGTGAACTTGCGAACTCATAATCAACTCATCATTTTTCAACACCAAAAACACTAATCTTTTCCAAATGGTGCTCTAAGCCATATTTAGGCTAAAAAAAGATTTGACATTTTTTTCTTCAAATTTGCTTGTATGCATAATCAATAGTTGTACGAGCTGCTGATGAGCACAATCAACAGTCATATGAACTGCGGATGTGCACAATCAGCAACCATATGGACTATTGATGAGAAATCAGTAGTCCATATGACTACTGATTGTGCTCATCCGCAATCCATATGACTGTTGATTGTGCTCATTGGTAGGCCATACAACTGTTGATTGTGCTTATCAGCAGTCATACAAAAAAAACCAATAAATAAATAAATAAATAAATAAAATTGTCAAATCTTTTTTTGAGCCTAGATATGGCTTAGAATCCATGAAATTATCCCATCATCTGGCATTTCCACCACCAACCCGAGTTGAAGTAGAATTGATGATTGAAGATACACATGGAAGAAGGCTTAGTAGAGTCTAGGTAAATTTTTATGATTATTTGGACATATTCGTATGTGTTAAATTGTTTTGTGATTTTAGGAAATAAGCACTTGGGGACTGCGAGACAATACTTGGGACATGTATGAGTATGTGTGAAAGGTAGTAGAGACCTATACTACCGGAAACACATGATTCACACTTGGATTAGGGAAAGTCACAAGGTTACCAAAGCGCTAGTGATTGATTATGTTTTGTTCATGTCTGTCGTTACCATCGTTTCGGTAATGACTAAAAGGATTGTAACAACGTAAATTTGCCAAACAATTTTTCGCTTTAAAAACATAATTTCATTTATAGTATTATCAAATCTCAATGTATCACATGACAACTCCATAAAACAAATCCCAAGATCACAATACATAAAAACTCCGCAAGTGTGTACAGAGCATGCCGACGCCTTCCCGCAATCCTCACTGGTACCTGAAACACATAACACACAACACGGTAAGCATAAATGCTTAGTGAGTTCTCCAAAATACCACATACAACACATACGTCACTCGAGGCTATAGCTCGAACCTCCGGTCGATGTGTCTCAGCGGGACCCTCCAGTCCCGTAGCTCATTGGACCCTCTGGTCCGGTCATAGCTTGTTGGACCCTTCGGTCCGATCTATATCGTTGGACCCCCGGTCCGGTCTATACAACACAACATACATATAACAAATGCACATAATCTCATACATACACATAGCACACAAGACCCTCTAGTCTACACATGGATACCACTCTAGGTAATGTATAGTGAGAAGACTCACCTCGAATGAAGTCGGATACATTCTCGTGCTCGACGTCCCGACCTAGCCTCCTCCTATCATCCGAATAACATTCCTGATCAATATCCTCTCATAGTCTCATCTCTAAAGATTGGGTAGAAGGCCATTCTACCCCTCCCTGAACTTTCTTGAATCAGCTCAACCAAAACCCTAAGGTCAACTGAAGTTAACAATCAAACTTTGACCCGACTCGTCGAGTGCACATGGGCAACTCGGCGAGTCCACGCGGATCCTATGAATCCTTTTAGTCTTACTTGGCACGTCGAGTCATCCCTTCACTCAACGGGTTACTCCTGTCACGAATCGCGGGGCAACCTCGACTCGTCTTGTCGAGTCCACTTATGAACTCGGTAAATTGCTTCCATGGCAACACTCAAATGACCTTCTGAGGTCAAATCTGCTTCTCTAACCTATAGATCTGACCTTCCCAAACAAGATAATCACGTAAAGGTTCAGTCTTGACATTCATGCAACACACTTAAGGCTTTCCTTGGTGAAATGGCCTCTAAAATGGAAACATAGTCACATTCCCTCCATGAACCAACATAAAGCAGAATGGATGAGGCCCTCTGGACCTCTAGAGGTCCAAATCCAGAGTCTAACACTCAAAGGGACAACATACTCAACAAATCAAGCCAATAAAGGGGGTATAGAAAACCCTAAAATTTAAGGATCTTAAACCAAATAGAGAAAGGGTCGTTTTGCTACCTCAACATTGTAGATCCAAGCTTGAAAACCACGGATTAGCAACCCACTTGACCTCCTCTAGCTGGAAACACCTTTTTCTTTGCAAAACAACACCAAAAAGGATTAACATGGCTAGCTCTCTCACACAAATCGCTCAAGCTCTCTAGGGTTTCTCTCTCTGGACTGGTAACCGCAAATGAGGGCTATAAGGACCCCTAAATAGGGCACAGTCCCAAATATTTAGGGTTTCTGTCGTCAGCACGGACTCGTTGAGTCACCTCTCCGACTCATCGAGTCCATTCATTAATCAAGTCAGCAAAATCGTGATCCTACTCGACGAGTCTGGGCGTCGACTCGTCGAGTCCCTCTCTTTAACTCAACATAAATGAATAAAATAGAACACCTGGGAATCCGAATGTTACAATTCTCCCCCACTAGAATCAGACTTCGCCCTCGAAGTGTCGCTCCGCAAATAACTTAGGATGCTGCTCCCGCATCTCCGCCTCTGGCTCCCAAGTTAACTCGGACCCTCTTCGATGTTGCCACTGGACCTGAACCAAGGGCACCTCCTTGTTCCTCATAACTTTGATCTTCCGATCCAGGATCACGATCGGTCTCTCAACATAATTCAGGCTCGCATCCACCTTAATATCCTCCAACGGAACCACCGCCGACTCGTCGGCTATACACTTCCTCAACTGAGACACGTGGAAGGTATCATGAATCTGGCTCAAATCCGCAGGTAGCTCCAAACGATACGCTACCCTGCCCACCCTCGCGGTCACCCTGAACGGACCAATGTACCGGGGCCCCAACTTGCCCCTCTTCCTGAATCGAATCACTCCTTTCCAAGTAGACACCTTCAGGAGTACGAAGTCTCCCACCTGAAACTCAAACTCGGACCTTTGCCTATCAGCATAACTCTTCTGGCGACTTTGAGCTGTCAACAACCTCTGTCTGACCTGCTGTATCTGCTCAGTCGTCTGAAGCACTATCTCAATGCTACCCATCATGCGCTGCCCTACCTCTCCCCAGCAAATGGGAGTCCGACATCTCCTCCCATACAACAAATCGAAGGGAGGCATACCAATACTCGAATGGTGGCTGTTGTTATAGGAAAACTCAGCCAATGGCAAGTACGTGTCCCAACTTCCTCTGAAGTCCATGTTGGGTTTTGAGCATTCTAACACTCCTAAGTGTACATGCAACCCTAAATACCTTGGATCTATGTTTTCTCTATTATACATGCAAATAAGAACTTCCAAGGTATTATCCTAATCTAGCATACAAAATAATGAGTGTAACAAGATAGAATACATACCTCTTTCATGTAGAAAGTCTTCATGAAGCTTGAGTGCGTAGTGCCCCAAGTGTGACACCTCAAATGGTTCACACAACATCAAATACACTTGGAATAACTTGAGAGAAATCTACACTTCATGAAATCCGCTAGCCCTTCTATTACTCACACTAGTCTCCGATTTTGGTCAAGAATAAGATGCTTATATAGTTAGGGTTACACCATGTAAACCTTAATTGACATGGCCTTTCATTTCCATGATCCATGGGTACAAATACACCATGGAGCATCCATGGACCATCCTATGGGTTTTAGCCCAACTTGATTATCCATGGAGCATTAGCCCACTATATAAGTATGGATGATTTACATAATCAACCCATATATTTAATTAGTCTTCTTTTGATCACTTAATTAATCCTAGATTAATTCTTGATCAATACTAATTAAATAATCTTATTATTCTTATTATTAATATACTAGAACTTATAATATATTAATAACCATAAGTGTCTTATTTCTCTCATGATAGTCTATCCAAGTGCATGATGCCATGCAACCCAAATGGACCATGCCGGGTCGGGTCAAGTCTTACCAATTATAGTTATGGACTTAGACATTAATCCAACAGTCTCCCACTTGGATAAGTCTAAAACTAATATTGCGTATGACTTCAGGAACCAACTGGAAATCGTAGCTCTCAAAAGCTTCTGTCGAACTCTGACCTTGTCGATAAACTCTGACCTTTGTCAATGACTTGTCCATTAGATAAGGGATCATATATTCCTCCATTCTAGATGTCATATCGACTGAGACATGGATTATAATCATTCTCTCTGTCCATTTGTTGTTTCCCGATTTCCGATTTATGATGACTGACTAATTGAACAAATCAAATCAGTCCTGGCCCGGCCGAGCACTTCCATTTGTCATCATCAAATCATCGAGGGGACCACAGATATCGCTTTTATCCCGAAGGTAAAAGGAACGGATAAACTTCGACTCATGTGGCTTGTTCTACTACTTGTTGAATCATACACAAAGTCACGTTTTATAGCACCGAGTTACCAAATGCGTTTTCGTGCAATCAATGTACAACCAACTCATAGTAACAACTCATATCTCTAGGTTTGAAGAATATAAGATATTATCGTCTCATGATCACTCGTGATAAAATCCATGAAGTGATTCCAATGAGTGCGGGTTGAATCCAATACTCAGAACTTATGAGCACTCATGAGTGTTGTAGCCCTTTGTCCAACACCTTAGACCTCTACAAGCCAACCCATGACAGTCTTAATTCATATCTACTTCCAACATATGACCGACTGTGGATGGTTTGAATAACTTAGTCATTCCGGAAGAATAACCCAGTTTATTCGGGAAGTCAAAACATGCAAAATGAAACACAATAACAATTGAATCCAATATGGTATCAAAACCTATGAACATAAATAAAACACCTTTTATTTATCACCATATGATTACACATTATTCATTGTATACTGTTTCAGCTATCAACTTTATTCTTGAATTTAAACAATAGTTGTCCCATGCTCCAAGCATGTACACTATGTTTTTCTAAACACTAGTCATGCCATACACCAAGTATGCATACTATGTTTGTCTATGATCTTTACTTTGTGAACTAGATCAATTGAACGTAACGTCAATGATTCTCTTTTCACACTCCCAAATCCTTACTGCAAATACACGAATTCCAAATTCATGTCATTTACTGAAATCTGTTAGATTCTAAACTTATATGCATTGATCCTCTTGTAATGATTATGCACAAAGTCAGAAAGACTTGACAACAATCATTACAGAGTATTCCAAAGGAGATCAGCTCCTTGGAAACATCCTTCTTGCATTAAGTTTCCTAATCTTAAACAGATTGAAAATTCTAACTTTGAAACATTTCCAGATTCCATTTTGACTTATCCCTTCTGAACAAGAGTTGCCTCCTTACAGACTATGTCAATATGGTCCTTCCAGAATTATCACTATACTTCCAACTGTCCTTGAGCAACCAATCTTTGGTAAACCTTAGATTGTTCTCGACAATTGTTTAATCCTTTTAGTCATATCCAGTTCTAAACCTTTTCCTTTCTTAATGCCCCAGGCATTTGGAAAATTTTAGAAATGATGAATATAGCACATGTAATCGATCCTATATCCGAAGCATATGGGAATCGATTCATGATATCTCACATAAAGACTAAACCAGTCTTTTGCTATAACATTTCCATTTCAATTTGCCAAGTTCTCATAATTCAGATTATGAAAAAGGGATGCTGTAATCATAATCGAATTTTAGAACGCAAATAATGGACCCATATACAGAATTTCCTTATGTTGAGCCATTCCAACATGAGATTCATATATATTTCCTTGACTAAATGATTAAAACCTCACGATCTAAGCTTATAGATTTGAGATGAAGTATAATTTCCTCTCCCTTAATTATAGAAAAACAACTCTTTTCCCAATTGAAACCTTTTGTTTTCTATAATTAACATTGCTAGCTTGCAATACTTATCATAATTATCATGCTCCCACTAACATGATGATTATTAGCATAACACTTATGCTCCCACTAGCTTTGACATGTACTCAGAAATCAGCTGGACTTCTAGAAACCAATACTTCATTGACTTTCTTACCAAAGTTCAGATTTCTAATACTAGATTGTTTTGATAAGACTTTATCAAAATCATACACCTTCACTTAGATAGCACACTTGTGTGTCTAAACAATTATGAAGAGGGATTCCGTAATCATAATGGTTAGACCTTTTTGCCACTTCTCACAAGTCCAGGTTAGTGTGCCGGTAAACCACACACGCTCCACTAACGACTTTGAGAATGCAAATATCACAATTGCTATCTAGCTAAAATCTACTTAGTGAAAGTGTTTCCTCACCATCATTTTCATGAATCGGAGAGAAACCTTATGACACTTAGATTTACTGGTGTATGTGTTCTTATCCATGTGAATTGTCAAAACCATAGTCACAAGACAGGATAATGACAAATCCAAACTCATATGGATTGAACTCAATCTTAATTTCTTGCCACCTGGCAGCTCAAGGGCCTGCCATTGCTTCCAAGTTGTTGTGCAACCAATTGAGAACTCTAAAAACTCATATGCAAAGCCAACTTTAACTGGAATGGGCACAGAATATGTCAACACGATAGGTTATAAACCTCAAGTCGTGTGCTAGTGAAGAACTTCAGGTTTTATTCTTGATTAGTTCTTGAGACTTTCAAGACCTTTAAGACTCCCACTGTCCTCTTGACATATAAGACTCCCTTGTCAAACATCCAAGAGATAGTGCGGATTCTAATCAAGACAAACACTTCGCACAATTGGCCTAAGTTGGTCTTTGTTTTATCCAAAACATCACAACTTACCAATTTCAAATGTACAAGAGTAGAAAACTTTTACTGTTACATTTGACAAATGTTTTAAACCTTCTTTAAGACATGTCACTCAAGTCACAATCTTAGAGTATAACTCTAAGAATTGTTTTTTTTTGGAACGAAGTATGAATCATCTTCTTGATTTAACCATTTCAACAATTCAAGTTCCTCTTCTTAGTCATAAGAATGCACTAAGATTTCCTTAGAGAACTAATTTTGATATGGTTTCTTAATCATTAAGATGATCACAAAAACTGACACTAAAGTACTCTCCCATCTTTTCAGATTTGAGAAACTTTTATCCTTCTACCTAATTTGATTCTTCTTATTCGCTCTGCCATACTTTGGAACCTTTTCCAATGTCTCAGAGTTACACTTCAGCTTGTAAGTATAACCATATTTACTACGCTTCAGTAAATTATGACGAATAATCTTATCGATCTTTTGTGGTGGACTTAATCAGTGCACAAGAATGTGTACTCGATCCCTTAGTCCGTTACTTGACTCACACATCCATGTGAACAAGTAGTTAGTCTTAATTTTCCAATACTTGAAAGTTCTCATTCATCATGCTATACAACTTGCATGATTCCAAGTTCCGGTCCAATTGAAACTTGGGTGATAAGAATCTTTCCTTATTTGGTAAATTTAGACATTACCACAAATGAAAGAATCAATTTCATATTTCCACTCTTGCTATTAATGGAATCATATAAGCAACAATTTTTCCTCAAATGCCATTGTAAGGATATTTTAAAATAAATAAAATCAAAAAATTTCTTTTATTTTAAAACTTTGCGGAAAAACTTATCCTTACAATCCATATGAAAACTTGTTGTTATCTATTCCTAAGCAATATCTCATAACTCCTAAGAAGTAGCTCAAGAATCCGATCTTCAAGCTACGCGATAGAAATCCATCTACGCGATCGGATTCAGCATATTCTTTCTTTAAGTTTCTTTACTTTTCTTTGATTCTTAAAACATCACCATGTGATCCAGTCACATCATGTATCAAGAATCTCATAATAGAAGCTTAACAGAGTTAGATAGTGGACTTTACCTGAAGTAGAGTCAAACTTATTGACTTTAACATCCTTAGGTAAATTTGGCAGCTTCGCAACCAATGCCCCTTTCTTTGGCAATATAAACATATGGACCCTTTGATAATGGTACACGGGACTATCACAGACTTAGCTTTTCTCTTTACCATTTGGTCAACCGAGTTGACTATGGCCGATCCCTTTCCACTGGGAAGAGAATGCTTTTCTGGATTTCCTGTGTCACTATTGTCAATGTCCATCAAGTTTTAAGGAAGTTGATCTTAAAAAATAGATAAGATCATTAAGGGTCTTGTCATAGTCTGTTTCATAGGTGTTCCAAAAGAACTCACTATGTGACTTAGAAAGTAGTTGAACCACCAACTTTCTCAAGACTTTGACACCCAACTCTCCCGGCTTGTCAATATGTGACTACATCTCCAAGATGTGATCATACCTAGACCTTGCCTTGCCAATAGGGCTTGAGTGACCTTAAAATTTTCAAGAACTTGTGGGTTAGGGAGAATAATTTGAAGAGGTGAAGAAGTATGATATCCATGGGACATCATCTTCATTTAGGAAAGCTTGTTTCAAGAGATTTGGGAAGATCATAAACGTCTAAACCAGACATCTTTTGGGAGACATTCAAGATAGTTGATCTTAAGTCCTTATTATGACACCCAATATGAAATATTAAGGCTAGGACCCAACAAACTATTTTAGAACTTAGAAGAGGTATGCCATAATCCAAGTTATAAAATATTTCAAGGTAGGTGAATGACGATTCACCAATTTCCACCAAGATAAACGAAATGTATTATTAGGTTTTAATTGATTTTGAAACTCCTAGATCTTTGAGATTCATTGAACTGTTCAATGGCATGTTTCAATCTCGAGTGTGCCCTTCAGGTTTTGTGAATGGGATGCCGAGGATCACAAAACAAGGTGTGAAGTAACCATGCAAATTACTTGGTACCCTTAAGTGTTTACCCCTCAATCGATGTGCCGGTTAACCACACACGCTCCATCGATACTAAGATAAACATTAAGTTACCCTTTACCTACCTTGTTAAATACGAGTTAGTGTGCCGGTTAACCACACACGCTCCACTAACCGACTTAAACAAAGTGCAAAGTGTAAGCCACCTGCAATATGGTACGTACCCCACCTGCAAACGGCACCCAAATCCGATCCTGAAAGGTCATAAGCCCCCGGATATCAGTAACGAACTCAGACACCTGCCTGATCACCCACTCCCTCTTGTGGTTCTCTGGTCTCACAGCTCCTGCCTGGGCCTCCCGAATGGTGTCTAACACCGGAGTCATCACCGTCAACCTCATACAAATGTCTCGGATCGGGGAACTCTCCGCCCTACGACTCAGGGCATCGACTACAACGTTAGCCTTGCCCGGGTGGTACAGGATCTCACAATCATAATCCTTTACTACATCCAACCATCTCCTCTAGTGCATATTCAGGTTGGGCTGATCCATCAAGTACTTCAAACTCTTATGGTTCGTGTATATGGTACACCGAACCACATACAAATAGTGACACCATATCTTGAGGGCGAACACCACGATCCTCAACTCCAAATCGTGGGTGGGATACCTCACATCGTGAGGCTTCAGCTGCCTCGATGCGTATGCTATCACATGCCCTCTCTGCATAAGCACCGCACCCAATCCCGATATCGATGCGTCACAATATACCACAAAATCCTCCATCCCTTCCGGAAGGGCTATCACTGGGGCTTCGCATAATCTTTGGCGAAGAGTCTCGAATGAGGCCTGCTGCTCTGGACTCCAATTGAAAGCCACGCCCTTCCGGGTCAACCTGGTGAGAGGAACGACAATCTTGGAGAAATCCCTGATAAATCTCCGATAGTAGCCGGCCAATCCCAGAAAACTCCTGATCTCAGTGGGGGATCTCGGCACCTCCCAACTCATCACCGCCTCAATCTTGGCCGGATCAACCAATATCCCATTCTGGTTAATGAGGTGTTCCAAGAACTGGACCTCTCGTAACTAGAAATCACACTTGGAGGATTTGGCGAAAAGCCTCTCCGAACTCAATACTCCGAGGATCTCTCTCAAATGCTCCTCATGCTGCTCTCTGGACCTCGAGTACACCAGTATATCGTCGATGAACACGACCATCGAACGATCCAACATCTGTCTGCACACCCTGTTCATGAGATCCATGAATGCTGCCGGTGCGTTGGTGAGCCCAAAAGGCATCACCACGAACTCGTAATGTCCATAACGAGTCCTAAACGCTGTCTTCTAAATATCTTCATCACGCACCCTCATCTGATGATATCCAAACCTCAAATCAATCTTGGAGAACTAAGACGCTTCCTACAACTGATCGAACAGATCATCGATCCCCGGTAACGGGTAACGGTTCTTAACCGTCAGCTTGTTCAACTCCTGGTAATCAATGCACATCCGGTGTGAACCATCATTTTTCTTGACAAAAAGGATCGGCTCCCCACGGCGAGCTACTCGGTTGAATAAACCCATTTCCCATCAGCTCCTGAAGCTGCCAGGATAACTCCTGTATCTCTAGCGGCGTAAGGCGATAAGGCTCCTTGGTGATATGCACCACTCCCAGAACTAAATCAATGCGAAACTCCACTTGCCTCACAGGAGGCACACCCGACAACTCCTCAGGGAAAACGTCCGGGAACTCTCGCACAATCGGTACATCATCAACCGCACTCAGCCTCTCTACGGCCACTCATGTGTCTATCACATAGGCCACAAACCCACTACAGCCCTGCTGTAGACTCTGCCTCGCTCTAGCAGCCGAACAGAACGCTGACCCAGAACGGGTACCCTCTCCGTACACCGTAAGAACTCCCCCACTAGGGTCTCGTATGGTCACCAAATGACGCTTGCAGTTGATAACCGCTCCAAATCTGCTCAACCAGTCTATGCCCACGATGACACAGACATCTCCCATTGTAATCGGGACCAGATCAATCGGGAACTGAACACAGAAGATCTCGAGTACACATCCTCGAATCACATCAGTGGCATACACTGCTCGCTCGTCAGCTATAGAAACTCATAGAGGTCGACTCAACGCCTCTCGATGGATACTGATGTGCTGACTAAAGGCTAACGACACAAAAGATCGAATCGCACCCGAGTCAAATAACACGAAAGCAGGTACAGAACTCACAAGAAAAGTATCTACGCATATCATAATATAAGCACAATATCTACTACTCAAAATAAATAAATGAAAGAATACATACTGGCTACAACATTGGGCGCTGCGCGGACCTCCTCCGCTATCAACTGGAAGGCTCTCCCGCGAGCCTTTGGTGCCTCGGCCTTCACTGGCCGGGTCTCGGTGGCTCTGACAGCAGGTACAGATCCCTGCGCTGATCTCTACAGCAACTGTGGGCACTCGGCCTTTCGATGGCCGGTCTGGTTGCTATGAAAGAAAACCGAGAATCCCTTGGGGCAATCTCTCGCAAAATGCCCCTCCTTCCCACACTTGTAACATATCCCAGCTCTGCACGCCCCCTCATGGCTCTTGCCTCACTTCCCACAAGCGCGGCCCTTCGGACCCTCAGATCTCGAATCAACGGGCTTTGCCCGCTTGGCTGCCGGCTGAGACTGTTCCGGTCGCCGATCCTTCCTCTGAGACTCCGCCTCCTCCCTGGTCTGAGTCTCCAACTCAATCTCCCTCTTCCGAGCATTTTCCTAAATCTTGGCAAACGTTTGGTACGTCGAGTTCATCACGAACTCGCAAATGTCTCTCCTCAGAATGCTCAGATACCGGCTCATACGCGTCTGCTCAGTAGACACCTGCTCAGGGTAGAACATCACCCTCTCATGAAATTTCCTGGTGATCACAGTAACAGAATCAGTGCCCTGCTTGAGGGACAAGAACTCCTGAGCCAGCCGTTCCCTCTCCACTGGGGGAATTTACTCATCATGAAACATAGCGGTGAACCTCTCCCAGGTCACCGTAGCAAGCTCAGCAGGGGTGAAATCTGCCGACACAAACTTCCACCAGTCCTTCGCCCCCAAGCGAAGCTGGTTCAGCGCGAACCTTACTCTCAAATGCTCCAGACACGAGCAGGTATAGAAACATCCCTCAATATCAGAAATCCATCTCATCGCAGCAATCGGATCCTGCGTCCCATCAAACTCTGGTGGCTTTGTGTTGCTAAACTCCCGAAACAGCAACGAGTCACCCCCTGAGGTCTAGCAGCAGCCACAGCCACAGTAGCTGCAGCTGCCGCAGCCTCAGTAACCACTGCGTATCTCTCATCATATGTCTTAATCAAAGTGGTCTTGATAGACCCAAACATCTCCGGAATCTCTGTGCGGATAGCCGCAGCCTCCTTATCGTGGTCATCGGACGAAACTCCTCGTCACTCACACCGTTGGTCCCTGGTCTGGGGCACGTCCCAACCATGATGCCTCTGAAATACAACATAAGGAATATCAGAGACTCGCTCGAGCATACTCTCACTCGATAACTCAACACTACTTGCTCCTTAGTACCCTAAGGATTCTTACTTGGACTGCGCACTAATCCGGTGTTTTCAGTAGTACGGGCCCTTATACTACCGTCCATACCGCATCAGTATTCACCCCAAGTCCTCATCCCAGGATCCCGGATCACAAGTACTCTAATCTCGCTATGCATAGGCTACTCTCCAGCAGACCTCTCATAAGCTCCTCGCTACTACCTACTCACTCTCAAGCATCTCATAGTAGCAGAAATCCCCTAGGCTAAGGCATCATAGATCAGGCCACTCTAGTCCTAATATGAATACCTAGCCTACTCTAGCATGCATAACATCTCATATCATATCTCATAACACATAATGTAAAGGTATTTTGGGAAATCATCGTTCAGGCGCTGGCTGATCGTACACACTGCTCTGCTCTTCTCGTCTCAAAACCTCTTACCCTTTTTAGAAAAATTGTTTTTATTGTGAAAAATTCCTCAAATCCTCAGTTTGAGTTCAGATACGCCCGAAGGTGCATCTGAATCCCTCAAACCAAGGCTCTAATACCAACTTGTAACAACGTAAATTTGCCAAACAATTTTTCGCTTTAAAAACATAATTTCATTTATAATATTATCAAATCTCAATGTATCACATGACAACTCCATAAAACAAATCCCAAGATCACAATACATAAAAACTCCGCAAGTGTGTACAGATCATGCCGATGCCTTCCTGCGATCCTCACTGGTAGCTGAAACACATAACACACAACACGGTAAGCAGAAATGCTTAGTGAGTTCCCTAAGATACCACATACAACACATACGCCACTCGAGGCTATAGCTCGAACCTCCGGTCGATGTGTCTCAGCGGGACCCTCCAGTCCTGTAGCTCATTGGACCCTCTGGTCCGATCATAACTCGTTGGACCCTTCGGTGCAGTCTATATCTTTGGACCCTCCAGTCCGGTCTATACAACACATATCATACATATAACAAATGCACATAATCTCATACATACACATAGCACACAAGACCCTCCGGTTTACACATGGATACCACTCTAGGTAATGTATAGTGAGAAGACTCACCTCGAATGAAGTCGGATAAACTCTTGTGCTCGACGTCTCGACCTAGCCTCTTCCTATCATCCGAATAACATTCCTGATCAATACCCTCTCATAGTCTCATCTCTAAATATTGGGTAGAAGGCCATTCTACCCCTCCCTGAACTCTCTTGAATCAGCTCAACCAAGACCCTAAGGTCAACTAAAGTCAACGGTCAAACTTTGACCCGATTCGTCGAGTGCACATGGGTGACTCGGCGAGTCCATGCGGATCCTATGAATCCTTCTAGTCTCACTTGGCACATCGAGTTATCCCTTCACTCGACGGGTTACTCCTGTCACGAATCGCGGGGCAACCCCGACTTGACTCGTCGAGTCCACTTATGAACTCGGCGAGTTGCTTCCATGGCAACACTCAAATGACCTTCTGAGGTCAAATCTGCTTCTCTAACCTATAGATCTGACCTTCCCAAACAAGATAATCACGTAAAGGTTCAGTCTTGACATTCATGCAACACACTTAAGGCTTTCCTTGGTGAAATGGCCTCTAAAATGGAAACATAGTCACATTCCCTCCATGAACCAACATAAAGCAGAATGGATGTCTGGACCTCTAGAGGTCCAGATCCAGAGTCTAACACTCAAAGGGACAACATACTCAACAAATCAAGCCTATAAAGGGGGTGTAGAAAACCCTAAAATTCAAGGATCTTAAAGCAAACAGAGAAAGGGTCGATTTGCTACCTCAACACTGTAGATCCAAGATTAAAAACCACAGATTGGCAACCCACTTGACCTCCTCTAGCTGGAAACACCTTCTTCTTTGCAAAACAACACCAAAAAGGATTAAAATGGCTTGCTCTCTCACACAACTCGCTCAAGCTCTCTAGGGTTTCTCTCTCTGGACTGGTAGCCGCAAATGAGGGATATAAGGACCCTTAAATAGGGCACAGGCCCAAAGATTTTGGGTTTCTGTCATCAGCATGGACTCATCGAGTCACCTATCCGACACGTCGAGTCCATTCATTAATCCACTCAACAAAATCACGATCCTACTCGACGAGTCTAGGCGTCGACTCGTCGAGTCCCACTCTTTGACTTAACATAAATGAATAACATAGAATACCTAGGAATCCGGATGTTACAAGGATGATTGTTATTCCAACCCTAGTGGTCATATCAAATTGAGTCTGACTAAGATAAGTATGTTACATGATTCATAGAACCACGATCGATGTAGCATTTGACTTAAGCCAGAAGATTGAAGTGAAAGATAATCGAAGCGATCAATAGAAGTATTGCAATCGCAGTTAAAGTAAGAAGCTTGTAGCTAGAAGTGTTACATGATAAGAATGTGATTATATCACTTTAGAACATAAAGGAAGGTATCTTCCATTATGGAATTTGACTCTAAAAGACCCGAGTCTATGCGTTGCATCATACGATGAGAGGTCATTAGAACATGATCCATCAGTCTACTATGGTTATCGAAGTAAAGAGCTTATCTTAAGTTAAGTCATTTAAGAAAGAGCAGGAGTCTCCAATAAATATCGAGTTTGTAACTCGAAGGTTACAATTGAAAGTCTAACATAGTATGAAACGCGGGTGCAAGATATAACACCACCGGTAGTCAAGAAATCCAAGAGTTGGATACCTGATGTGCACAAAAGTACCCACTAATTTTAATATTTATAACCTAACAAACTTAGACTATCTATGCACTTATAGGCAGTGTACTTAGTCAGATTACAATATAGCTTAGGTAAGTCGGGTGTCGATCACAGGGAACGGTGTTACTAATTAAGTTACTTACTATTAAATTAACCTAATTATTAACAAGTTTAAAAGGGGTTTTATCTGATTTTACAAGATCAGATGAACTTAAATCAAATTCAATAAGTAAAAAAACACTCTTGTTTAGATTGAATCCACTTCTTTCTTATGGCTAGCTAATGATTACAGATTATTAAGTTGGTTTTTAGTTGTATTAGTAATTTAGTTCTAACTTTACCAATAATTAACTAATTCATGTCAAACCATGTATGTTCACACATAATTAAACACAAAACTAATTATGAATGCAAATATGCTATGTAAGATTTGTTATATAAACGCAATTGTAGTCACAATACACGTTCTCTATCACAGCTAAGCTTATTTACTCTAATTACTAACTAAGATTGGTCAATCCTAGCTCTAACAATTCAATGTTCACTAAATCATTAGGTAAACAAGTTCATGCAGTTAATGGTCACTAAGCTACACAGAACATGCAATCAAGCAATTAAAGCAACAAACATAAGCATGCTAGGTAATACAAATCAAACACAAGCAATTTTACCAACTAAACTTAATCCATAAAAATTGAGCTATTCATAAGTTGGAAGCTTCATCTAGCTAAACAAGAGTAGCTAGATTCAGCTGCTCATCATAGCAACTAATAAACTAACACAAATTAAAGTAATAAAAAGCATGTTCTTAATTAACTAAAATGTAAACCTTTACTCTTTTTGGTGTTGAAAACCTTTTCTAGAACCTTTCTTTTGCTCCAAATCGTCTTTTGGAATTCCTTCCTTCAGCCAAAAGGTTCTCTTTCTTGTAATGATCAAGAACACTTAAATAGACTCCAAAATCCCACGCCACGTCGTGGCTATCCAGGCCACGTCGTGGACTTCAAGTGATCCGTACCGGGCAAGGATTCCTCCGAATCGCGATCTTTATCTTCTAGAATCCTCATGCCACGTCGTGGCCGACTTTGCCACGTTGTGGGTTTAGTAGCTTTCGTGGATTTATTCAATTCTTGTCTTCCAAGTCTCCCATGTTCTACATATTGTCACTTTTGGTCCCTCTCTTCGAAAATCCTTTTAATTGATTGCATTATTCTAAACATATTATCAACTTATTAATAAAAATGTACTTAAATATTGCCTAAAAATAGGTATAAATATGGCAATATCAAAATACCCCACACTTAGGCTTTGCTTGCCCTCAAGCAAATTTAAACTTAACCCTTAACTACTAACACCACATAGAACAATCCGACTCCAGCTCAGCCATTATGCCAAGACCTCAACGCATGCATTTGTGTCTAAAATTTTCCTAAAGTACCCCCATACTTTAAATACTCACAATCTTAATAAACACTTGCCCACTTTTTCCGAACAGTGCTCATTTTATGCAACTCTCCGAATCCATTCGCAGAAAACCTCCTTATCCTCAAGGTATTTTTAGTTGAGCAACCTAAGCATACATAATCTAGAATTACAATCTATGATACCACTATGGAGCTCTTTTGGAATTCTTTACTTCTTTGATAATTTGATCTTTGATTTCTGTGAATTCACCACCTTTGTTATTTGATTTTTGGTATCTTCAACTTTTGAATTTCTTCGAATTTTGATCTTTTGATCTTCACTTTATTTGCTCCAAAATTCTTCAAACTTTTCTTGAAATTCTCTCTCTCTCTCTCTCTCTCTCTCTCTCTCTCTCTCTCTCTCTTTTTTTAATGTACCTCTCTTTTTTCACTCAAAACCTACATGCTTAAGCAGAGGTGCTCAACCTCAACCTTTATCGGTTAATGATAATAATTTTCCTGGATACATTTCAGGTTTAGGCTACTAAACATATTGCATCCTTCAAACCAAGCGGGGTTATGTTTTTGTTCCATGATTTCACTAAAATAAGGGAGGCCACAAATGCACTATAACGTATATTGGTTCAACTAAACATTTGAACTTTTATCAGATCATCCCACATAACACTAGCAATTACACTTCAAATTATTATTACTAGATTCAATTATTAAAAATTCCAATTTTCAAATTTTCAATTTTACTATCAAATTCTATGATTATCTAGCAATTTACTTTTTCTACCCCTACCCCACACTTATTTCATACAATGCCCTCATTGTATGCATAAAATTAAAGAAAAGGGAGAAAAAGGAACAGACTCCCCTGGGATAGTGGCGTGAAATTCTCCAAAAGTGTGGAAAAAGTGCATCCTGAATATGGACCTCCAAAAATAAAAACTCGGTGTAGAAACGTCATGGCAGAGAGCACCACGTCGTGATATAAGATGAAAACGCGCACAACAAGCTCCTGTGTATTATTCAAATTTCCATGGGCGCCACGACGTGGCGTAAGGAGCCCACGTCGTGGAAACTGGACATCACAAAAATGCCTTATTTCTTGATGCATCCTAGCAGCTTGACCAATGTCTAAATGGTTTAAGACGCTTCTTTGTAAATATACTTCCCAACTGTAACCTCTCTCCTACTGACGTACCCCACACTTATCTTGAATTGTGGGTTCCAACTCACGACTCTAAGCTTCCTTGACTTGACTAGACAAACACGACTCTAGAGTTAATCCTTATATGCTCCTTAGAATTCCAATGCTAATCTGAGAAGCAGAACAACCCAAAAGAAAGAGTAACATCATAGTTCAAGAAAGTTTTACAGTACAAACCAAATTCAAACATAAAAGAAAACGCTACTCAAAACAAAACAAAATAGAAAGAAAATAAAAGAAAAGAAAAGAAAAGAAAATCAATCATCATCTCCTTGGTCCTGCGCTCCACTTGGTCCTGCCCCGTCATTTTGTGGACGCCAAAGCTCCTCCCATATTGGAAAATATGGATATTGTGGTGGCATAGAAGGCGGTCGGGTCACTCCCAAATGTGAATAAATACCCTCAGTAAGCTGGGTATTATAAATGGCATGCCCCCGGAGATTATCCAAATAAGTCCCCACCGACTCTGAAAAGGGTCGGTGGGCACTCCCTGTACATGCTGTGAAGTAGCACGCTCTCTCTCGATCTCTCCTCTAGCTCTCACATTCCGACGCCGCGGTCTGGCTGGCGGTTGCTGCCCTGGCTGCACCTCCTCTTGCTCCTCATCTATTGGCAGTATAACAAAACGACCCCCGACATTCACCACCGCCCGCATAACTCCCAAGACTTGAATGGTCAAATCATTGTCCGGGAATCGGGTAAGATTCCTCACAAAATCATGGGTCAAAATATGATACGACCTAGCAAGGCGAGTAACCAAAGGCCCCCTGTAATCGGACTTCCGGGCCTCGAATTAGCCGCTTTCTTTCCCATGAACCTCAACAACTTATACGGTAAATCACAGCAAACCCCCGGGGTAATAAGAGTCGACAAATAAAAGAAATTCTGAATAGGGACTTTATCGCCATGATGCTTGTGATTTATAGAAAAAGTGATCAGGCGATGTAGAAATCGGAAAACAGGATTCCGAATTTGTGACTCACTCGAATCTCGAGTATTATACTCATGGCTAGAAATGCCCCGCCAGAACTGAACATCCATAATACCGGGATTAAAATCCCGAACACATCCAAGTAAGAATGGTATGAAAAATGGAGATTGAGTCTCCACTTCGGTATAAAGCCCCATCCGCCAAGCGAATTCCCAAAGACTACACTCTCTATAAACACCAGCCAAATGAAACAAAAGTGCCCGGTTGTAAGTAAAATCAATGGTGCGTTCCTCGAAGCATACGGTAGAGAAAAACTCCACCGATAACTCCCGGTATACGGGTTCTTGAATTGCAAACAAATTCCTCCACCCGTGACAAGTGAAAGAAAATTGTCCCCTTCGTATGTTTTTGACCAGTAGCATTCCAACTCAGCAACCATTCCCACACCACCGAGCCATCCCCAATGGATAATTGGGGCTATCGCAAATTCCCTATTGTACAGCCATCCCAGCCGATTTTCGTACGTAGTCAACAATGGTCGGGGAATGTTTTGAGGAAACTGATATAAATGATGTATACTCGCCACATCAATCGGTAAATTCTCCTATGGAATAGCTCTTCGTGGTCCCATTTCAAACTTGGGTTGCCTCCCGAGAAGCGCTTCTTTTTCTTGGAGTCTTGAGCTGGACTCTATGCCTTCTACGTTGAATCTTCTGAAGAGTCCACCACTAAAATCTTTTGTTCCTTGAATCGCCTCTTGTAAGCTTGAACTCGCCTTTTATACACCTTCTTTGAATTCTATTTTTTAGCTTTGCCTTCTTCTTCAAGCTTGCGTTTTGTGCCCTTGGGTTCTTCCTTGCACTTTATAACATCATCCTCTTCTTTCACCATCGGCTTTGTCACTCTTGAAGTGACATCATCTTCATCACTTGTCATCTCCTCATCCTCTTTGCTCACCCTAGAAGGCGGACTCTTGTAAGCTATGACTTCAATCAAATATGGAACAGATGCCCTCGGTTTTGTTCTTTTGACTTGATGAACTGCCTTGATCTCTTCTTCCATAAGCTTTTCCAGTTCTTCTAGTTCATTGTCTTCATTAATTGTGAACACCTCTTCTTGAACATGATCCTCTTGGAAGTCATCTTGTATTCCAAAAACTTCTTGTTCATCTCCAATCCTCAAAGTGAGCTTAGACTCACGAATATCAACAAGAGCTCCAACAGTGTTAAGCAATGGACGACCAAGGATTATTGAGACATCGGGATCTTCCTTCATATCCAAAACTACAAAGTCTATTGGAAAAACAAATTTTCCAATTTTCACCAAAATATCCTCCATTATGCCCCGGGGTTGTGTCATTGAACGGTTCGCCATGTGAATCTTCATTTTTGTAGCCCTCATCTTTTGAATTTCCAATTTTTGATAAAATGAAAAAGGCAGCAAATTAATGCTAGCCCCAGAATTGGCTAAAGCATTAACCTTCATTTTATTACCAAGCTCACATGGAAGAGTGAGGCATCCAGGATCCCCCATCTTTTCTGGTGTCTCTCCCAACACGACTTTTGAGGTTTGTTCACTTAGAACCACCTTAGACTGCTTCTTTAATTACATGCGAGTGTCTATCAAATCTTGTAGTAATTTCTGATTCTTGGGAGTTTTGGATAAGGACTCGACAAAGGGAGTATTAATCGGGATCCCCTTCATATGCTTGACAAACTCTATATGCTCCTTCTCCAGTAGACTAAGTGCAGCTCGGGGTGGAAATGGCAACGGTGGTTGATAAACTGGAACGGGTTCAAAGACTTTTTGATCAGACATGCGCCACGTCGTGGCCATTACATGAGATTGGTTCTTTACTTCCGGATTCATCGGGGACAATTTTTCATGAACCAGAGTGGCTAGTTGACCAAATTGTACTTCAAGGTTATGGATGGAGGGTTGATGATTCTTTATTAAAGTTTGTTGTTCCATAATAGCAGAATCCGTGGCATCGTGTCTCTTTTTCCGAAGCTTCCATAAACTTCATCAAAATGGTCTCTAGGTCGGGTTTCTTCTTGGCTGGTGGCTGCTCCTTTTGATAAAAGCCTCGACCTGCCTGCCTATACTTCTCTTCTTTTTGCTTCTTATGGCAGCCACTCCTACTTTGGTTTCCTCCAATCCTCATCAAAATTATCCCCACTAGAGTAGCACACTTGAGCTTTTCTGTTCCCAAACTCATCTACATTGTAGTCCTTGGTCAAGTGTGGAGCACTACATCTTTCGCAACCCACTCTTATGGCATGTATTGACTGGTCCATTTGTGTTATCCTTCGATCCAAATTGTTCAGCATGGCCATTACAGCTGCTATTTCTTCAGTTTGGGTCCCTTCACCGCCTTTGATTCCATCTTGCATAGGGTTGTGGTATTCGCGAGAGTGCTTCGCGAATTCTTCAATCAGCTCCTTGACCTCCCTTGCATTTTTCTTTGTCAAAGGTCCTTGAGAATCAAGGAGTTGTCTTGTCATAACGTTGACCCCATCATAGAAGATTCACATCTCCTGTTTCACATTTAGATCATGCTAAGGGCAATTTCTGAGCAAGCCCTTGTACCGCTCCCATGCTTCGTATAGTGACTCCTCCGGCTGTTGCTCAACGTTGGCTATTGCCTTCTTGAGTTTGGCTATCTTGGATGGCGGGCAAAAATGGTCCAGGAATTGCTCACGCATTTGGGCCCAAGTGGTAATTGTACCCGGTGGAAGTGCTTTTAACCATTCCTTAGCAACTCTTTTGAAAGTGATGGGAAGCATCCTAAGCAAGACTGTGTTTCTATTGAGATTTGGGACATTGAAGTAATCCGCAATGTCGTTGACTTCATCTAGATGCTTAAAAGCATCCTCATGATCTTTCCCGAAAAATGGGATGTCCTTCAGTGCAGTTAATATGTGCCCTTTCAACTCGAATGTGGCAGTGGCAGGTATTGCGGGCTGGACTAAACCGAAATCCATATCTTCTCGGATCCGCTTTTTGTAAGCTCCCATGGACATCTCTTCAATTGCTTCCATCTCGTTCTCGGGTTCGCTTGTGTGTTCTTCAAATTCCGGCTCGGTATCGTATTCGGACTCGGTTTGGAAGGGTGTTTGATCCAAGTGCTCAAAATTGCTCTTGTGCCTCGCGAATGAACTTGACTCTCCTGTCTTCTTTCCCGACTTCCTTGAAAAAGCTGACTTCAATTCTTGTAAGGGCGTCTTTTTCTTGTGAATTGCAGACTCGGGATCTTCAAGTGGTGGCACCAAGGGTGTGTTTGAGCTTCTGGTCATGAACTCCTGCAACTCACTAAACTAAAAACGTAAAACTGAACTAAAATAAGAAAAACTAACTAACAACTAAAAACTCTAGTTTTTTATATGTCCACATCGTGGCAGGTATCTGGCCACGTTGTGGACTCTGTGACTGAAAGAAAAAATTATACTTTGCTGAAAAATTAACTTTTTTGTGGTTTTACTCCACAATAAGGATCGATTAATTTAATGCAAATAAATAAGCTAAAAACTAAGCCGTTCCCCGGCACAAACCAAAAACTTGATGTGCACAAAAGTACCCACTAATTTTAATATTTATAACCTAACAAACTTAGACTATCTATGCACTTATAGGCAGTGTACCTAGTCAGATTACAATATAGCTTAGGTAAGTCGGGTGTCGATCACAGAGAACGGTGTTACTAATTAATTTACTTACTATTAAATTAACCTAATTATTAACAAGTTTAAAAGGGGTTTTATATGATTTTACAAGATTAGATGAACTTAAATCAAATTCAATAAGTAAAAACACACTCTTGTTTAGATTGAATCCACTTCTTTCTTATGGCTAGCTAATGATTACGGATTATTAAGTTGGTTTTTAGTTGTATTAGTAATTTAGTTCTAACTTTACCAATAATTAACTAATTCATGTCAAACCACGTATGTTCACACATAATTAAACACAAAACTAATTATGAATGCAAATATGCTATGTAAGATTTGTTATATAAACGCAATTGTAGTCACAATACATGTTCTCTATCACAACTAAGCTTATTTACTCTAATTACTAACTAAGATTGGTCAATCCTAGCTCTAACAATTCAATGTTCACTAAATCATTAGGTAAACAAGTTCATGCAGTTAATGGTCACTAAGCTACACAGAACATGCAATCAAGCAATTAAAGCAACAAACATAAGCATGCTAGGTAATACAAATCAAACACAAGCAATTTTACCAACTAAACTTAATCCATAAAAATTGAGCTATTCATAAGTTGGAAGCTTCATCTAGCTAAACAAGAGTAGCTAGATTCAGCTGCTCATCATAGCAACTAATAAACTAACACAACTTAAAGTAATAAAAAGCATGTTCTTAATTAACTAAAATATAAACCTTTACTCTTTTTGGTGTTGAAAATCTTTTCCAGAACCTTTCTTCCGCTCCAAATCGTCTTCTGGAATTCCTTCCTTCAGCCAAAAGGTTCTCTTTCTCGTAATGATCAGGATCACTTAAATAGACTCTGAAATCCCACGCCACGTCGTGGCTATCCAGACCACGTCGTGGGCTTCAAGTGATCCGTACCGGGCAAGGATTCCTCCGAATCGCGATCTTTATCTTCTAGAATCCTCATGCCACGTCGTGGCCGACTTTGCCACGTCGTGGGTTTAGTAGCTTTCGTGGATTTATTCAATTCTTGTCTTCCAAGTCTCCCATGTTCTACATATTGTCACTTTTGGTCCCTCTCTTCGAAAATCCTTTTAATTGACTGAAAATAACAATTTAAAGTCATAAGTACCATTATTCTAAACATATTATCAACTTATTAATAAAAATGTACTTAAATATTGCCTAAAAATAGGTATAAATATGACAATATCAATACCCATTTGAAATGACATAAGCATTACGGTTAATACCCACGATGAAAATATAGTGTATGAAGTCATTCTACAAGCCCTGTTTCGTTGATGATTCGTGGACGTAATCATCCTAAGGGGAGATAATTGTAACGCCCGCAGATTCGGGATAGTCAATTTAGAGATAATAAGTGTTAAAAATGACTTTTTGATAGATGATTATTTAGGATAAATAATCTTAACCGAAGTTATAGTATTTGTCACAAGGATTCCGTACATATAAAGAATGCTGAAATCTGACTTATAATGAAGAAGTTATGACCCGTCGAAGTTTTGCAATTAAACCAGCACGGCTCCGCGTAACGTAAAAAATGAAGTTTTGAAGAAATACTTTTTAGCCTTAGCAATCTAAACTAAAGTCATAGTATACATTAAATCGAGAGTGTGCAAATTGAGAATGTCCAAATCTGACTTCGTTTGAGGAAATTATAACTTTTCTAAGATTTTGTGTCATAACTAGCAAAATTAGAGTCGAGATTTATTTCATGTACAAACAATTTCTCTATGTAACCTTGTTGAAATGGATTATTGTAATTCAAAACGACAATATTATATAAGTACATATATGCTTATACCTAGAATTAAGTTGTAATAACCTCTTATAAGCCCAAGTTTGATCTAATAGCTAAACCAAAAACCAATTGTTGGGCCTTTTCTTAGAGGTTCTAGGCCCAAATAACCCTAGGCCAAAAACTTTTTTATTTGGGCCATGTCAAACCCGAGAACCCATATCTATAAAAACTGCAAACCTTGTGTGAGTGGAGGGTATTTTCGGCCACCCTAAAACCGAAAACCCCATCTTGAGCTATACATATACAGACTTGTAAACAAAACAGCTTGATGATTCATCCATCTTATGCCCTTGCGCCACTTCCTGTAATACAAATAAACTGAGTGGGTCAGGCTTGGGGGCCTGGTGAGCATATAGGGTTTTTAACCCACAATAAATAATTATATTTAATTCAACAATAAACCATAACCCGATTACCCATTCCCGTTATCCTCACTTTACGTTCCTAAAATAACATCTATCTCAAGGGACCTAATCTAGGATTTTCATCAGGACGGACATTACTACAAAGGGGTTTCCTCAACAGTAGATGTCCTAAAGGCCACCATGAGGGGGATAGAGTACACCGGTGAACACATCGTTCATAACACCTACAGGTTATGATCCTGCTAGCGTTCCATATGACTGTCTAGAAAGAGTCTGTGGTCATTATCCATACTCCGCTGAATAACTAGATCAACAGCAACAACATCGAGGCCTCTCATCTGTTTATCACACATCAACTATCTACCCATGTTCTACCCAACACATTAGTAGATAAAAAAAATATATTTTTATACATAGTTTAAAACCTGTATATCATTCTCATTCAATACATATTCCAAACAACAGATGAGACACATACACATAACACGTATTTCATAGAGAATAAATCATATTTATGAGATATAAGAAAGTGAATATACATTCACACATATAGCAACAAAATATACACATAACACATATTTCGTATAAAATACTTCATAATTATGCGTTAGAAGAAGGTAACTACACACTCACTTGATCAAAAGATGATCGAACAACACTACGACTTGTAGAAGTAGTATTCTTCGGTAGATCTGAAAGATCTTCACAAAAACCGGGCTCTTCACGGGCAGAGCTTCGGCTCGAGAATTTCACTTCTCGGGATCTTCGGGGCTTCGGGACTTGCTTCAGGGCTCGGGAATAATAACGGGGCTTCGGGATATAATTGGCACCCAAACCAAGGCAAAAACTAGAGAGAAAGAAAGAAAAATGGCAAGGAAAATGGCTGATCTCGGTTTCTATTTATAGGGTGCTGGTTCGTGGATTACGCTGGGCATAACTCCAAGTACGCTGGGCGTACTTAGTACCCTAGGTGTACCAAGCCTTACGTTGGGCGTACTCAATGTCACTGCATGCGTCACTTAGTAGCACTTGAGTATTGGTCAAGCAACTTGCACTCATCCGAGTACGCTGGGCGTACTCAAATTACGCTCGGCGTAATTTGACTCGTCAAACTTCTAAATTGCGTCACTTTTGCATACGAGTTGAATTTTCGACATTCTTTATATCCACGCGTAGGTGAAACCATACTCTACAGATTTCATTTAGACTCCGCCGGCAAATTTTGACTTTATTTTTTATTATTAATTTTTAATAGGCCGGGATAGAAAAACTTCGTTATAAATTCACAACTTCTTCGTCCGATGTCCGTTTGCGTCTATCTTTTCACCAATGCACTAATATCAACGAGATCTTCGATTCTCGTTTAGATTATTTTGACCAACAATCACTCGATCTCGAATCGAGTATTCGGGCTGCATACTGTTAAGTCGAAACTTCAGAAAATCATAACTTCCTCATAAGAAGTCAGCTTTGGGCATTCTTTTATGCATGCTCTCGGTTTAACGAAATCTACAACATTCGTTTAGATCACTAAGGATAAATATCGCTCTAATGTAAATTCACTTTTTACGTTATTCAACGTCGTGCCAGTTCTGTCGCGAAACTTTTACAGGTCATAATTTCTTCGTTATAACTCGAATTTCTGCATTCTTTATATATTCAGAAACCTTGTCTCAACTACTACAACATTATCCATAGATATCAGCTTTAACTAATATTTCATTTTGACGCTTATTTTTATTCTTAATTACATTAAAACACACAATTAAGCACAAAACACATAATACTCAAATAATACACTTCTATTATTTCAAAACGGGTTACAAAGGTTAACCTAGAATATTACATCAATATTAATGACATGCCCAGAAACACATGCGTTACAATTCTCTCCACCTTAGAATGATTCCGTCCCCGGAATCACACATCAACAAACAAATGCGGGTAGCGACTCATCATGTCACTCTCCGTCTCCCAGGTGAGATTTGGCCCATTCGTGTGTTTCCATCGGACAAGCACTAACTCGACCATCTTGCGTCGCAACTTCTTAGTCTTTCGGTCAACGATTGCCTCTGGTTCTTCAATCAACCTTTTTTTCTCATCGATTCTCAACTCCAAAAGTGGAATCATGTCGGGAACTTCTCCCGTGAACTTCCTCAAATAACACACATGGAAAGTGTTATGAATTCCATTAAGTTCTTCTGGTAGTTCGAGCTTGTAAGCTTGGTTCCCAATCCTCTGAAGAACTTTAAACGGTCCAATAAACTTTGGACTTAATTTTCCCCTTTTACCAAATCTTATAAGTCCCTTCCATGGCGAGACTTTAAGCAAAACCAAATCTCCAACTTCAAAAGTCATCGGTCTTCGCTTGTTGTCAGCATGAGCTGCTAACATTCTTTCCCTAATTATCTTCAACTTTTCAGCAGTTCGATGGACTATTTCAGGTCCCATAAACTGCTTTTCCCCAGTCTCAATCCAACAAGACGGCGTACGACACTTCTGCCCGTACAAAGCTTAATAAGGTGCCATCTTAATGCTCGAGTGGAAACTATTATTGTAGGAAAATTCTACCAAAGGTAAATGTTCATCCCAATTACCTTGGAATTCCAGGGTACATGCTCTAAGCATATCTTCAAGTGTTTGTATTGTCCGTTCGCTCTGACCATCAGTCTGTGGATGGTAAGCCTTACTTAAACACAACTTGGTACCCAATTCCTCTTGTAGACTTTTCCAAAATCGTGAGGTGAAACGGTTGTCACGATCTGACACAATCGTTAACGGAACACCGTGAAGCCTCACAATTTCCTTCACATAAGAGTTCGCAAGCTTATCCATAGACCATTTCTCATTGGCTGCTAAGAAATGCGCACTCTTAGTGAAGCGATCAACGACCACCCAAATCATGTCGTGACCGTTCTTTGTTCTGGGTAGTTTAGTGACAAAATCCATAGCAATGTCTTCCCATTTATCCATAGGCATAGGTAAAGGTTCTAAACTCCCGTATGGCTTCTGATGTTGTGTGTTGACTCTCGCACAAGTCACGCACTCGGCCACATACTTTGCAACATCAAGCTTCATCATCGGCCACTAGTAGTAGGGTTTCAGGTCCCTATACATTTTAGTGCTACCGGGATGAATTGAGTACATGGTCTTATGAGCTTCTTCCATCAGAAGATCTCTGACTCCTCCTGTCTTAGGTATCCAAATTCGATCTTGGAACACCCTTAGTCCATGACTGTTTATACCGAATACCAACGTCTTGCCCAAATGTTCCTCCTTTCGGTCATTCTTCTCAGAAGCTTCGCTTTGAGATTTCTTTATACTCTTCACAATTGTCGAGACAACTTCTATTTTCAATGCTCTTGGCCTTTTTCTTTCAAGATTGACTTTCCGACTGATAGCATTAACAACAACATTAGCCTTATCGGGGTGATAAAGTATCTCGCAGTCGTAGTCCTTAAGTAGCTCTAGCCAGCGTCGTTGCCTCATATTTAATTCCTTCTGATTAAAGAGATATTGGAGACTCTTATAATCAGTGAAAAGTTTGCACTTCGTGCCATAGAGGTAATGCCTCCATATTTTTAGAGCGAAAACTACCGCTGCCAACTCCAAATCATGAGTCGGGTAGTTCTTTTCATGCTCTTTCAGCTGTCGAGATGCATATGTGATCACCTTTTCCCTTTGGGTCAAAACACAACCCAATCCAACCCCAAACGCATCGCTATAAACAATGAAGTCTTCAACTCCATCGGGCAGAGAAAGTATCGGTGCCTCGCACAGTTTCTTCTTTAGCTTCTCGAATGCTTCTTTATGCTTATCATTCCAAGAATAAGCAGCTCCTTTGTGGGTCAAAGCTATCAATAGACTAGCGATCGAAGAAAAGCCTTGGATAAACCTTCGGTAATATCCGGCTAATCCCAAAAAGCATCGGATATCCGTGGGACTTTTTGGTTGTTCCCACTTCATTACAGGTTCAATCTTTGCTGGATCAACCATTATCCCTTCTTGGTTGATCACGTGACCCAAGAATTGGACTTCTCGAATCCAAAAATCACATTTGGAGAACTTAGCATACAACTTCTCCTTCTTCAAGACTTCCAGCACTTCTCACAAGTGTCTGCCATGCTCCTCTTGGCTTTCCGAGTAAATCAGAATGTCATCTATGAACACAATCACAGATTTATCAAGGAACGGTTTACAAACCTTGTTCATTAAATCCATGAATGCTGCTGGAGCATTGGTTAGTCCAAATGACATAACCAAAAAATCATAGTGTCCATACCGTGTTCTGAATGCAGTCTTCTCTATATCCTTCTCTTTCACCTTCAGCTGATGATATCCTGACCTTCGGTCGATATTTGAAAAATAACTTGAACCTTGTAGTTGATTGAATAGGTCATCAATCCCCGCCAATGGATATCTATTCTTTATTGTTGCCTTGTTCAGCTCTCTGTAATCGATGCACATTCTCATACTTCCATCTTTCTTCTTCACGAACAACACCGGAGCTCCCCTAGGAGATGAACTAGGTCTAATGAAACCTTTGTCCAATAACTCCTGAAGTTGCATCATCAGCTCCTTCATCTCCGTTGGTGCTAATCGATAAGGTGCTTTTGCTATTGGCTTCGTCCCTAGTAACAAGTCGATACAAAATTCTACTTGTCGATCAGGCGGTAATCCGGGAAGATCTTCGGGAAATACTTCCGGATAATCTCACACGACAGGAATGCTCTGCATCTCCTTTTTCTCCTTCTTTGCATCAATCACAAATGCCAAATATGATGTACATCCTTTGGCCAAACACTTCTGGCTTTCATTAGAGAAATGATCCCAGAATTTACTCTGCGTTTGTCCCCATACACCATAAATGACTCTTTCCCTGGCGGGTTTACTTTGACTATCTTCTTTCTGCACAATATCTCGGCATCATTGGCACTAAGCCAATCCATTCCCAAAACGATGTCGAAACCGTTAAGTTCGATATGCAATAATTCCTCGTGGAACTTATTCCCATTCAAGTCAATTAAGATGTTTTTCATACGATAGCTAACAGGTACAAACTTGCCACTAACAACTTCGGCTAATACAACATTATCTAGTCGATCGACAGACAAAGCTAGTTTTCTACCAAATTCATGCGAAATAAAGGAGTAGTTGGCTCCAGAATCAAATAAAATTTGAGCAGGCAATTTGTTTACGAGAAAGGTACCTGAAGTGACATCAGCTTCATCTTTAGCAGCTTCCAGTGTCATCTGGAATGCTCTCGCCTTCGGCTATGGCAGAATGTTGGGTCTTGTTGCCTCCTTCTTTTTTGGACAATCCCTCGAGATGTGCCCCTCCTCACCACAACCATAACAGACTTTCTTGGTGAGGGTGCATTCGTTGGCATACTGCCCTGGCTTTCCACATTTGAAGCATGCGGCTTCCCCGCCACATTTCCCATGATGCTTTTTCTTGCATTTGTCGTACCATTTTGCTTCGCCTCCTCCACCTCCTCTCGAACTAGACTTCGAGAATTTACCCTTTTTGCTGGACCCCGACGGTCCTTCAATTTTCCTCTTTCTACCAACCTCTGACCTCTGCAGACCTTTCTCCCTGATCTGGGTCTCAACATTTCTAGCAGCCCAGATGGCGGCTTTCAATGTGGTTGCTTGCTTAACCATTGGACCATAGTTCGCTGGTAGTCTGAGGGCAAACTTGTTGACCTTAGAGAGTTCTGTTGGTACTAAATATGGGATAAGCTTCATCTTTTCTGTGAAACTAGCAGCGTATTCAGTAACGCTTAATTTCCCCTTCTTCAAATTCTGAAACTCATTATTGATTTCCAGAAGGTCCTACTCGGAGCAGTATTGCAATTTCAGTTGTTCCACAAAGTCTTCCCAAGACATTTTGCTCGCTTCTCCCTTGGGCATAGAGTTAGCTAACAACTTCCACCAACTCAATGTGCCAGATTTTAGCAGAGGGATCGCAAGAGCGGTCTTCTGCCTGTTGCTGCATTCGCAACTTTCAAACATTGTCTCTATTTCGAAGATCTAGTCCATAACTTGCACCGGCGTCGGGCTTCCGGATAGAAATGGTGGTTTGGATGCCATGAAATCCTTGTACCTACACCCACACCCATCATTTCCTCCATACTGGATGTTGTGTCTAACCATCGGTGGGTCGTCTTGACTAATGATGCCACTAAAGTTTCCACCTTCAGACTGCCCTCCATTCTCCTCGGGCTCTTCCACTTGAATTGACGGTTCTTCATGATTCTTCCTAAGCAAACGTCTTGTTTCTTCCATCTGATGATCCAACATTGTTTGATTCATCATTTGCACACCAGCCATTGTTATTGGCTCAGGTGCAACAGCTACAACATGTATTTGCTTGATCACTGGTGGTTGATTCTTGTTTTCATCAGCATTCCCCATTCCACTCCTCGTTCTCACCATTTTTGATCTATACACCGAATAAGGTGAAATTAGATCCTCATTCACGATAGATATTCAAATCATCCATATCGCTCCGAAACATTTATATGTTAGTTCTAATATCGTAATCGTACGCTTAGAATCCTACACACATAAGGTTTCCAGATCCGGTCGGCAACAGACCATAGATCCGAACAAATAATATCATATATGGCAACATATAACATTTAGCACATAAAATCATTTTAGGCAACTTTCCTAAAATAAACTAGTGCTCGTGTCTATTATATATCAGACACACATCTCACAATCTCCACTTAGCATTCTAAGTTTAAGTTTAGAAATCCTACAAATTCCTAGTTCGCTTAAACTAATGCTCTGATACCAACTGTGACATCCCTAAAATCTCGGCCAGAAAGGATCGATTTCATTTATGCTTTTAAAACATTTTCAGAGTAAATTCTTTTGATTTAAAAGAGTTGCGGAATTTGTTTCCAAAAACAAAACATGATAAAATAGATTTTTATCAAAACATTTCATAAAGAAATATAATTTCATTTCATAATCAAAAATTGGGATGTCATGTTCCGATACAGACCATAAAGCATAAACGATAACATTACAAGTCATTCTACAAATATATACATATACAAACTTGTAAACAAAACAACTTGATGATTCATCCATCTTATGCCCTTGCGCCACTTCTTGTAATAAAAATAAACTGAGTAGGTCAGACTTGGGGGCCTGGTGAGCATGGTTTTCAACCCACAATAAATAATTATATTTAATTCAACAATCAACCATAACCCAATTACCCATTCCCGTTATCCTCACTTTACGTCCCTAAAATAACATCTATCTCAAGGGACCTAATCTAGGATTTTCATCGGGACGGACATTACTGCAAAGGGGTTTCCTCAACACTAGATATCCTAAAGGCAACCATGAGGGGGATAGAGTACACCAGTGAACACATCGTTCACAACACCTACAGGTTATGAGCCTGCTAGTGTTCCATAGGACTGTCTAGAAAGAGTCCGTGGTCATTATCCATACTCCGCTGAATAACTAGATCAACAACAACAACATCGAGGCCTCTCATCTGTTTATCACACATCAACTATCTACCCATGTTCTACCCAACATGTTAGTAGATAAAAAAATATTTTTATACATAGTTTAAAACCTGTATAGCATTCTCATTCAATACATATTCCAAACAATAGATGAGACACATACACATAACACGTATTTCATAGAGAATAAATCATATCTATGAGATATAAGAAAGTGAATATACATTCACACATATAACAACAAAATATACACATAACACATATTTCGTATAAAATACTTCATAATTATGCGTTAAAAGAAGGTAACTACACACTCACTTGATCAGAAGATGATCGGACAACACTACGAATTATAGAAGTAGTATTCTTCGGTAGATCTAGAAGATCTTCACAAAAACCGGGCTCCTCGCGGGCAGAGCTTCGGCTCGGGAATTTCACTTCTCGGGATCTTCGGGGCTTCGAGACTTGCTTCAGGGCTCGGGAATAATACCGGGGCTTCAGGATATAATTGGCACACAAACCAAGGAGAAAAATAGAGAGAAAGAAAGAAAAATGGCAGATCGTGGTTTCTATTTATAGGGTGCTGGGTCTGGGATTACGCTGGGCGTAACTCCATGTACGCTGGGCGTACTCAGTACCCTGGGTGTACCAAGCCTTACGCTGAGCGTACTCAACGTCACTGCATGCGTCACTTAGTAGCACTCGAGTATTGGTCAGGCAACTTGCACTCATCCAAGTACGCTGGGCGTACTCAAATTACGCTCGGTGTACTTTGACTCGTCAAACTTTTAAACTGCGTGACTTTCGCATACGAGCTCCGTTTTCGACATTCTTTATATCCATGCGTAGGTCAAACCATACTCTACAGCTTTCATTTAGACTCCGTCGGCAAATTTTGTAACAACCCGTTATTTCCGGGCATTATAAACCGAGTCTTGTAACCCCTTTTGAATGTAATGGGAATATCATCGATAAATGAATTATTCAAAAGCTCTGATTTGGAGTACGCTATGTAGTAGATATCGTCTTGAAAGTTCCAAATATATAAAGAACACTAAAATCTAAGTTATGGCGAAGAAGCTATGACCATTCTAAGATTTCTGTCAAAACCGACAACACCGATCAAACGGAAAATGCAAAGTTTCAATACGATAACATTTAGCCTTAGGTATCTAAATGAAAGTCATAGAGAACATTAAACCGTGAGCGTACACAAAAAGAACGTCCAAATCTGACTTCGCATGAAGAAGTTATGAATTATCTAAGAAATTCCTTAAACACGATGGATTTTAATAAATAATAAAAATATAATTTTGGAATTTGCCGACGGAGTCTAAACGAAAGTTGTAGAGCGTAGTCTCACCTACGCGAGGATATAAAGACCATCGAAAACGAAGTTCGTATGAAGAAGATATGGATTTTTGAAGTTTATTAAATAAATTAATTATTTATTTAATTCAAAATTCGGATATTATCCGAAGGGGAGTCAGCATCCTTCTCCGAAGTACGCGCTGCGTACTCCTGTACGCCCCGCGTAACCGAGAGGATTGGCCTCGGATCGTCCACGTCGCCATATCCGAGGAATCCGACCCATCCGACCCGTCCGACCCGTCCGATCCGACGTCCCATCCGACCCGGCGTCCCATCCGACCCACCTCCCCAGCAACCCGTCCCATCCGACCCGAGAACCCAGCAACCCGTCCCATCCGAACCGAGGCAGTCGAGGCTTCGGTCATGCATGACGTACGCGTACGCAGCGCGTACGAGCGTACGCCCCGCGTACCGAGGCAGACCAGCCTTGCTATAAATAGGATGCGAGGGTTTCCAAGAAAAGGGCTCATTTCTTCTCTCTCTCTCACAGCCTTGCCTCGTTTTACGTGTCCGCTCAAACCCGAAGCTCTGGTCTTTTTGCTCAAATCACGAGGGTCGACTCTACTCCCGAGATTCCCGAGAAAAATCAGTTTCCCGAGACGAAACTCTGCTCGTTTTTCCATCTCGCAATCTTCAAACTATCAAGTGAGTTCATATCCCCTTCGAACACTCTTTAAATACATTTAAATGTTTTATACTCTTTTTGGGGAGGAATACAAGTTAACACATGACTAAAATCGTGTGAAACATTAACCTTTTGATATACTTTTCATACTGTTGTTTTAACTATCTTGTGAGGTTATTATGATACAAAACCCCTCACAACACAGCTTTACCCTCTTGGGATATAATATGTTTATAAATAGAAATATGTTTTATTTATACGTTTACATACAAACACATCATATCAAGGGTAACATTCTTTACTAAGTCATTTTATGCATTTAAAAGAACTTATGATTTATGCTTTGTCAAACATTGTGAAAGAGGTTAAACTTTGCATACAAACTACTACCTTATTACAGATTTAGTTGAGAATCCATGAGTCGTGTATATCTTCAAACGTTACTTTCTTTATTAGAAAATAATGCTACAAGTCCTGTCTATAACCAGAGTCTCCCGTTCGGAGAACGTGTCAAATGTGTATAGATCTATACGGGAAGTCATGATCCCGCGCCCTGACTGTTAGCTACAGTCCGTCTTTTGGGGTGACAGTTGTCATAACGCTACGACGCCTGAAGAACGTCGCTACAGGCATATTATGTTTAGTATGGTTATAAAACTCATCGGATATACAATTATTATGGTATTATGCTTTTATGAACAAGTAGTCATTAAAACTATTCTTCATTTAATAAGGGCGATTTTCGTATAGCTTTACTATGTAAAACTATGACACGACTTACAAGCACGTCGCTTGCTTGCGATTTTCGGTCTTCAAGACTGCCAGTTATGTCAGGAAAATAAGGGTTTTTCCTGTATACAAAACAAACAACTAATAGGAAAATAAGGGATTTTCTCGGTACAAATAGTTGCAATTTACATCGCGAACATTCATATGCATTTCATACTTTTATAGGAAAATAAGGGTTTTTCTGGAAAACATGCAAACACTTTCGAATGGCATACATCTTCTCAAAACACTACTTATGAACTCACCAACTTAAATGTTGACACTTTTTCTTTGAAATAACTTGTATTCACAGGAAACCGCTAGCCAGGTAGCAACTACTTCTGAAGACTAACGCACTGGCGTTAGTAACATATTTTGGATCACCATTTTATATTTGATTTCTTTTGCAAACATGTAACATCTACAATCATGTAAACTTTTCAAACATATTTATATTATGGTGGTGTGTACTTTCCTTTCTATGAACTGTTATGATACTGAATATGACGTCCTCCGCCCCCGAACGATTCCGCCGTTCTGGTTTGGGGGTGTGACAGATTGGTATCAGAGCATCGTTTATAGTGAATTAAGTATATCAAAACCATTTTTTTTGTATACAACTATAAACTCAACTGAGCAAAAACACTCTGAGAAGAGTCATACTTTTGAAATTAAATTTATTTAGTTTTTGTAAAGTAAGCATGCATTCATTTAGTAATAAATAACAGTTCCACATCGTACCATATTAGAAGTATTATTAATAAGTTGTGCAGTATAGGTACGCCTTGGGACACGTAATCGGAACTGGGAAGGATATAGCCTGATCAACTATATTTGTCCGAGAGCCGACTAACGTGTGCCGAGGGGTGTCTGCAGTGGACAACAAATTTTAAAAAAAAAAAAAAAACTTACCAAACCGTTATTAGAATCAAACACAGTAATTTAAATGCTATAGGAGTAATTGCTATTTAAACTAATTTACATGTTTTGCATGTTCCGACTTTATTCAATTCTTATGACCCTATTTCTCGTACAGTCAAATGGCTGGATTTCACCACCCCAATGACCCCTACTTTCCCAACCAAGGCAACGGAGGATGGATCGAAGATGATCCAGAAGAGGATGAGGAACCCATAGAATTGGGTGATGACTCCGGTACTGACTCAGAGCCTGAAGTGATCGATCCACCACCCATTCAACCTCCTGTCCATGTGAGGAACTTCCAAGGACCCACTCCCGTCTGGGGAAGTCACCTACATCATTGGAGCCAACAACAAGGCATACGCCCTCCCTACGGCATGTGTCGGGACTTCTATGATGTTCGCGGTGGCAGTTCGGCTGATCGAGCACTCCCGGTAATGGTGGGTAAGTTAGCCAATCAGTCCTATCAGTCCGGAGTACATGCAAGCCGACTCCGGGATATCAACGTGGAAGTGCAGGTTCACACTTCTGATATCCGTAGGCTGGACAAGATACAAGATAATGTTCAATTCCAGTCTGAGGCATTTCAGGCACAGATAATTGCAGCCCTAGCCGAGTTAAGGGAGCAACAAACCGCTTTTGATCGGCGCCTAATGGAATCGAAGCAGTCAGATGCGGAGTCAAGCTCCAAGCGCAACCTACGTCGCAAATAGTGCCTGCCAGGATTTCAAATTTTGTTATAAATTAGGACTTCGGATAAGAATGTTCTTTTCGTTAAAACTTTATGTAATCGGAGACCTTTAGATAGGTCAAAAAGTTTTGTCTAAACTCGGATGTAACACAACTATATGTTTTATATATATAGGGCATACCCCCCTTTTCTGGTTTTAAATATGTGTATTCCGTTCAACTCATAAGTGCATCCATTCAAACGTTATTAATAAATCAAGCTCAAAACCCATTGTTGATCAAACCAAATTCTTAATCTATTTAAGGCAGTTAACTCAATATCATTCAACTCACAACCACCAAAACTCATAATATCTCACTTTTTCCTTTTTGACAGAGCAATGCCTCCTCGTAGATCAGCACGTACCAACGCAACCCCACCACCACCTCCACCACTAACTTATGATCCGGCAATGGTCCAGGCTGCTATCACAGCAGCAGTAGCAGCAGCCCTCTCTCAAATAAACTCCAATGCCAATGGAGGTACAGGAAGCAGCACGAATCATCCCAATCGTGGCACCGGCCAGGGCCATGTTAGAGAGTGTACTTACAAGGAGTTCTCCAACTCGAAGCCAAAGACTTTTAATGGCAGTGGCGGAGTCATTGCACTAATGCAATGGTTCGAAAAGACCGAAACGGTCTTCGAGATCTGCTCGTGCCAAGAAACAAGCAAGGTTAAGTTCGCTGCTTGCACCTTCATAGATCGAGCCCTCACTTGGTGGAAAAGCCATGTGAACTCAGTGACGCTCACTGTCGCTAACGCCATGAGTTGGGAAGAACTGAAGGTACTACTACTGGAAGAATACTGCCCAAGGGGTGAAGTGCAAAAGCTTGAGCAGGAACTCTGGAATTTGAAAATGGTCGGGTCTGACCTAGTCGCTTACACAGCTAGGTTCAACGATCTCGCTGCTTTGTGCCCTACCATGGTCAACCCAGAATCAAAGAAGGTCGAAAGGTACATTTGGGGGTTGTCACCCCAGATTCAAGGGCATGTCCTAGCCTCCAACCCTATCACCTACAACAGCGCTAAACGCCTGGCGCAACGTCTCATCGATCACGGAGCGAAACAGAGTACCATCACAACAGCCGCAAATCCACCTAGGGAGGCTCAGGGACAGAGTAGGCCTTGGAACAAGAGGAGGGGACAAACCCTCCAGGAGAACCCCAAGAAACAACAAGTGATAGCGACCCACGCTATTACTGTACCTACCAACTCTGCCCCCACAAGTTCATACAATGGAAAGCTACCGAAATGTAACCAGTGCAACTTCCACCACCGCGGTCTCTGTCATGGCCTTCAATGCACCAGGTGCAATAAGAAGGGTCATACAGCCCGCTATTGCAAGGAGCCAACCCAACAATCCGCCCCCACTGCTAATACCGGAGTAAGCCGCGCTTGCTTTGAGTGCGGGAGCACAGGGCACTATCGCAAGGACTGCCCGAAGGCAAACAACAGGAATACCGGCGGAAGGGGCCGAGTTTTCGCAATGGGACAAGATGAAGCCATTGCGGACCCTACTGTTGTTACGGGTACGTTTCTTCTCGATAACTCGTATGCATGCATTTTGTTTGATAGTGGAGCGGAAAGGAGTTTTGTGAGTCACGACTTTAAAAGCATGCTAAAACCAATACCACAATCATTAAGTGAACCGTTCATAGTAGAAATGGCCAACGGGAAAACTGAAGGCACTAAAGAGATATACTTAAACTGCACCCTAACTCTAAACGATAATCCCTTTCAAATCAACCTCATGCCAGTCTCGATTAAGAGTTTCGATGTCATCATTGGCATGGATTGGCTGAGTTCACATCGTGCGGACATTCTATGTTACGATAAAGCCGTTCGCCTTAATCTGCCAACCGGCGAAACCTTCCTTGTCTTGGGCGACAAACCTAGTACCACTCTTAGAATCATATCAAGTATCCAAGCTCAGAAGCACTTACGAAAGGAGTGTCACGCATTTCTTGCACATGTGGTAGACGTGAAACGCGAAGTCCGGGACATCAAGGATGTGCCCGACGTATGCGATTTTCCCGATGTGTTTCCCGAGGACCTTCCAGGGATACCACCCGTAAGACAAGTCGAATTCAGAATCGATCTGATTCCCGGAGCTACCCCAGTAGCCAAAGCACCCTATCGATTAGCCCCGACAGAGATGCAGGAGCTATCCAGTCAACTGAATGAACTACTGGGAAAAGGATTCATCAGACCGAGCTTCTCACCTTGGGGAGCACCCGTGTTGTTTGTGAAAAAGAAAGATGGATCGTTCAGGATGTGCATCGACTACAGAGAACTCAACAAACTGACGGTCAAGAATCGTTATCCTCTACCACGCATAGATGATCTATTCGACCAACTGCAAGGGGCGAACTATTTTTCAAAGATTGATCTGAGATCCGGGTATCACCAGTTACGAGTGCTAGAGGAGGATGTGCCGAAGACCGCCTTCCGAACTCGTTACGGACATTACGAGTTCGTGGTGATGCCATTCGGATTGACCAATGCGCCCGCAGTCTTCATGGATCTGATGAATAGAGTATGCCGACCTTACTTGGATCAGTTCGTCATCGTTTTCATTGACGACATCCTGATCTACTCCCGAAGTAAGAAAGAACATGGCGATCATCTGCGACAAGTCCTAGGGACATTACGAAAAGAGAAACTTTATGCGAAGTTCTCGAAATGTGAATTTTGGATCCGAAGAGTCGAATTCTTAGGACACGTGGTAAGCGAAGAGGGAATCCACGTGGACCCATCCAAAATTAAGGCCATTGAGAACTGGTCAGCACCGAAGACTCCTACAGAAATTCGTCAATTTCTAGGTCTCGCTGGCTACTACCGCAGGTTCATTCAGAACTTCTCACGAATAGCGAAGCCTCTTACAACCCTAACCCAGAAAGGTGTGGCCTTTGACTGGGAAGAGAAACAAGAAAGAGCGTTCCAAACGCTCAAACGAGCCTTGTGCACCGCACCAATACTATCCCTTCCCGAAGGAATAGAAGACTTCGTAGTTTATTGCGATGCATCAAACCAAGGACTCGGATGTGTTCTGATGCAGCGAGGTAAGGTCATCGCCTACGCCTCGAGACAGTTGAAAACACATGAGGTTAACTACACGACCCACGATCTTGAGCTAGGAGCAGTAGTGTTTGCTCTGAAGATCTGGAGACATTACTTGTATGGAACGAAGAGCACTATCTTTACCGACCACAAGAGCTTACAACACATTTTCAATCAGAAGGAGCTCAACATGAGACAACGGCGATGGGTCGAGCTACTCAGTGATTACGAATGCGATATTCGCTATCATCCGGGAAAGGCAAACGTCGTAGCCGATGCCCTTAGTCGAAAGGAGTACTCAGGCCGGAGAGTGAAGTCATTAGCTATGTCGATCCATTCGCACCTATCAACGCAAGTCAAGGAAGCTCAATTAGAGGCCTTGAAACCCGAAAACGTGGCAGGTGAGGCCCTTAGGGGAATGGACAAGAACTTAGAAATCAAGAGTGACGGAGCACGCTACCTCCTGAACCGGATCTGGACACCAAAGTTTGGGGGATTCAGAGAGGTAGTTATGAGCGAGGCACACAGGACCCCATACTCCGTACACCCAGGGTCAGACAAGATGTATCTAGATCTCAAGCAACTCTACTGGTGGCCAAACATGAAAGCGGAGATCGCTACGTATGTGAGCAAGTGTTTAACTTGCGCCAAAATAAAAATAGAACACCAAAAACCCTCAGGCCTACTCCAACAACCTGAAATACCTGAGTGGAAATGGGAGCAGATTTCCATGGACTTCATAACCAAACTGCCCAAAACTCAGAGTGGCCAAGATACTATTTGGGTAATCGTCGACAGATTAACCAAGTCAGCCCATTTCTTACCTATCAAGGAAACCGATAGGATGGAAAAACTATCAAGAACCTACATCCGGGAGATCGTACGACTTCATGGAGTACCAATGTCCATCATCTCAGATAGAGACAGCAGGTTCACTTCCAGATTTTGGCAATCATTGCAAAAATCCATGGGAACAAGGTTGGACATGAGTACAGCATACCACCCTCAAACTGACGGACAGAGTGAGAGGACGATCCAAACCTTGGAAGACATGTTGCGAGCATGTGTAATCGACTTTGGCAAGGCATGGGATATTCACTTACCTCTGGTCGAGTTCTCTTATAACAATAGTTATCATACTAGTATCAAGACCGCTCCATTCGAAGCCCTTTACGGCCGTAAGTGCAGATCACCCCTGTGCTGGACGGAAGTGGGCGACACCCAATTGGCAAAAGGTCTAGTCACTAAAAGCACCCTTACTGGTCCAGAGATCATCAGAGAAACTACCGAAAAGATTGTGCAAATACGAGCACGACTGAAGTCCTCAAGGGATAGGCAAAAGAGCTATGCCGACAGGAGACGTAAACCCTTGGAATTCCAGATTGGCGACCGTGTGCTACTGAAGGTCTCACCCTGGAAAGGCGTGATACGCTTTGGGAAGCGTGGAAAGCTAAATCCCAGGTACATTGGACCCTTCGAAATCATTTCGAGAGTTGGTCCAGTAGCTTACAAACTCCAACTTCCAATCGAGCTTAACAAAGTGCATCCAGTATTCCACGTGTCGAACCTGAAAAAGTGTTTGTCCGACGAAACACTTGTAATTCCACTCGATGAAATCGCGTTAAACGAAAATCTTAACTTTGTGGAAGAACCCGTCGAGATCATGGATAGGGAAGTTAAAAGGACCAAGAAGAGTCGCATTCCAATAGTAAAAGTTCGATGGAATGCTAAGAGAGGACCCGAATTCACATGGGAACGGGAAGACCAAATGCTACAGAAGTATCCGCATCTCTTCCTCAGCCCCTAAAACTCTTACCTTGTATTAAATTTCGGGACGAAATTCCCTCTAACGGGGGGATGATGTAACAACCCGTTATTTCCGGGCATTATAAACCGAGTCTTGTAACCCCTTTTGAATGTAATGGGAATATCATCGATAAATGAATTATTCAAAAGCTCTGATTTGGAGTACGCTATGTAGTAGATATCGTCTTGAAAGTTCCAAATATATAAAGAACACTAAAATCTAAGTTATGGCGAAGAAGCTATGACCATTCTAAGATTTCTGTCAAAACCGACAACACCGATCAAACGGAAAATGCAAAGTTTCAATACGATAACATTTAGCCTTAGGTATCTAAATGAAAGTCATAGAGAACATTAAACCGTGAGCGTACACAAAAAGAACGTCCAAATCTGACTTCGCATGAAGAAGTTATGAATTATCTAAGAAATTCCTTAAACACGATGGATTTTAATAAATAATAAAAATATAATTTTGGAATTTGCCGACGGAGTCTAAACGAAAGTTGTAGAGCGTAGTCTCACCTACGCGAGGATATAAAGACCATCGAAAACGAAGTTCGTATGAAGAAGATATGGATTTTTGAAGTTTATTAAATAAATTAATTATTTATTTAATTCAAAATTCGGATATTATCCGAAGGGGAGTCAGCATCCTTCTCCGAAGTACGCGCTGCGTACTCCTGTACGCCCCGCGTAACCGAGAGGATTGGCCTCGGATCGTCCACGTCGCCATATCCGAGGAATCCGACCCATCCGACCCGTCCGACCCGTCCGATCCGACGTCCCATCCGACCCGGCGTCCCATCCGACCCACCTCCCCAGCAACCCGTCCCATCCGACCCGAGAACCCAGCAACCCGTCCCATCCGAACCGAGGCAGTCGAGGCTTCGGTCATGCATGACGTACGCGTACGCAGCGCGTACGAGCGTACGCCCCGCGTACCGAGGCAGACCAGCCTTGCTATAAATAGGATGCGAGGGTTTCCAAGAAAAGGGCTCATTTCTTCTCTCTCTCTCACAGCCTTGCCTCGTTTTACGTGTCCGCTCAAACCCGAAGCTCTGGTCTTTTTGCTCAAATCACGAGGGTCGACTCTACTCCCGAGATTCCCGAGAAAAATCAGTTTCCCGAGACGAAACTCTGCTCGTTTTTCCATCTCGCAATCTTCAAACTATCAAGTGAGTTCATATCCCCTTCGAACACTCTTTAAATACATTTAAATGTTTTATACTCTTTTTGGGGAGGAATACAAGTTAACACATGACTAAAATCGTGTGAAACATTAACCTTTTGATATACTTTTCATACTGTTGTTTTAACTATCTTGTGAGGTTATTATGATACAAAACCCCTCACAACACAGCTTTACCCTCTTGGGATATAATATGTTTATAAATAGAAATATGTTTTATTTATACGTTTACATACAAACACATCATATCAAGGGTAACATTCTTTACTAAGTCATTTTATGCATTTAAAAGAACTTATGATTTATGCTTTGTCAAACATTGTGAAAGAGGTTAAACTTTGCATACAAACTACTACCTTATTACAGATTTAGTTGAGAATCCATGAGTCGTGTATATCTTCAAACGTTACTTTCTTTATTAGAAAATAATGCTACAAGTCCTGTCTATAACCAGAGTCTCCCGTTCGGAGAACGTGTCAAATGTGTATAGATCTATACGGGAAGTCATGATCCCGCGCCCTGACTGTTAGCTACAGTCCGTCTTTTGGGGTGACAGTTGTCATAACGCTACGACGCCTGAAGAACGTCGCTACAGGCATATTATGTTTAGTATGGTTATAAAACTCATCGGATATACAATTATTATGGTATTATGCTTTTATGAACAAGTAGTCATTAAAACTATTCTTCATTTAATAAGGGCGATTTTCGTATAGCTTTACTATGTAAAACTATGACACAACTTACAAGCACGTCGCTTGCTTGCGATTTTCGGTCTTCAAGACTGCCAGTTATGTCAGGAAAATAAGGGTTTTTCCTGTATACAAAACAAACAACTAATAGGAAAATAAGGGATTTTCTCGGTACAAATAGTTGCAATTTACATCGCGAACATTCATATGCATTTCATACTTTTATAGGAAAATAAGGGTTTTTCTGGAAAACATGCAAACACTTTCGAATGGCATACATCTTCTCAAAACACTACTTATGAACTCACCAACTTAAATGTTGACACTTTTTCTTTGAAATAACTTGTATTCACAGGAAACCGCTAGCCAGGTAGCAACTACTTCTGAAGACTAATGCACTGGCGTTAGTAACATATTTTGGATCACCATTTTATATTTGATTTCTTTTGCAAACATGTAACATCTACAATCATGTAAACTTTTCAAACATATTTATATTATGGTGGTGTGTACTTTCCTTTCTATGAACTGTTATGATACTGAATATGACGTCCTCCGCCCCCGAACGATTCCGCCGTTCTGGTTTGGGGGTGTGACAAATTTTGACTTTATTTTTTATTATTAATTTTTAATAGGCCGGGACAGAAAAACTTCGTTATAAATTCACAACTTCTTCATCCGACGTCCGTTTTCGTCTGTCTTTTCACCAATGCACTACTATCAATGAGATCTTCGATTCTCGTTTAGATTATTTCGACCAACAATCACTCGATCTCGAATCGAGTATTCGGGCTGCATACTGCTAAGTTGAAACTTCAGAAAATCATAACTTCCTCATAAGAAGTCAGATTTGGGCATTCTTTTTATGCACCCTATCCGTTTAACAAAATCTGCAACATTCGTTTAGATCACTAAGGCTAAATAAAGCTCTAACGTAAATTTACTTTTTACGTCATTCAACGTCGTGCCGGTTCTGTCGCGAAACTTCGACAGGTCATAGTTTCTTCGTTATAACTCGAATTTCGGCATTCTTTATATATTCGGAAACCTCGTGTCAACTACTACAACATTATCCATAGATATCAGCTTTATCTAATATTTCATTTTGACGCTTATTTTTAATCTTAATTACATTAAGACACACAATTAAGCACAAAACACATAATACTCAAATAATACACTTCTATTATTTCAAAACGGGTTACAAAGGCTAACATAGACTATTACATCAATATTAATGACAAGCCCAGAAACACAGACGTTTCAGGGGGGGATACAAGTAAAAATACATTTACACCTTGGATAATTGCATGCACCAACTTGTTTGTGATATAAAATGTGCATGGAATGATAAAGATTATCATATCTATGTTCATAAAAATCGTGATTTACATGATTATATATGAAGGGCTTTGAGCACTATAACAACCTTAAGGTGCACATATAACCCTAATGCTTTGGATCTAAGTTTTCTCTAGCTACACATACAAACAATTTTTCCAAAGCAAGAAGCCAAATCTCGCATACAACATGACATATGAATCATAAACTAGTTATATAATTACCTCTTGTTGTAGCCTGATATGTTTGGCCTTTAAAAACATAGCACCCCAAATGTGATGCCTCAAATGGTTCACAAAACACCACCAACATTTTGGAGAACTTGAGAGAGGTTACTATTCACTCAAAATCGGCTCTATGAACTCTAAGAACACAAGGGTAACCATATATATATATATATATATATATATATATATATATATATATATATATATCAAGTTTGTAAAAATCGCTCGGCGGTCGACTGGCGATAAGCGATTTGTCGGACTAGGCGGGGATTAATCGGAGATTAATCGGGAACCCTTAATTATTAATAAAATTATTTAAAAAATTAATATTCCCTGAAAAACTAAGTATTTGAAAATTTAAAATTTTAAAATTTTGAAATTTTTTCTTTAATATTATAAATTTTGAAAGCTTAAAAGTTTGAAAATTTAAAATTTGGGTGTAATTTTTGAAAATTAAAATTGTTTGAATTTTTAAAAAAATTCCCGCCTATGACCACCGTGACTGCCAAGGGCCGCCAAGGACCGCCCATGCCGATTTTGAACGATTTTGACCAATTTCCGCCAAGCACCCTAATCGTAATCGGTTTAAGGTCGCCAATGTCGATTTCTACAACACTGATATATATATATATATATATATATATATATATATATATATATATATATATATATATATATATATATATATATATATATATATATATATATATATATATATATATATATATATAGTGTAGGAATCCAAGGGTCATGTGTAAACCCTAATCTCTACACTTGGCTTGTAATGGGTTAACACATTATGGATTCTTACATAAGCTTAGCCCATTACTATACCACCATGGATTATTAGCCCAACATATATATATATATATATATATATATATATATATATATATATATATATATATCATTGATTTACATAATCAGCCCCTATATATTTAGTTAGTCTCTTTTGATCACTAAATTTATTCCAAATTAATTCTTGACCAATACTAATTAAATAATATGATTCCTTTATTATATTATACTTATAATATATTAATGAATCATAGGTAACCTCTTTCACAAATGTTCATCCTTTCAGTTTGTTTTGGTGAATGCAAACCAAAATGGACCATGCTACTCTCGGTTCAAGTACATACCAATTATAGTTATGGACTTAGACACCTTATCCAACAGTCTCCCACTTGGATAAGTCTAATAACTATAATTGCACGTACGACTTCAGAACCCACTAGCAATCGTAGCTTTTAAAAGCCATTGTCGAACTATGACACACTATTTTAGATAAGGGAACATATAATCCTCTGTTCTTCAAGATATTGTGCTGACAAATACATGGAACATAGTCATACTTATTGTCCAGTAGTTTGTTTCCCGATTTCTGATTTGTTTGACATAGAACTTAATCGAACACATCAATTGAGTTCTGCCTGGGCCCGACACATAAGAAAAAAAAAATCATCGAGGGGCCCAAGATATCGCTTTTAATCCTCCAAGGATTAAAAGGAACAGATAAGCTTCGAATCATATGCTTGTACTAACTACTCGTTAAATCATACACAATAACACGTTTTATAGCATCAAGTTACTGATGCGGTTTCGCACTATCAATGTACAACGAACTCATTGTCAATAACTCATATCTCTTGGTTTGAAGACTATATGATATTATCGTCTCACAATCACTCGTGATAAATTCCATGAAGTGATTCAAGTGAGCATGGGTTTAATCCAATACTCAGACCTTATGAGCACTCATGAATGTTGTAGCAAGCTTTGCTATGCCTAAATACTTTAGACAATCTACAAGCCAAATTCATGACAGTCTTGCCTCAATACCTACTTCCAAAGTATGATCGACTATGGATAGTTTGAATAATTTAATTATTCTGGAAGTTAAAACATGAAAAATGAAACAATAGTAAATAATTGACACAAGATAGTAACTTTACTTATAAATTAACCACCTTTTATTTAATCATCAAATGTCAATTACATTTTATCTATTATGAATTTCTAAACAACTATCTAATCATTGAAACTTATATCGTCTTTCAGCCTAATGCTTCTCACATGCTGCAAGTGCTTAACCTTACTCAGTCCCTTCGTAAGGGGATCAGCTGGGTTCTCCTCTGACGATACCTTCTTTGCCACGAGGAGTCCTTTTTCTATTCGGTGTATTATGAAGTGATATTCTCTATTGATGTGCATGGATCTGCCATGATCCCTTGGTTCCTTGGCTAAGGCGAGCGCACTCTCGCTGTCATAGAAAATCTCCATAGGCTCCTTTATAGCTGGTACAACTCCAAGGTCTCCGATGAAGTTCTTCAGCCATATCGCCTCCTTCGCTGCTTTGCTTGCTACTATGTACTCTGATTCACATGTTGAATCAACTATATTCTCCTATTTAGAACTTTTCCAAGTTATTGCTCCTCCATTCAGGATGAAAGTTGGCATCACTATACCCTGTCACTCTCAAGTCATCACTTCCACCGAGGGTAAGGACCCATTCCTTAGTCCTCCGTAGGTGCTTAAGAATGTTCTTTACCGTAGTCTAGCGAGCTTTACCAGGATTCCCTTGATATCTACTGACCATGCTCAAAGCAAAGGCCACATCAGGGCGAGTACAAGTCATAACATACATGATCGAGCCAACTGCAGAAGCATATGGTACTCAAATCATTTCTGTTATCTCAGCCTCTGTACTCCGAATTTGAGTCTTACTCAGTTTGGTATTGCTTTGGATATGTAAGTCACCTTTCTTAGAATCCTCCATGTTGAACCGTTTCAACACCTTATCCAAGTAGGTACTTTGACTAAGTCCAATTAGTCTTTTACTCCTGTTTCTCAATATCCTTATCCCTAGAATATAGGCAGCTTCCTCAAGGTCCTTCATAGCGAAACACTTCCTAAACTAGGACTTAACCTCCTGCAAGGTTGGGATGTCATTTCCTATGAGAAGTATGTCATCCACATAAGACACCAGAAAACTAACTATACTCCCACTAGCTTTGACATATACACATGACTCATCCTCGCTTCTCGAAAATCCAAACTCTTTGACTTTCTCATCGAAACAAAGATTCCATCTGTGAAATGCTTGTTTCAATCCATAAATGGATTTATCAAGCTTACACACTCTATTAGGGCACTTTGCATTGAAAAAACCCTTTGGCTGACTCATGTAAACATCTTCAGCCAACTTCCCATTAAGGAAAGCGGTTTTGACATCCATTTTCCAAATTTCATAATCATGAAATACAGCAGTGGCTAGCATAACCATAATAGATTTAATCTTTGCTACTGGTGAGAAGGTCTCATCATAATCAACTCCATAAGTTTAAGTAAAGCCCTTCGTAACTCGTCTCACCTTATATGTGTGTACTTTCCCATCCATGTCGGTCTTCTTCTTGAAGATCCATTTGCACCCACCTGTCTTACGATTTGGTACATTGTCAACCAAGTTCCAAACTTGATTGTCATACATGGATTGAATCTCACTGTCTATCGCCTCTTTCCATTTTGCAAACTCGGGGCCTGCCATGTCTTCCTTGTAGTTGTTAGGTTCATCCAAATTTACCAGTGTGCTATCATTGATAAATGTATCACCATCTGTAGGAATATGGAATCCATATAACACAGGTGGAACACTAACTCTACTGGAACGCCTCAGAGGTACGGACTCATCAACTGGTTCAACAGGAGTTTCCTCCTCAGGTTGAGCACTAGTGTTTGAGGTTCCTTCATCACTTAACTCTTGAATCTTTTCATGGTCAATTTGCCTCCCACTGTCTTCTTGTCATATGAGTTCTCTCTCTCTCTCTCTCTCTCTCTCTCTCAGAAAATCCCTCTCCTCGCAACGAAGACAACATTGTCACTCGGTCTGTAGAAGAGATATCCAAATGACTTCTGTGCGCAGCCAATGAAAATACAACGCTCACTACAAGGTTCGATCTTGTTGTGAGTCTTACACCTCATGAAAGCCTTGCAACCCCAAACCTTGATGTGTGCTAACGAGGGAACCTTCTCAGCCCACATCTCGTGAGGTGTTTTGGCAACCTTCTTAGTAGGGACTATATTAAGGATATGGGAGGCAATCTCTAAGGCATACCCACAGAATAAGATAGGTAACGAAGTTCGACTCATCATGGAACGAACCATGTCCTACAAGGTTCGATTGCACCTCTTAGCCACACCATTAAGCCGACATCCTGCAAGTATTTGGGGCAGTTTCGCTTCCAATGCCCTTGATCATGATAATAGAAACACTCTTCTTCTTTTGGATTGGTAAAGGGATTAGCAAAACCAGCTTTGGTCCCACTAGAAGAGGATCCATCATGAGACTTTCCCTTATGGCTCTTAGAAGGAGCCTTCTTCTTCTTCCCTTTCCCATGTCCAATTGCCATGACTGGGGCAGCATCATTAGGAGTAGGAGTAGATACACCAGATTTTCCTTTTAGACTACTTTCAGCAGTTCTCAAAAGGCATTGAAGCTTGCTAATAGTGACCCCCTCTTTGTTCATATGATAAGTCATACAAAACTGATCTTAACAAGGAGGCAATGAGTGTAGGATAATATCAATGGCCAACTCTTCATCGAAGTTCAGATTCAACTTCAGCAAGCGGTCCACAAACCTTTGCATTTTCTACAAGTGGGCCGTGATGGACTCTCCATCCTTCATATTTGTTGTAATCATGGAGGCAATGATTTCATACCTTTCCAGACGAGCACTTTGATGGTATCTTTCTATCAAATCTTAGTGCATCTCGAAAGGGTAGTAGTCCACATAGGACTTTTGAAGTTCAGCTGTCATAGTGGCAAACATGATACAAGACACCTTTATGGCATCCTTCTCATGTGCCCTATACTTAGCAACCTCTTCAGGAGTAGGAGTGATCTCATCTATCTCCTTAAGCTCTTTGTCGAGGACATGTTACCTGTCCTCGTAGCGAGTAACCATCCTAATGTTCCGAATCTAGCCATTGAAGTTCGAATCATCAAAGATGACCCTCCCATACAAGTTCATGAGGGAGAAAGAGCCCAAAGGGTTTGATCCAGAACAGTGTTGGAAGACACCTGAAAAGGAATGACAAAGTTTAGATTAGATAAGAATCCTTAATATAACACCCAAATGAAATATTAAGGCTAGGACCCAACACAATATTATACAATTCGGAAGAGGATTGCCGTAATCCAATTGTAAAATATTTGTAGGTAGGTAAATGAGGA